>NC_056748.1:552539971-552749971 GCF_019279795.1 Protopterus annectens
AGCAATGGCATGATATACGATCAAGGCTAGGAATCAAATCCACAGCCACTAAGGTATGCAATCTGAACGAGCTCAGCATTAATGTGTTGGGCTACTTAGCCAATCAGACTAAGACCTGGTAACAAGCACACAGTAATGGTGTGTGAGAAACAAACGCACAGTTACAAATAGAATTTACAGCACAGATGAATGTTTTCACTACAATTTTGTAGATATTGAAGTCAGACTTACAATAAACATACACACATAATTACTAATGGCAACAGAAAAAGCAACAAAAAGGGTGAACTGACCCACAGACATCATCGCACAGAATGCTGAAGACAAACCTTTAACATGTTGAGCTACTTGGACAATCTGACTGAAGCCTGCAGTCAAACACACAGTAATATACTCAGACTCAGTATATTGATTGAGGTGGACTGTCTGTTAGAGAAATTGACAGATTCAATAACAACAACATACAGTTCGCACATTTTTTTTTCATTTCTAATTAAGGAGGCACTGTACTAAAAGCTACAGCAAACATCTACCCCCTGTTACCAATGATGTCATAACAGACAACCAAGTGTGTGAATCAAACCCACAGTTATCATCCCATGCAATGTATAAGAAGGGCCTCAATGTGTTGAGCGACTTGTAGACTCCCACAATGAAGCAAACATGTACACATACAGTAATAACATCAAATAGTCGTGCTGCTTCTTATGAACTGTGGAATTAGCGGTGAAGAGTCTGTTCTGTAGAAAACCTATACTGTGTCAGACTACAACTATAGTACCCAAATGGATTGTTAACATTTAAACCTGTATCATATGAAGCAGGTGTGCTCACTATGGTACACTCTAAGGCACTCTGTCCTCCTCCTGTGCAGCTACACTTTCTCAGCAGTCGCTTCAGGGACTATGGAGAGAGAAACAGGAATGTGCTGGATGTATGGATGGTACACCCTAGCAGTTTGCATATGGATGTAAAGCAGGAGTTGCTTTAAGTACTTAAATGGAGGATGGTTTCTACCCTCAGCCTGCCATCAGCCCAGGTGGTTAAGATGACACATTTTGAGGTCATTATCGTGATGACAACAATGTTCTCACAATCTTTGGATGCCAGTGGCATGTGTCTCTACCTGGGTCAAACTGTTCCAGGCCTCAGTCTTATATTGAGGCCCTTCATAGCCCTTTAAGAATACTTGTCTGTAGTCCCGGTGTAGAAATGAAGACAAACTTTACTTTCCTTTACACATCATCTTTGTGCTCTGAAAGTAGCACTGCTTTTTCTCTCAGCAGACATGGCTGGCACAGAGAAGCAGCAGAGTAAAATGGCAGATACTTCACACCCATACCTGTTTTCACGTGTGTCAGCTGAGACAAAAAGTCAGACATCCAATCTGTATGACCCGTGGGGGACAGATCAATCTAAACATCTCATCATGCATTATTTGTGTGTTTTATTGCATTGCATGCAGATAGGTGATACAAGAGCCTTACATTATGCCACTCACCTATAGTAGGTGGACATCCAGGTCATATTAATGGGTAAACTGGCTAACAAGATAAAGGATTGGCATGGTTTAGGCTTAGTCATAAGCTGCAATTAAATGAGACCTGTTTGACAGGCACAGAGATTTACTCCTGGTGTAGATCTACACCCTGAAAGGAAATGACTTTACTGTGCCTATACATGATGGAAAGAGGAATTAATTAATAAATAAATGTGAAGCTCCAGAGTGTGAAAGATGCCACAGGTTTGGGAATATCCTGGTACCGAGGGGGAGAGGACACCACATGTATGGGTGTGGTACATCTGGTGCTTACTCAGTGGTCACATAATTATCAGAAATGTACTGAAAGAGTAGGAACAAGTCTAACTTAGGGTTTGCAGCAGTTCCCAGAAAGCTTAAAAGGAATACTGTAATCCCATACTCCTGTGTTACTCTTTACAGAGAGTTTCACAATGAAGCCCCTTAACTGAGTTTAAGCCTACGTAGTTGTTGATAAAGCATTTCAAGGAGCAAATTGGAGAGGTGACAAGGGGGAATGTTGCTTCACTCTCCCGTACAGTTGGTGTGGCAGCTAAGAAGAGTTAACAAGTTTCAGAGGGTAAGTACAGTACATCCTGTATTAATGACACATAGATAGTGTTACATTAAGAACAAGATAACATGAATTGCTATGCCATTTGTCATGCAGAATTACTGATGTAACAATTTACAGGTACAACAGGTGGCATCAGTTTTTGGGAGGTATTTGAATGAGAAATGGTTTGAAGAGATCTGATTTACGGAATGATAATGGGTACAGGCTGGCATCTGTCTAGCTGGGGCAGTTCACATCAGGGAGAGGGAACTGCAGGAAAAGCACAGTATGTTTGGTGGCATAATATGAGAGTAGTCTGCTAGCCATGTAAGCACATGGGGAGACTAAAAACACAGGGGAAACTAAGATGTTTAAGGGTTTTATTTATTGTATTGTATTTTGTTTACATCTGTTTACAAGGGTAGAACACTGATCATAAATGACCAATGGCAGGCTCATTCTGGGTTATCTACTAACAAAACCAAAATTCTATATCAACATGGCATTAATATATAAAACGCAGTAATATAGGAAACTACATATACACAGCGGTAAAAATGTAATACATGAATACAGGAAACTGATTTTCATGGAGGTTAACATAATTGTTGCAGTCAAACAAATGTTGGGAAAGCAAAAAAAAATGGCAGCTTGCACCGAAATGCAGGCAACACAACATAACATTCAGAGCATACCATATTCAATGAGGGAGAATGCTATTGTTGACTCACTTTATCATTTTCAGTAGAACAGGTTCAGGCAATTGGTGCCAGGAGCAATTCTGAAGCCTTACAGGATTCCACAACACCTTTGGGACCTGTTGAAAATGGATATAAGGCATAACAGAGAAAGCACTGCATCCAACTACAAGAGTACGGTATAAGAAATGTATTGTCCATTTTATAGAAACAAATGCTGATGCAGGCTGGTAAGTAAAATGGCCAGTATCTATACCACAGCTATTAGGTTACATTTTATTTTAAAAAGCTGAGTATGTCTAGGTGCAGTGTTGGTACACATGTGCCACCAATTAGTTGGTACCAAAGGGAGTGTGGGTGACAGGACACCATTCAAGCATTTGCAATTGGAAAGATGCTACAATGTTGGGTAAGAATAGAGGTCAGGAGTGCAGATATGTATAATCCCATCAGGCCAAGTAATTTTGCATGGCTATGGGATGTTCTGAGAGGTATGTAGTTTGGAGTATGACCTGTGGCTGTTTTGGACAGCACAATTAATAGCATTTTGTGGTGCATTCCAGATTTCTGAGATAGTGCAGTGCAGTGAGAGTGACAGCCCTCCATGGGTTCTAGAGCTCAATGATACCACCCTGGAGGCTGACAGGGTTGGGGTTAATGTGAGGAAGAGTAAAATGGACCAGCTAGGAAAGGCAGTAAGGCAGAAGCTCCAGCCCGCAAAGGATAGAAAGTAGGTTGTAGTTAGATGGTTTAAGAAATACCACGTGATGCATCTGAGTGGTGATGCAACGTTCATGTGTCACAGAGATTGTGCTCTGTTATCAAGTTAACAATGCAGGGCAGCCCTAAAAATACCATAGCAAGGCCGGGTCTTGACATTAGCAAGTTAAAAGCTCATTCCTTCGGAATGTGAGACATATCACATGCCCACACAAAGAAGGAGGAAGTTGAGGTATTGAACTCATGTTGGAGATTGCAAGCTTACAGGAGAAATGTCAGATCATGATGACTAATCAGCATTTTCTTTTGCAGGTATTATAAAGCAGCTGACAAGGGTGTGGATTCTGGGGTATTCCTTCATGTAACATGCGGCTAGAGAACTGGGAGAATCTGTACAGAACCAGGGTTTTAAAGAGAAAGAAATGCAAGCTTGTTGGCTGGGAAGTAGAGGAATGCAGTGGAGGTACCCGGTAGCAGCTTTAACAAGAGTAGTCTGAGTCATTTCCTGAGAGAAGTTTAATTGTACTACATATATGGGGAACAATGCGACAAGCAGCCCATTGTTGTACCTCAAAAAATAAAATGTAGCAATAGTCCAGGCAGATCAAACAGATTTGGCTGAACATTAAGCATGTGTGGTCCTATATATTTCCAAGACCAGTCCATCAAGGAGCAGTGAAAAGGGCTAAGAAGTTGACCAACAGATTAATTAGACAACAGGTAATAGAACTAGAGGATTTCGTACTGCACCTCACTGATCAATTCACCTATTCTGTACAAAAGTGATGGAGCTCACTTGTCACATTCAGGAACAAAATTCATTCAGGAACAAAGTTATTTATTGGAAAACTTTAAGAAATCACAAAGTTAGCAGATGTGCTTGGGGGAAAGATGGCATGAAGGAATGCCATTTTCATGTGGCAAAAGAGCAGACTTGGAAAACTAAAATTGAAAAGGAGTGTGCTTGGCCTGGGGAGGGGTGCAATCTTGGACAGCTTGGTCCTTCTCTGGGTGGGCTTCTCTATGGTGTAGTAGGCCAGCTGGGAGCCACAGCCTGGGATCCCAAAAGTGAAGATCCCCTTCAGCCACTGGTATCTATCTGAAAGTTGACAGGGGACTTTCGGTGTTTGGTTGTAGATCCTTTCAGCCATTGGTGATTGTCAAGTATTTACAGGGACTACAGTGGTATGTTATGGCCTGGTTGATTGGATTTGACTTTCTTCCAACTTCTGCCATTTGCACACATCTGAATATTCTTGGTTGGCATTGATTTGATTGGCATTTGATTGGCAACTTAGGATCTGGCAATGATTTGATACCTAATTTTATTGGCATAATAAATACATGCCTGTGGCTATTTCTTCCAAACAAGTGTGTGGTGTGATTTGTAAAATGATGTGTATGCTTATTTTCACCTAAGGCAATGTGGGCATCCATCCAAATGTAATGATACTGTATATGTTAGGGAAACCCATCCTAGGATGATCAGACCTATTGTATAGTATAATATGCTAACAAAATAAGCAAACACAGCAGGTGACATTTAGTTTTACAGAAAACATCATTATGCTTTTAGATGGGGCCATGGCCACCACTGATGTTATGTATTTACTGGTGTTTTATCATTCATTTTTCCATAAAGACAGCAGTCATTTTTAATTATTTTTAAGGGATGTTTTCACACCGTGATTCTACATTGAAAAAAGCAGGTCTGTTTTCCACTATTCCATTCCTGGACTACGGGTGCACATTGCCAAACCTTTCTGTCATCCTTTAAATGTGAAATATGATCAGTAACTTCTGTAGTTAAACATAAAGCTGCAGATGCCATGCAATTAGCATGCCATTCTTCCCATTCTGACCTTGTTCTTTGCATAAGTAACCACACGACATCCTAGTAAGTTAAGAGGCAAGTGGGATTCGACAAATGCTAACTGTTGCATTTATATCATTTAAGAAAGCATTTTGTTTAAATAAAACAGACTGGACAAAATGTCACCAGGCGTGCAGACAAAATTCAACTGAAATAATGCTCAGACTGGGTGATTCCTGACTGGAGTGTGTGAAAGTGGAGGGTAACCCACAGTCTAAGCTAGTGTAAAAGGCATTCTCATTTTATTGCCATTTAAGACTGACAGCTGCAGGATTGCAGTTATTAAAGTTGTGATGTACCAGAGCAGTATTCTGAAGATACAGTATTGCGGTTCTGTCCAGTATTTGCATTCCTCGCCCTGATAAATCCATTATTTCTAAATCTGAGTATTCAAGAAATGGCACTTACTTAAATTGCATAACCTGCTCCAGGCTACTGCAATAGAACCAGTTCAATTTTAAAAAGCTGCAACTGGAAAATCTTATCAACAGTGTGTTAGTTTGCAGTTTGTTTAGCTTGTAGAAATGGCTTGCCAGAAAACTGATTTAATCATACTGAAGTGGGTGAAACCAGGCCATTTTTAAATAAGTTTGGGTGTGTCATCCATTGTCATAATGAAACTGACGCATACTTAGAATTAACCTGGCAATCAACTGTATTAATACTGCTGTTTGATACCCACCCCCGGATTCAGCAAGCCCTGCACTGCGTGTATGATTAGTTTAAGAGGTAATGTTGGCAATATGGAGGCTGAGCGATCCACGTACATGCTCGTTTGACATGCACGAGCGCTCTTGCACTAGTCCTGCACGTTCCCAGCCCCTGTATGCAAATTACCCCATTTGCAGGTGAAAACCATGCAAATGAGGTAAATCTGCTATTCAAGAAGCTGGAATCAGGCCGTGCAGGACTAGCATAATATGCAGAAATGTATTCGGTTAGTAACCGAGTACACTTCTGCAAAATCCAAAATGGAGACATGACAGCTCCAAATAAAGGCTGCATATCATTGAGGAAGCATTTCAATGGCCAAGTATAAGGCCATTGGCATTGCAAACAATATAAAAAATATAAAAATCAACTTTTATTTTTTTTTCGCAGATCTCGGCTGTTTAAGCATAGGGCAGCAGCACGCAAATGGGATTGGGGGAAAATAAGAAAATAAACCTAAAATAAGCATTCTAACTAAAATTAGTATTCTGCCATGCAAGTCAATGTCAGGCAGAAGACAACTTGGCTAGTGAGTAGTGGTTGCTAAGGGGGGAGGCTCAGTTTGAGACATGTAACTATGCATTAGCAGGCAATCCTATGCAAATGAGGGGAAGGATAGTGAATCCCAGTGTTCCCCAGCATGTGAGTCAGGTTCCAACAGTGTAAGAGTACGGATAGCTGGGTGCAAGACTAGGAGGTAGGTGACATCATGGGTGTGTGTGTCAGGCATACTGTGAGTGGACTGGAGCCCTGTGGCTAGGGTTTGCTCCTAACTTAGCACAGCTAAGCTAGGGTGTGTGTCTAAACCTGCCTAGCACACTTTACAAAGTGTAAGCGGGTGTGAGTGCTGTGCACCAGGTTTTACAGGAAGAAAAAAGAAGTTAAACCAGGACATAGCAGCAGTGTGCACATTTGAGCACTCTGCACGGCATGCACACAGGCTAAAACAGGGAGGCAATGGGAAGGGAAAACAAGGAGAACAAGCTTAGCTGGCAGGTGAAATGTATAAGAATCAGCCAATTACACAGGCAGCAGACCAGCCCAGCCCAGCACACCACTATAAACTATGCAAACACCTTTCCCCCTTGTTTTTTCCCCAAAACTCTGCACCACCGGTATATATGAATGGGGAAATTTTACAAAACGAAAGCAAGAGAAAAAATGTTAGGGGCTGCTTTTGCTATCATAAACCAGCATGTGCAAGAGGCTGAGGGTGGTGAGGATGTGAATGCTGATGACCAAACCACAGTGAAGAGGCGGAGGAGAGTGTACAGACCCAGGGAAACCTACCAGGGGCTAAATGAGCTGGAGATAGTGGAGCGCCATAGGGTGGACAGGGACCTCCTACAGCATATTATTGAGCTGTGCTGGCCACACCTCAGACACAGAACTAACAGAGGGGAACCCATCCCAGTGGAAACCAAGGTATGTGTAGGCTTAAGAATACTAGCCACAGGTACCTTCCAATGGCCAACTGGGGATATCATGGGGATCTCACAGGCATCAGCATCCAGGGTACTCCACCAGTTCCTGGATGCCATGTCAGCACATGCCGGTGAGCACATATATTTCCTCTACACCCGTGAGGCATTGGCCATCAATATGCGTCTTTTCCAACATATAGCAGAATATCCTGAAGTAGTGGGTGCTATAGGCTTCATGCATATACACATAAAAGCACCACCCAGGGCAGGGTCTACATAAACTGCAAGGGTTTCCCCTCCATCAACTGCCAGGTCATGTGCGATGCCCAGGGCATTATAATGAATGTGTGTGCTGGGAGCTATCACAATTTCCACATCTGGCATCTGACACAGCTGTACCAGAGATTTGTCAGTGGGGACATCCCGTACGGGCACCTAGTGGGGGATGCTTGTTATGCACTGGAGCCGTGGCTGATGACACCCATCAGAAATGCACACACACCCGAACAAGAGCTCCATAATGAGGCACATGCTCAAACAAGAATCATAATAGAGCATGTGTTTGGAATGCTCCAGTCATGGTTCCGGTACCTGGACACATCCGATGGAGCCTTGCAGTACTCTCCAGCTACATGTACCCAAATTTTCATGGTATGTGCCATGCTACACAACATGATCCTGCAGAAGCAGCTGCAGCAGGAACAGCACGGGGCAGGGCCACACAGCCCTCCACCATTGCCAAGGCCAGCACAGGCACAGAGTGACTTGGAGGAGGAACAACCTGAGCCTGCACCTGTAGGCAAAAGGAGGCATGCCCAGTATGCCTTGGCTTTGACAAAGCGGCAACGCATAGCACACACACTGACACAGTAGGGACCCAGGGAATGACACCTCTATCTCTGACTCGCACATACAGTAAAAGGGATGCCAAATACAACATTACCTGTGCTCAACCATGTATAGGGAGTGTACTATGTGCATCTGACATAGGCAGCCCTCCAGCACCATCCGCACGTCTGGCACACCCTCAAGGTAAGTCAATCAACCTACCAATTGCCAAATGGAGTGCAATGTGTTGTTACTTGTAGCTATGGTATGGATGTAAGCATGCAAGGGAATTGTGTGGCTGAATGTTATAGCAGCAGACAGTAGACACCCATAGTGGCACCATGACATCTGTAACACATACTGGAGTCACCATAGTAGCCAGTACTACACAGGGTGACAAAAACCACTGCAGGAAATGTGCTGTGCGACATGTGTGTCCATATGACCCACATATGCCAGTCAGGATGGTTCACATACCCAACAACAGTCTCAGCCAGCAGAACAGGTGTAGACAAACCCAAACAGAGCCTGTGCCATGGCCCCAGAATGATGGCTATGGTTAACCCCCCCCAGGCCAACACAGACAGACCACAGCAGGGCAGGCAGTGGGATGTTAGTTCTGAAGGGTAGGAAGTCAGACAATATTATGTAGGGCAACCAAAGCCACGATCCGTAGTACACTGGTATGCCTCTAATCAGCATGATAGTAATACAGAATGAAATGGAGTACCTGACATACCAGTATGGTCATAGCAAATGTGTACAAGTTTCACGTGTGGCCCCCACATCCTACATAGTAATGTGATAACAGTCAGGTGTGCCCCTCCACTCCTGTGTAGAAATGTAGAAATAGGTGCCCCCCATCCTACATAGTAATGTAATAACAGTCAGGTGTGCCCCCCCAACCCCATGTAGAAATGTTGAAATAGTCAGGTGTGCCCCCCCATCCTACATAGTAATGTAATAACAGTCAGGTGTGCCCCCCACTCCTGTATAGAAATGTAGAAACAGTCAGGTGTGCCCCCCCTGCTATGCAGAAATGTAGCAACAGTCAAAGCCAAATGATCGATGGATACCCTGCAGAGACGGTAAGCTACCTGTTGATGTACAACACAAAGGTCAGCACTGCAGCACAAACTACCTGGACACGGTCCACAAATTCAATACAGACGGCCATACTGGGCATGCTCACACACTTAGAGAAATGAAGGCAATGTCAGTCAACAACATACTGAAAGGTCATACTGGGCATGCTCACAAACACATTAAGGCCATGACTGCAAACACCAGTGGACCAGACATATCTGGCAGTTGTTAGTGCAGACACTCATCAGTATTCACCACTCATGCCTTGCACACACAGTGGATAGGAATACAGACATATATGTCAAGACAACACATTATAATCAGCCAAAGGTAGACATACATAGATGTGTGGAAGAGGGTGACTGTGACAAGGAGCCATCCAGGCCTGTCCCACCCAGCACACAGCCAAAGGTCCCCAAACACATGAGGTGCAGATGTCAGTCACTGCAGATACTAGCCACCAGTATCTGTCAGCATTACACAATATGTGGTGCATGTGGCAGCTGTGCAACATGACTGAACAAGGAAGTAGTCATCTAGCAGCTGTATACTCATACCTGTGACATATGACCCTGTGTGTGCCCACATGTGGCATGTCAACCCGTACATGAATGGGTTATGGCCCATGCACACACCACCCTCCCCATAGCCCTACTAAGACAAGCCTGCTGAGGTAATCCAATGTGAAATACACCTTTGGGAGAGTTGTATCCCAGTAATCTCTGTAGCGCATCCTGTAACTGTGTACTGCTGTATTGTGATAAAGTAGTTAGGTAGGTGTTCTAACCCCAGACTTGGCAACTGTGTGTGCATTTGTGTGTGTGTCTGTCTGTCTCTGTGTAGAGAGCAATGCTTTTTAGGGTACTTACAATTCATATACTCAACTTTGGCAAAGCTGCTGATGTCACTCACCTAGAAATACACCTCTGGGAAGGTTGTAACCCAGTAATCTCCATAACGCATCCTGTAATTGCGTACTGTTGTAGTATGATAAAGTAGTTAGGTAGGTGTTCTAACCCCAGACTTGGCAACTGTGGGTTTGTGTGTCTGACTATGTAGAGAACAATGCTTTTTAGGGTACTCACACTCCTTACAATTCATATACTCAACTTTGACAAGGTTGCTGATGTCACCCACATAGAAATACACCTCCTGGAAGGTTGTAGCCCAGTAATCTCTGTAGCGTGTCCTGAAACTGCATACTGATGGATTGTGATTTAGAACTGTGGTAGGGTTCCATCCCCACCCATGGCAGTTCTGGATGTTTTGTGTGTGTTTCAATGTCTGTGTACAGAGCAATGCATTTTAGGCTAGTCACTCGCAGTACATTTCAAATGGCCTACTTTAGCAATCCTGCTGATGTCATTCATTGTGAAATGCACCTTTGGGGAAGGAGTTTGCTAGTAATCCTTGTGGGGTTTCCTATACCAGCTCCCTGCTGCAGTGTGATATAAACCTCTGGCGGAGGTTCTATACCCACACATGTTGGTTGTGGATGCTTCCTGTGTGTCTCACTGTCTGTGTAGGGAGCAATTCATTTTAGGCTAGTTACTCACAGTACATTTCAAATGGCCTACTTTGGCAATCCTGCTGATGTCATTCATTGTGAAATACACCTTTGGGGAAGGCATTCTCTAGTAACCCCCATGGTGTGTCCTATAACAGTTACATGCAGTAGTATGATATAGACCACTGTCAGGGGTTCTATGCCCACACATTTCAGTTGTGGATGTTTTGTGTGTGTCTCACTGTCTGTGTAGGGAGCATTGCATTTTAGGCTAGTTACTCACAGTACATTTCAAATGGCCTGCTTTGGCAATCCTGCTGATGTCATTCATTGTGAAATACACGTTTGGGGAAGGCATCCTTTAGTAATTCCCATGGTGCAGCCTATAACAGCTCCATGCTGTATTGTGATATAGACCTCTGTCAGGGGTTCTATACCCACATATGTTAGCTGTGGATGTTTTGCCTGTGTCTCACTTACTGTGTAGGGAGCAATGTATTTTAGGCTAGTCACTTGCAGTGCATTTCCAATGGCCTACTTTGGCAATCCTGCTGATGTCATTCATTGTGAAATACACCTCTGGGGAAGGCATTCTCTAGTAATCCCTGTGGTGCATCTTATAACAGCTCCAGGCTGTAGTGTGATATCAACCTCTGTCAGGGGTCTATACCCACACAGGTCAGTTGTGGATGTTTTGTGTGTGTCTCACTGTCTGTGCAGGAAGCAATGTATTTTAGGCTAGTCACTCGCAGTACATTTCAAATGGCCTATTTTGGCAATCCTGCTGATGTCATTCATTGTGAAATACACCTTTGGGGAAAGAGTTCTCTAGTAATCCCTGTGGTGCGTACTATGACAGCTCCATGCTGTAGTGTGATATAGACCTCTGTCAGGGGTTCTATACCCACAAATGTCAGTTATGGATGTTTTGTGTGTGTCTCACTGTCTCTGTAGGGAGCACTGCATTTTAGTCTAGTCACTCGCAGTACATTTCAAATGGTCTACTTTGGCAATCCTGCTGATGTCGTTCATTGTGAAATACACTTTTGGGGAAGAAGTACTCCAGTAATGTCCATGACACATACTATAACTGCATACACACTGTAGTGTAATAAGCTAGTTAAGTAGGGGTTCTACTCCCAGACATCACAGGCGTGCATGTGTGTGTGTTTGTAACTCGTATCTGGTGTAGAGGTGGTTGTGTTTGACACCTGTGGCCAATGGGGAGTGAATTTGCATATTTCTTATATGGTGGCCCTACTATATATCACAATGTCCACTGTACAGGGATAACAGATGTGAAATAGCTGAGTGGCTGGGGTGCAAAGCCATACCCATACATGTGACATCAAGGCCAGGCATTCACAGTTAGCAACCCCAGTATTACCCAGAGCACACTCTCAACCCATGTCTCATACACACTCACATGCCTAGGCAACAGCCAAAATGTGGGTAGTACACTGCATATTGGCCACTGATAGTAACTATGGAGTGATAACAGTGGGCTACAGAGGGCATGTCACACTGTCCATCTGTCCAATATACACGTACATGCAGACAGTGCACCTCCCCTATGTTCCCCAATGGACACCTGCACCACCTGTGGTGCCATCACATGTGACCCACAAAGGACATACCATGCCTGACAACATGTCCTGTATGGACAGATGCCACTGACACCAGGGAATTCTGTTAGCATGCTATCAATGCAGGTGCAGGGTAAACCTGCTGCCCATTACCAGTTCCCACCATAGGTGGGCAAGACTGGCACATCTGATGACAATCTGTGTTCACAACATGGACCAGACACCTCAGGTACATGGATGTGGGAGGTGTGCACATCCCAGACACCATCCATGTCATGGACTAAGGAACACATACATGGCAAGCGATGCACAGTATTGACCACACACAATAGTCACCCAGGTGACTGGATGGTGGATACATTACCCACCTGTGTGGGCACATGTAGAAACTACAGCCCTGAGCCACAATGCAGACCACTGTCATGTAGCCTGACGCCAAGGTATACCCATCACCTACCGTTGTATAGCCTGCTGGCACAGTCGACCACCATTGGCTTTGCTTGACAGAGGATCAGTTAATTAATCAATGGGGCAGCAAAAGCCGACACACTCTGGCTAGGCTTATAAATGCCCTCGGGCAGATAGCCTAGTATCTATCTATGAACCTATGAACACACCCGTGCAGACATGCACCCATGCATGTCAGTACTGGCACCCCGTGTGTTTGTCTTTATATTTTATGGTGTGTATGTGCACATCCACACTCACTACAAACCCCATGGGCATACTGAAGCATGCTGTCTGATGTTCATAGGTTCATAGGTAGGTACTAGGCAATCTGCCTGAGGACATTTAAAAGCCTAGCCAGAGTGTGTCGGCTTTTGCCACCCCATTGATTAGTTAACTGAGCCACTGTCAAGCAGAGCCAATGAAGTGACCCCAGGGGTGTATTTTCTGTTACCCATCCACTCGTCAAGGTTTTTCTTGAAGAGTGTTAGTGAGGGGCTCTGCCTAATGTAGTTAGGAATTTTGTTCCAAAGCATGGGGAGTCTCTGTGACAGGAATCTATCCCTCCAGCGTGTTCTATTTATTGTTGTGGCGAGGTTTAGCTCACTAGAGCACATGGCTCGCAGTGACTTGGATTTCTTTAGGTGGAGCATGTCCATCAATTCTGAGTTGGACATGGCTTTGTAAATCAGGCAGAGATCACCTCTGAGTAAGCGATATGCCACTGAGTACAGCCGGAGGTTTTTCAGTCGGGCTGCATAGAACATATGTTTGAGCCCAGTAATCCTCTTGGTGAGGTACTTTTGTGGTCTTTCCAACTGTTGGAAGTGTCTTGTGAGGTGCATCCCAAATGGGGCATTGTATTCTATGATGGGTCTGATGAGTGACGAGTAGAGGGACACTATAACTTCTTTATTTCTAGATGTGAACCCTTTAGTAATTAGATGGGCCACATAGAAGGATTTCCTAACTACTTTGGCAATATGATTGTCAAAGGAAAGATTACTATCTACCTGGGTCCCCAGATCTCTTATTACTTCTTCTGTATTAAGGGGGCTGCCACCTATGTGGTAATTCATGGGTGTTTTGCTTTTCCCAAATGGGATGACTAAACATTTTTTGGCATTTAGCTTGAGGCCATGACTTTGACACCAGGCGCCCATCTCAGTAAGGCCTTTTTGGAGGATGTCCGTGTCAGACAGAGAGTCAGTTATGGCTCCCAGTTTGCAGTCATCAGCGAACTTGGTTAGCCATAGTCCTCCTGTGTTTGCCTGTACTTCTGAGAAGTATATGCCGAACAGTAGGGGTCCCAGGACCGAGCCTTGTGGGACTCCACTTGTGACTGGTTTAGAGTGGGACCTGGAACCTGGTATTCTTACCATGTGAGTTCTGTCTGTAAGCCAGTTGGCAACCTATTTTGTGACGTAGGGGTTTATGTTCAGGCTGGTGAGTTTTTCTATAATACCCAAGTGAGGAATGGTGTTGAATGCCTTGGCGAGCTCAAGGTAGGCTGTGTGAACCACCTTTCCCTCGTCTATGGCCTTGGTGCCTGTCTCAAAGAAGTCAACCAGGTTTAGGAGGCATTATCTGCCCTTAACAAAGCTGAATTGGGTCGGGTCAAGTGTTTGGAAGAAAACTTTCTGCCCTTTCTATAGCAGAGGATGGTTTTGATCCATCGACCTCTGGGTTATTGGCCCAGCACGCTTCCACTGCGCCACTCTCCTGGACATGTCAGACACCTCCTCATACCCTTTGCCCATACAACCTCCGTATGACCCGTGTGGTGCATGTGATACTTGCACTGTGGTGATGTGTTGTGGCAATCCCACTACTGATGAGTTGTACTCCTGGCCCTGCCAAGTGTATCAATGTGTGTGTGTCCCTGTGAGAGTGTAACTGTGTTGACGCTGGCACCTGTTCATGCAGACAGGCACATGTACATCACCTACCATGTAGCTATCATATCCCTGTTGCAGATGTCACTCACCATCACATATATGTTCTGAGTGCTGCACAACAAGTAACCCATGTGGTGCATCCAATAACTGCATTGAACTGTGATATCACTACATAGTTGTCAGGGGTTTGATACCCTGTGCTGGTAGATGTGTGGCACAAACATGCTTCAGTTTTACTCTCCCACCCCTCCCTGACATATCTTTGCCTCTGTCTGCCTCTCCCACTCCCTCTCTGGTGGATATGGAGACCTACACCTGCTTTGCTTAAGCAGCAACGTGTGTATTTTAAGTGATGCTCATGATCAGCTGATGGCCTCCGCACGAATTTCAGCCCTCCCCTAGCTGATTGCATGTGAAACAGCTGTGGTAACATTCCCATAGCCAATTGCATGGAAACACACTCCAATATCTAGGAACATCATGGTGGTGTTGGCCCTTTTTATTCATTGTGAGCAGGAGCTACATCTGTCGTTTGGCAAACAGCATCTCAGATGGAGTGGGGATTTACCTCTAACAACATACACTGTGGAAAGAGGGCAACAAACAGGAGGGGAATGTGCCTGACCTGACTACAGACTGTAAGTGTTGCTATACTGCATTTGGAGTAATCTTGGTTTAACAGTGTTTGTGTGGATATGGCTGGTGTACATGTCTCAATACCTGCCATGTCAGTTCCATGTTCATGAGGAATCCCCATCTGCAGGGTCATCTACAGACTGGGCCGTGTTGTGCATTTGATTTCATGTGTTACCTATGGAGCATCTATCTGTGGACTGCAGAAGGTAGTGTGAGGATTGCAGTCTGTAGATGGTGAAAGCCGTGATAGTTACTGACGTCATATCCCTCATAGGACATATGTTGCAACAAGCCCTGTTACAACAGTAAATGTATGAGGTTATCACAGCAACATGTCAATATTGGCCCAGTGTATGTGCTTCCAGCCACACCTCTGTCAACTTTTGTACATATGCCGTGCATGAAGTGGTGTATATGTGCTGTACACCATAATTAGTGTCATCATATCTGATAACAAGCCAGTGATATATTCGACTGCTACACATGTTATGTACAGTAGGGGTTATATGTCATGACATAACCTGGACATTCTGTGGGTGTGTGTACAGTACTGAGGTCTGTGTATGTATGGTGAATGTTGACAGTGTGTGTATTGTTAGTATGTGCTTTAGCCTGTGTACAGATTGTGGTAGATGTCATTGTTCTAGTTCCCCTCCTATCTGATGTTACATGCTACTCCACTGTATGGTACTGTTTTGGCGTACATGTTTGTAGGGCCATACATACACATGTCCCATAGCACAGACAGCCATCAGACCAAACTGTGTAGCAGCGCAGTATATGTATGTTCAGTCTGTGAGTGGCACATATGAGGATGGTGTAGAACAGATAGTCCATATACTGTAATATTATGCTAGCTTACCATATGTGGCTGTGGCCGTGTTCACATTGGTTGTGGTTATGCCCTTTCACACAGGTGTATCTTACCCTGTGCTGTGACATGCCTGTTGAGCCTGCTCTATATGCAGGTACATGCGCATTCCCCCATAGGAGATGTAGGCCAGTGTTGAACCAATCTGCCTGTAGCCTGCACAGTGCATTGTTACATGCCAAGCAGCTTAGTGTAGTGTCATGTGCAGATACTTGCCAGATGTACTGCTGCTGGGCCTCCCTTAATGGTCATGTATGTCAGACAGAGAAGTGGGATGCTGTACAGATATATGTCAATATCTAGTGGGAAGTATGTGGCCATGGCACCCCTGTACCAGCGGCCATTATGTGTCAGGCCAGACAGGGGTGTGTGAATGCATAGCCTATGGTGGCAAATGTATACCAGTCATTATGTGTTATACCCATCTACATGGCTGTCTACATCCATATTGTCAGGCATGGTACACATGTTTTGCACTAAGGGCTTATGTGTATACATGTGGACTGTACAGAGTGTGTCAGACTTTCCACATATATTGGCCAATATCTCTGCTGCAGTCCACTGTGGTAGTACGTGCTAGCAGCGGTACTTTACAATAATGTCCTTAGGATGTCTGTCAGTAGCCAATGGCACATGTGTTATAAGCAGATGTGTCCTCCCACACACACCATGTCTGTGAAGACAATCCCAATGACAGTAGCAATAGTCTACTAATATACCTCTTATACATACCTGACATCCTCTTGCACTATGACTTTGGGACTATAGGGGTTGGAGTAGGGCTACACACCATGTTCAGGACATATGGTGGAAATATATGCACATATACTTATCCATATATATATATATATATATATATATATATATATATATATATGTGTGATTACACATGTGCAGTACTTCCAATTACTACTGTCATGGCAACCACCCACTATAAATCACTACATCATGTGGGCATGGTCCCTTCACATTTCCTGTGTGATGGACATCCTTCCTGTGTGTGGGCATCAGTGTTACCAACAGCAGGTAGCAATACATCTTACAAGAGAACTGGCACACTCAGGGCAGCCACACATTTGTAGTAGGATCAGGAACTACAGACAGACTGTGTGTAGAGTTGTGTTATGCTGTGTATAGTACTGGTATTAGAGGATGTGTGTGTACATACTAGTTTACCTTGGAATGCAGTCTGTCTGCATAGCTCATAACTGTGGGCTTATCCTCTTGCTGGCCAGAAGTATGCCTATCATGTTTTGTCTGTCCACCACACAGGTCCTGTGTCAGATATTACACTGGCAGTGTGTGTGTTGAGTGCTATTGGTACATGGCTACATCCATTTCTGTTTCTAATCTCAATTCCCTGACTAAGGGTATGTTGCAGACTATCATGTAACACCAGCAACTTGCTTAGTGTATGGCAACAGTTGTCCACATATGTGCCTGTGTTCCAGCCTCTGTCCTCCGCCTACATACCAAGCTTTGCACATATGTCATGCTGTCAGTAGTTGTTCTGTAGTGTGCTGTGAGTATGTCACACTGCCATTGCTGCTATCAGTCCACTGTTGTTGTATTCCCCACATATACAGTGGGCTGGGGCCATATATGTGTGGGCGTCACCTGCACAATACATATGTACCCTTATGCACTCCAGTGGCCAGTGTATGTAACAGTGATATATACCGAACCACAAAAGGAGGGGGAGTATCGACATTCATCAAAGATACCCACACCTTCAGGTTGGTGGCAAAGCATGAAGCATCAAAGAATTTCCATGTGCAACTAACAGTGGGTAAAACTGCCTTCCGGTTTATAGCCTGCTACAGACCACCCTCCCAAACCCAGGAATCCCACTCGGCCTTCCTGAGAACACTGGAAAATATGAAGGTCTCTCCAAACACCATTATATTGGGCGACTTCAACTACCCAAACATAGACTGGGAGCATTACTCTAGCTCCAACACCCTAGCCCAAAGGTTCCTAGAATTTATAAACTCAAATGCTATGGAACAACTTGTTACCACTCCCACAAGAGGAGAAAATATACTGGACCTGATCATCACCAACATGGGGACTCTATGCTCCAGACCAGAAGTGTATCCCTCACTGGTAAGATCAGACCATAAACTAATCTCACTGGATATTCACATCCCGACCCCACCCCCTGCCCAGAAAACCACAGTGAAAAACTTCTCTAAAGCAAATTTCACACTCCTCAAAACTGAGGTGGAATCCTTCAAAGCCCCCGGGCCTGTGGAAAATACGGCCCAGACCGCAGAATCCTTTATAAACACATTCTATGAACACCTTCAGGAATGCATGGATCATGAGATCCCAAATAAAACCAACCCAATCCTCCAAAGGCAGACGTCCTGTCTGGTGGACCCCAGCCATAAACAAACTATACAATAGAAGGAGGAAGCTACTAAATGATAGAGCAAAATCCCAAAAAGGGAAGGCATCACTGATCAGTATTAGCAAAAAACTACGGGCACTCATAAAATTGTCTAAGGCCAGCTTCGAGAGAAAAATTGCACATGACACTAAGGATAATCACAAGGCTTTCTTTAGTTATGTTAGGAACCTGGGTGGTAATTCCCAGATATGCTCAGAATTAGTTCAAAATGACAAAAAATACACTGAACCCACAGACATTGCCAACATCCTAGCTGACAGGTTCAGCGCAAACTCCCCTCCCACCAAAGGGCAAATATCTATCCCAGCAGAGTGCTGCCCCCCCTGACATCTCAGATGCTCAGGTAAGAGCCACCCTCTCCAAAGCAAAAAACACAGCATCAATGGGACCAGACGGTGTCCCGGGCTGTGTCCTACATGAACTCCAAGAAGAGCTAAACCCAAACATAAAACTACTGTTCAATCTCAGCCTTACTACAGGATATGTGCCCAAAGAGTGGCGTACAGCAACAGTGGTCCCTCTCCATAAAGGTAGTGCCTCAACGGATCCTGGAAACTATCGCCCCATAAGCCTGACTAGTTTGGTCTGCAAAGCTATGGAAAGGATCATCATGGACCTCATAAATAAAGATATTGGGGACCTACAGACACTGGATCCTACCCAGTTCGGCTTTGTTAAGGGCAGATCCTGCCTCTTAAACCTGGTTGATTTCTTTGAAACAGTCACCAAGGCCATTGACGAGGGGAAGGTGGTCCACACAGCCTACCTGGACCCTGCAAAAGCCTTCGATACAATACCCCACTCAGGCATTATAGATAAGCTCACCAGCTTAAATATAAACCCCTATGTCACTAGATGGATTGCAAACTGGCTCAAGGACAGAACCCACATGGTTAGAATTGCTGGAGCCATGTCAGACTCCAAACCAGTTACAAGTGGTGTCCCACAAGGCTCAGTCCTGGGACCTCTCTTGTTCGGTATATATTTCTCGGAGGTACAGGCCAACACGGAAGGACTGTGGCTGACCAAGTTCGCAGATGACTGCAAACTGGGCGCCATAATCAACTCTCCAGCTGACACAAGCATCCTCCAAAAGGGCCTCATAGAAACAGACAACTGGTGCCAGAGCCATGGCCTCAAGCTAAATGTCAAAAAGTGTATAGTCATCCCCTTTGGCAAAAACAAAGTGCCCACAAATTACCACATAGGTGGTAATCCATAAAGTACAGAAGAAATAATTAGGGACCTGGGGACCCAAGTTGATAGCAATCTCTCATTTGACAACCACGTGGCCAAAGTGGTTAGAAAAACATTTTATATAGCCCACCTAATCATGAAGGGATTCACATCTAGATCAGGGGAGGTCATCGTGCCTCTTTACTCATCCCTCATCAGGCCCATAATTGAGTACAATGCCCCTTTTCGGATGTACCTTACCAGACACCTGCAGCAACTGGAAAGACCCCAAAAGTACCTCACCAAGAGGATCAAAGGGCTCAAACAGATGCCATATGCTGCCGGTTAAAGAAACTCCAGCTCTACTCAGTGGCATACCGCCTGTTCAGAGGCAATCTGTGCCTGGCGTATAAATCCATGTCCAACCCGGAATTAATGGACATGCTGCACCTCAGAAAATCCAAATCCCATCGAGCTCGTGCTCGAGACTTGAACCTCAGCACTGAAATAAATAGGACATGCTGGAGGGACAGATTCATAACCCAGAGGCTCCCTTCACTCTGGAATAAAATCCCAGTCCAGGTTAGGCAGAGTCCCTCATTGACTCTCTTCAAGAGGAATCTTGATGAGTGGATGGGAGATCGTAGGTTTACCCCGGGTATCACTTCTGTGTCACTGTTAGACAGAGGCACAGTATACTAACCTCGAAAAAGGGCATAGCAAAATAAATTTAAAATGGGTGGCGAAAGCCAAACACATTCTGGCTAGGCTTATAAATGCCCTAGGGCAGATAGCCTAGTATGAACCTATGAACCTATGACTCTAGGGGGGAGCATCATAAAAGACCTAGGCTGTTACCAATTGTGGGGGTATCAAGGGTGAGCTGCCTTAAGGTATCTGGATGTACAGTACCATATACTTCACCTATATTTACATTACTTACATGAATTGGGTTAATGCAAGCCTACTGCCTCCTGCCATACAGACTGTTCTGTTTGTCGGTGTGCTCATGATGGTGTCAGTTATGCCTTGTTATGTTACAGTTACAACCCACATGGTCACATGATGTCTTTACCACCTACTGAGTTTGTACAGAGTGTAGATAGAGGCTGCTGAACTATACACCTGCATTACATACTGTTGATTGTTTGGTATCCTGTGGCCCAGTTTGTCCTCACTATTGTACAATTTGAAGGGCTTGGCCTGGACAGCAACAGTTGTGAACCTTTCCAGACTACTGCATTAGTGTAACTGTTCATACTTGCATTACTCTGCTTATATGATTGTCAGTGTCTGAGCAGCTATATGACATGGCATATAGAACTGTAATAGTACACGATTAAAGGTCTACCATTTCTGCAAACTTGTGTGTGGTGTTTTTCCTATGACCTCTCTGTGGGTATATGTTGCAGGCAATGATTGTCATTTGTATGGGTGGACCATACAGTGTCCACTTGTTCAGGTGTTAACTGTAGGCATAGTGGCTGTTCCATATTGTTTGCACCTTCTACATATGTATCTTACTGTGCATATATCTGTGTGTGTATGTGTAGTCACATGCATATCTATGTATATATGTATATATATATATATCTGGAGCGTTTCTCCCTGGGCCTCCACTGAAAACAGGCTCTGTGGAACCTAGTCAGACATTCCCGGTCAACAAATGTTAAATAAATAAATTAAATAAATATATATGTATATATATATATATATATATATATATATATATATATATATATATGTATATATGTATATATATATATATATATATATATATATATATAATATATATGTGTTTGTGTGTGTGTGTATCTGTATCTGCATATATGTGTGTGTATATCTGTATCTGCATATCTGTGTCTGCGTTATCTGTATCCTGGGGATGTTGATGGCTTCCACATATTACATTTCCTATCGGAGGCAGACTGTACTGCATGATATGTTACCAATACCAGCCTGACATCATACAGGTTGGATGTAGTACTGGTAACATCTTCTGCCCATGTTGTGTCAGGCCCTGGTTATGGGATCTGCAACACTTGGTAGTGTATTGCAGGGTGGACATGTTTGGCTGTGGGGGGGATGCCTATTCGTACAAGACATATAGTGTGTAGGGCCTCTCAACCCCATTAACAGTGCATGTGAACATATGTGTGCTTGTTAATCTGCCATTGCTATCTACAGATGTATGGCCATATATACCTATATAGATATATATATCTGCTAATATATATATATAACTATGTCCGTATATACCTACATAGATATATATCTGCGTACACATATGTAACGTGATGTGTATATGTAGACATATAGGTGTAGACAAATATATGTGTCAATGTAGGCATTTGCATGTATATATGTTCATACATATGATATATATATATATATATATATATATATATATATATATATATAGTTTTAGAAATATATATATATATATATATATATATATATATATATATATATATATATATCTACATATATAGATATGTTGTATTAGATATTAATATATTTACACAGACATACATGTAGATGTTGGTATACATTCTCTGTACTGTTGCATGACTGGACTGGATGATATGTTTCTGAAAACAGTGGACTTATTTGGCATGGCTTAGTAGTAAATCAATTTGTTTATGGTGTGCAGGGTCCTGGGTTCAAGACTTGCAGAAGATGTTTATTTTGTTGCTGGGCAGAACACCAGCCATTGTTTACAGAGTGATTAAATTACTTTACAGCAGTTGTAAGTGGGTGTGCGCGGGTTTGCGCAGAGCTAAGCAATGCTAACCTCCAGTTACAGTTTATTACACTCAGCTTCTACTTTGCTTAATCTGTGTAGGCAATGCTTACCCCCATGCAAATGCACTTGAACACACTTACAATGCTTATATATGCTTACTACTGCTTATTTGTGCTTAAACCTGCTTACTAATGCCTTATTCATTAGGAGACTGACACATCATGTGTGCATTTAATGCAGTACTCCAGTTCACATTTAAATGTTATTTAGTAGGTTATACAGCAAAAAAATGTTCATATACAGATTTCACATGGAAAATGGAATGTGCTGCAGTGGGACTCGAACCGGGAATGCCTGCTTGTTAGGTGGATACTCATCCCACTACACTAATGCTGTGTTGCTTCACTTGCATATATCTTCCTTGTTATCCTCTTCAGCCTTTTAAGCTACTTTAACCGTAACTAAGTGATGGGCACACCCATGCACCTACAGTTAGCTTTAATCTGTGTTTTAAAAAAATATATAAGGGTTTTTTTATTTACTTTTTCAATACTGCTGTTGTACACATGGGGAACTGTTGGTGGGGATATGCGGACACCTATGAGCAATCTTGCTCATCTCTTCACACTTTCTGATTTTCTACATTGCAGGGGCATGTTTATTATGAGAGCTCTGCTCTCAGACATGGCCCCTGCACTTGTACACACTCCATGTAAGCCTGAGAGCTCAGGCAGTGTGCCTTCATTAATATGCATGGCGTGCTGCCATCCTGCTCCTAAATGGGCACTTCTGTGCAGGACTAAGCTAGTCCTGCATGGAAGATTAGTGAATCCAGGGGCCAGTCTTAAAGATGTGTCTTGTTCTCAAAGTTTTTCTGCACCTGTGAACTTTAATCTATCAGTAAACCTCTTCTTCCCTTTTCCAGTGATATTAAGGCCCTCATTTTGTCCATAAGTGTACAAGCAATGTTAACTGTAAATGTCTCTACTAACAGTATAAATGTAAATGTAGTAATAGTAAATGTAGTTGTTTAGTTTAGTATTAAATGTCTTCCCCTTTTTACTGTAGTCTTGAAACAACTTCCTTGTATCACTTTATCTTATGCACCCTATAATATTCTCATCACATTTTAATAACGTATTCATGTGTGCTCATAACCGTGTATTTTCTTTTAGGTCTGGGTCCTCATTGTAAAGAGTTTTGTGAACCATGGAGTAAAAAGGAGCAAAAATCAATGATGGCAAACTCATAGAATACAGTTATACATAACCCCCCACCCCAAAAAAATCAATGAATACCCCAAGTATTAGTTTGCTGGTTTTATGTGTGTTAATCCGATTCACTTACTTACTAACAGAGCACAGCTCATAATGTCTTACTTCCAGAATCACCCAAAAGCAAGCAGAAGCAGCTGTCCTAAATTAGGGGCATTCTCTAAATAGTGACAGTACTGATTTAAAAATGCTGGAAAAATGAGAAGATATGATAAGGTGAAATTTATTTTCTGATGTAAAGTCTGTAATTGTAAATTGCTAACCGTAATTTACTGTGTTTTAAGTCATCAATTTTAAAATGAACAAAGCGAATTTACGAGCCAAAATTATGGCTGTCTCTGATTTACAGGGATATTTGGGTATGTCATAAAGGCAAGCCCAAATGCAATTTTGTGATTCTAATACAAGTAGTACAAAACATCTGGTACCTATGGTGGAGTCACCTCAGCACCTAGTTTTAAATGGAATTCAGAGATGAGAAGCATGCATATCTACTGCAGAAAAATATAACAGATTACAGTAATTACAAGTCAGAAGTACATTTTTTGTCAGCACTTGTCAGAAACTTTATGGCTCCAAGCATAACCCAAATAGTACAACCTCTGCGAGTGAGGCAGCTGCAGGGTCCCAAAGAGCAAAGTATTCAAACAAAAAGAAAACAGGACCAGCATACAAGGCACCTTGAAAATAAATTTATTGATTGAGGTTCTTGAAAAACTTTTTTTTCAAGAACCTCAATCAATACATTTATTTTCAAGGTGCCTTGTATACTGGTCCTGTTTTCTTTTTGTT
Source organism: Protopterus annectens (assembly GCF_019279795.1). Taxonomy (NCBI): domain Eukaryota; kingdom Metazoa; phylum Chordata; order Ceratodontiformes; family Protopteridae; genus Protopterus; species Protopterus annectens. The sequence goes on from NC_056748.1 coordinate 552,564,733, forward strand.
TGAATTCCAAGCATGACCCTCACATGTTCCTGTTTTTATGGCCATCCCTGATTTTGACTCAAATTTTACCTCTGTCCATCTTAATCCCTTCTAAAAATGGTGACTTTCAGAGAAAAGATGAAGAATTGCTCTTAATGACAATAATTAGTTATAGACTTGTTTTACATTAAAAAAGGTATATTAATTCACATTCACTTATTCTGTCAACATCTCAAGTGCATAGTACTAATATTTTAAAACTGTCCCATTATTTGTCTCTGATTTTGTTGTGATGTGTCCCTAACTGGTTAAGAGCCATGGCTCCAAGATCACAAAATATTTGGGACTGTCTAAGCAAGTGTCTACTGTATATAACAATACAAAACACCTTTACTTGAAAGGAATGCCCCTCTAAAATTGGCATTTAATTCTGTAAGTGGCAACAGGTAAAAATAATGAGTCCCTTTCTGGAGCATATAGGAGCAACATTTTGAGGGTTGAGTACATTTTTAAATGTTACTGGGTAGTGTGGGTAACAGCATGACGTCTGAGTACAAAATATAGATTTCTGGCCACATACCTGCATATGACTGCTTAACAGATTTAACCTGATAAAGGCAATGCATGAGTTTGTATTATATTATTGTTAATGCAGCTAATTTAAGTATTGTAAATTATTTTGTAATAAAATGTGGCAATATGGGCTTAAAGATGTAGAGTCCTTCAGTGTGCAGGCAGTTTAACTAGATTTATCTGCACTATAAAAATGTATGGTAATTGTATCACCCACACAGCTTCTCTAGAAATGAAAAGTAATCTAAAAGGTACACATCTTAATACTTATTTTGTGAACAGATAAAAATTTGATCACAGATGTGTGACAGCTGAAGTCCCTGCTGACTGCACCTTTGGTTACATTAAAAGCCTGTTTTGCCCTAATTCTACAGACCTTGCATTCTTGGCTGGGCTCAGGTTCCCTGACGTGGTGTTAAGTTTTTCAAAACTTGCTACCCTCTTACTTTCACTTAACTTTGGAAATGGAGGAGGGGTGGTATTAATAGTTGTTAAAACAAAGCGCTGCCCTCTGCCAGTCCATACCTTATAAGGCACTGATGCTTGCAGCTATCTGGATAAATTTTGTAAAAGTTGTCCACTAGCTACAATCAAGCTTCATAAGGCAATGCTTCAGAATTTTGGAATGTTTTAAATGTAAGATGGAGTAGGCGAAATGTTCGATTTTAAAATAGGGATTTCCAGCAATTTTAACACATTTGATATTAGTGGAATTTAAAAGATAGCATGGGAATCATACTGTATGACTTATTTTTATTAACAAGACCATAAATGATAATATTTGCAAAAGATAATGGTGTCTAAGAATAGGAAGTATAAACATCAAGAAAATAGTAGCCTGTGGAATAGTGGGTAGTTATGCTTTCAGTTTATTCATACATTTATTAACTGGATTACAGCCTCTATTTTGCATTACAAAAACATTCATTCATTCATTCGTTACACATTTAGTGCAACTCAGGGTAGGCAGAAGAATCTCTTCCAATAATGAATCTCAGCAAAGTTATGAAACCACTTCTTTAAAGTATGTCAAGTGGAACCCACCCCCCACCCACCCCCAACACACACACACCATTTGGAAAAATACTTCAGCTTTCGAGTGAAAGTCTAAAGAAATTCATGCAAACACTGAGAATGCATTAATGGAAGGGAATATTTAGCCAGAAATATGTGCCTTTTCAGAAATGTATATTTTGTAGGTATAGCCGCAAACTGCTATCCCATTCCAACCTCAAATTTAAAACTACATATCTTTTTGAATTCTGGCCTCTGTACATTGGAGAAATTTTGTAGTGTATTTTACTGCTATCCTACATCAGTAAAAGACTACCTTTCCACTGTATAAACCTATGTGAAAACAATGCATGCCCGTATGATGTTGTAGGCATTAGTTTGAGCAGATGCAGTCATCCATTGTCCATTTGGAAGCTGAGAGTTGCTAAGAAACAGTTGAGTACATTGAGTACACCTAGCTACACCCTAGAAAGGAGGCACAGGAAATTGCACAGTTACCTGCAGTTTTGATGCTATTTCACACATGTCTTAGAGACCACTGTTTTCAAACTAAAAGCTGTTATGTAATTTGTTTTTAAAATGTGCTGTTTACTAATCATAAGCAGTTTGTCACATATTTAACGATACTGAAAAGTACAAAAACATTTTGTAAATGCACTTATAGGTTCATAGGTTCATAGGTAGGTACTAGGCTATTTGCCCTAGGGCCTATATAAGCCTAGCCAAATGGTACCCTGGCTTTTGCCACCCAGGAAAATTATTTCCTGTGCCCCTGTCAAGCAGAGCCACAGAAGTGATCCCCAGGGTGAATTTCCTATCTCCCATCCAATCATCAAGATTTTTCTTGAAGAGTGCTAATGAGGAGCTTTGTTTGATAAAGATAGGTAGTTTGTTCCAGAGTATGGGAAATCTCTGGGACAGGAATCTATCCCTCCAGCATGTTCTGTTTATTGTGGTGACAAGGTTCAGGTCCCTAGAGCTTGTATCGCAGAGGGATTGGGATTTCTTTAAGTGGAGCATGTCCATAAGCTCAGGGATTGACATAGCTTTGTATGTTAGGCAGAGATTGCCTCTGAGTAGGCGATATGCGACAGAGTAAAGCTGGTGTTTTTTGAGATGGTCTACGTAGGACATCTGTTTGAGGATGATAATCCTCTTTGTGAGGTATTTCTGTGGCCTTTCCAATTGTTGTAGATGTCTTGTGAGGTACATACCAAAAGGGGCGTTGTACTCTATAATGGGTCTAATGAGTGATGAGCAGAGGGGAAAATTACCTCTTTTTTCCTGGATGAGAAACCTTTTGTGATGAGGTGTGCCATGTAGAAGGATTTCCTGACTACTGTGGCAATGTGATTATCAAAGGACAGACTACTGTCCACCTGTGTCCCAAGGTCTCTTATCACACTTTCGGTGTTAAGTAGGCTACTGCCTACGTGGTAGTTCATGGGTACAGAGTTTTTACCAAAAGAGATGACAATGCACTTTTTGGCATAGAGCTTGAGGCCATGGCTTTGACACCAGGCATCTGTCTCAGTGAGGCCCTTTTGTAGGATGTACACATCTTTAGGAGTTTTGATTATGGCTCCTAGTTTGCAGTCATCTGCGAACTTTGTTAGCCAAAGACCTTCTGTGTTAGTCTGTACTTCAGAGAAGTAGATACCAAACAGGAGAGGACCTAGGACTGAACCCTGTGGTGCTCCACTTGTCACTGGTCTAAATTTGGATTTAGAGTCTGCTACTTTCACAGTGTGGGTTCTGTCAGTGAGCCAGTTGGTAACCCATCTTGTGACATAGGGATTTATACCTAGTTTAGTGAGTTTATCTATAATTCCACATGAGCATTATTGGTGACATTTTGCTGGTCCACAAAAAGTTACTAATAATAGCTGAATGTAATTTGTTGCAATGCATGCCAAATAAAACTGGAAAACACATCTTGCTCTGAAGGAATCAGCGCTGGAACAGCTATGTTTAAGGAGCATGTGTGTACAAGCTTCAGGGATCCTCATGTACTAGTCTTTATGGCCTTATACTGTATGTGTGTTTTATCTGTAATACTGAAGTTGGTCCTGGTGATCTTGACCCCATCACATCTCCCAGTGGTGATGTGCATGGCATCTGCATGTTACTCATTTCAAATGACAGCACACTTTTAGGTATTACTTACAAATATTTGTACTGTATGCTATGTAGCCATGTACAAATACATACGAAAGGCATGCTCTTCTTAAGCAAAGTATGTGCTTCTAGTACAATGTAACTATGGCACTAGCTTATCTGAAGAAGGTGTCTTATGAACAGCATACATTTTTATTAAATAAGGAGATAACTAAATTGTTCAAGATTCTCTAAAGTGCTTACCCTGTTTATTAAAGATTTTATACTTTTATTTGCTCTAGTGTATCCATTGGGTTGTGTTGTTGCTGCATTTATCCTTTACCATTTTGTTCCTTCAGTTCTGCTGCTTCTGGTTTTGACTATTAAGATTCCTAACCTATATGGTTGGCTCCCAGTGGCCATTTGTGGGGGAGTGGTCCCTACTGATACTGCTAAGTATGAGGTCTGGAGTTGTCAGTTGGAGGAGGTACACAATGGCTAGTAGATCTGCCCCTTACTTGTTGTAGACTGTATTTTACTGATTATAAAGTGCATTAGGTAAATGCTTCTGTGGATGTCATACCTTGTTTCTCTGGGTCCCTGCTTTAGCTGAACTTACAAGCACTGATACAGGATGTACCGGTGAATAACTGATGCTGGAAGATTCTAAAGCTGTGATCACTGTTTCTGTATCTTTTACTAGGCTTTCATTTTGTAAACAGAATGCCACTTGTAGGGGAGAGCTCATTGCTCTCTTGCTATGCAGTTCCCTCAGATAAGAAAACAAACGAGCATTTCAGTCATATTCTTTATTTCTTTTCAGTTTATGACAAGCATAAACTACAAAATGTGGGCTAAGGAGTGTGAAAGAGACTATACTAAAAAGATACACTGGGATTCAGAAGCATTCTCCACATCATGGTTAGCAATTATATGATAATGAGTGGCCATGTACAGGGTGTGTGTGATTCACATACACAGTGAGCTAGAGCAGTAGAGACCAAGTAACCAAGCAGCCTGCATTACATGCTAATGGCAGTATAATGACACACTGATGAACAATATTATTAAAATGAGGGACTTGGCGATTGCAAATGAGGTTATACAAAATGCTGGAGCAATTCAAAAATGTACACTTTCTAGAAAGCATGAACTATCTCCAGAGCAACTGACTGCAGTAAAATTCTAGGGTTACAGGAGGCAAATTGTGCAGCAGTGTACAGGGTAGCTGCAGCATTAGCACACAGTTGTATTTGCAACAAGGTGTAATCACAGTGTTGTGACTGCTACCATGTGGATACAGTCACATACAGGAGCTGACTGAAATTCATCAACCTCATTTGCAGGCCCATGGGAGATGAGGTGTACCTATTCCTGTGGAAACCAAGATTTGTGTGGCTTTGAGATTACTAGCTATAAGGATCTTTTGGTGACCAACTGGGGACACTGTAGGGGTATCTCAGGCAATAGCCTAAAGAATACTCTGCCAGTTCCTAAATGCCAAAATGCAGCACATAAGGGAGCATATATGGTGTCACTGTTTCACAGAAGAGAGAGCCAACACCATGCATGAATTTTATGATATAGCCCTTTTTCCTGAGGTATTTGTCACTGCAGCACACCCACACTGAAATAAAGACCCCAAATGATGTACTGGAAACAAAGTACATGAACTGTAAAGGTGACTACTCCATTAACTGTCAGGTGGCATGTAATACACAGAGAGTAGTCTACAATGTGTATGCAGGCCACCCAGGCAACACCCACAACTCCCATTTATGGCACACTTGTGACCTACATCAATTGTTTGTGTAGGGCAATTTTCCCCAGGGACATCTTATTGGTGATGCTAAATATGCTTTGGAGCCAAGACTGATGACAGATGTCAGAAATCCACAGACCTTGGCAGACATTGGCTACAACAATACCCTGTCACAAACATAGTCATCAATGAGCATGTGTTTGGCCTGCTGAAGGCCTGCTTTCACTGCCTGGATGTATCTGGTGGTGTCCTGCAGTATAATCCTGACATGTCTACCTAGATATTATCTCTCTGTGCCATGTTACATAGTATAATACTAAGGAAACAGTTGCAGAAGGGAGTATGCATGCTGGAGGAGGATATCCCACCACTGTAAGCAGTGAAGGATGAGCACAATAAGGAGACAGTGGAGGGGCTGGCAGCAGGGGAAGACTATACCAGACAAAGGTGAGCCCAGTATGCCATGCCACTGGCTAAGAGACAGCAATTGGTTCATAACTATGGGCAAGATTAAAGCATGTATAGAGCATTAAAAATTATGCATGCAAACATGCAATCAGGTTGTACTAATCCATGCACATAGTGTTTAAACTGTGCATCAGACATAGGTTATTCAAGTAACAAAGTATAGAGGACACAACACAATTATCATGTGTGTGTGTGTGCTGGGGGGTGGCAGGTACAGTGTCTAGTGTTATCCACAGAAAAATATGTGCATGATGATATAACTAATATCAATTTAGTATTGTGTATGTTAGATGTGGAGCTATGTGGTCTAAGGTTCCCTGGGGTGGAAGAGAGGGTTGTTACCATGTCAGTGCATGAGTATGAGTCTGTATGCAGGTACTGGACATGTGTGTGTGTGTGTGTGTGTGTGTGTGTGTGTGTGTGTGTGTGTGTGTGTGTGTGTGTGTGTGTGTGTGTGTGTGTGCATCTGTACTTGTATGTGTGTTCTTCTGCCTGCCCAGACATGATCTCAGCATATATTGCAACACTCCAGCGAGCTTGTACAGGTTCCAGTGCACTCATATGAAATGTGTGTGCACTGTCTGCACACCCCCACTAATAGGAACTCCCTCTCCTGGGTGGGTCAAAGGCACTGTCTATCCCTTGCCTAGGGGAAGGGTTTCTGTGTGAATGAGAGCAATGGTTTGTACTAAACATTTCTGAGGCATACACTCTATGCCCCAGGGGGCATCCATGTGGGACCCTCCTGATCTCCACAATGGATAGCATACCTCTCAAGTGTCCAGATTTTTGCCTCATATTTTTAGTCTCTTCCTCATAAAAATCTGTGGTTTTCTGGAAAAATTGCTGGGGTGATCTGAGGGCTGAAGTCACTAAATAATTACACATTTTTGAGTTTCAGACTTCATATTCTTCAAAAAATGCATGCTCAGACACATCATGTTATTCTAGCAACGTTTTAAGTTTATAAGAACAAAATTTAAAATCTATCCCTATTTTTGGGCCTTTGTTCCCCCATTTCATCAGGCTTTCTCCAGATTTCTTGCACTAAGACTTTGAGAGGTATGATGGATGGTGGGGTGAAAGTGATCCCACTTCATGTGCCTGACATACGCTTCCCCCACCCATGAGATTCCTCAACACTGGAGGCAAAGGTGGAGTGGCCATATAACAAATGCCATCATATGCCTGGCATCTATTTTGTGAACACAGGGGGATTTGTGTAATAGAAGCTGCCTATGGAACATGTCCATTAGGCCTGACATTTTGGTCATGCAGTCGCACCAGTCGCATTGCACATCCTTTAAAACACATGCCATCTCAGCAAAGACTGAGGTGTTGGTAGCCCTTCCCTGTATGAATGCCCTGCACATTCAATGGACTGCAGATATTGACACAGCTAGATTGGGGTGGTATCCGTAGTGTCTACAGCCACCAGTGTACTGATTTTCCTGTACTTAGTGTAGATGGTAGAAACTAAGGGGGACTGTGTCTCAATGGGAGACATCCCTTCCTCGCTACACCTGTAATGACTCTGTCCTTCAGTCATCTACCTGTATCCCTGGGGTGGGCCACACAGGTGCAGAGCCCATATCCACTGACTGGGTTGGTGACCTGAATTCTACATTTCCTGTACCCAGTACAGAAACTGTACTCCCTGACCATGCCAAACTTTGACTTCTGTCACTGTCAGACTCAGAATAATCTCCAACATCAGGCAAGTAGTGTATTCATGGGGGAGGGACCAGATAAAATTCCACCTGTGAAGTTTCCAAAACAAAAATACCCACAATAAATAAGATCTTTCAGCAGTATGTTAGTCCTAGAGAATGAATGAATGCAATGTATAGTGGTAGTATGCAGTAAGATAGAACATACCTTGTACTGATGGCCTTTCTAGTTTCAAGTATTGATGTTACTACATAGAAAATGAATTAAACATGTAGTGATATGCAGTACAGCTAATTTTCCCAGTGCAGCAACTTTAAATGTCAGAAATACACACCTAGGACATCTGCAATGAAAATTCTCAGAGCCTATTTAAGTTCTGCTCCAATATCCAGCACCCTGCCGTCGTGGGCTAGGGATGACTCTGAACCCCATGCAGAAAGGCAAAGCACTCCTCTATCTCAGTTAATGCTGGATCAGCCAATGGACCACCTCCCAGTGCCCTAAGCTCCTCTGCCAGGCGGGTAGGATGCTCTTTAGCAGCATGTATCATGTTAATGGCTTGGCCTCTAACCTGATTTAGTCTGTGCCCTGGAGACCAACAGCATTTATATCATTAATCATATTCCACCAAGCATAGTGATTATATAACTAATCAGATTTATCATGGTCAATTACCTGCCGGCCATGGAGAAGGTGGACATGTATGAGAGAACATCCATTTCTGTGGCTTGCGCTTACCAGGCATAATGCTATGTGAGGAAAGAATAACTTATGTGAGGCTACACATACCAGTAAATTTCATTTTCATAGCTCAGTAACCTAATGAACTACACTAGCCTGAGTGCTGCTGATAGGTGACCATGTTTTATATCTGTATATCTATATAACTATACCTATATGTCTATATTTATATCTAAATATGCATGTCTGTGTGGTTTCTAACACATACCTGCATGGCCATAGCTATTGTTCATATAGTGTTACATTGTGCTCCCCAAAGTTTAAAAGGTGGCCAGTATACATGGCATGTTTAGCCTGCAGTTGAAAACAGTATTCAAGTGCCAACAACAAAACACCACTGTTAAGTATCATCTCTGTGATGACTGACTTTGGCTGACCTTACGCCTGACATGCCATTGACTGCACATAATTGTATACCTGTATGGCTACTCTAAAGTATCTATATGGACAGAGACAATGGGTAACAAAGGGAGCATAACTCATATAAGAGCAGACTGCCTGCAGGCACAATACATTTACCTGACCCAGTGGTAGACAGCAGAGTATTTCAGCTGCACATTGTAGGAAGCAGCCGCACAAACATATTTTATGTTTTGTGCCCTACAGGGGATATCACTGCAACGTGGTGACATTATGTAGTTTGTGTTGTGATACCAATCTGTAATGCAGTGAGTGACAAGCAGTCACATTACGTATATCAAGCCTTACCATCGTCTCCACTCTAGTTATGTAACTTGTGACACACACTGCTGCTGTATACACATTGTCAATACAGAATATGTATGATAATAAATGCAGTATTGCAGTTAAACTAATCAGAGCCTATTTGTAATGTGGCATTTACAATGATCTGTACACAGACTCACACAACAGCAGAAGACGCATCTGATACCTGTAAAATTTAATTTGTACTTAAATTTTACAAATAAAAGTATTACATTCTCACAAATTAATGCTGTAGAACTTTATTGCTGAATTGTTTATTCACTTCCAACAATTTGCCTCTAGGTAATTCCCTTTTTATTAACACACCTGATATGACTATACAGCTGTATCTTACAGATATTACCCTTCACATAAAACAGAACATTGCCTAAATAGTTTTATAAAATGGTACCAGCAAGTGAGTGCAGCCATGTGTGAAGGTAGAAAGTTCAGGTTTACATCACAAAGAAATACAGCTCTTGATAAACGCAGCTCATGCACCTGGGACTGTAAATTATTTCATTGCCTGTGTGTAATCTTCTATAGTGAATGAGACCCTTGGCAGGGTTTATATCATATAAATTCAAGCCTCTGAGCACAATGTTTATACTTCTCAGGCACTGCCTCATGAATGCTACTGAATCACTCTTTCTACATATTGTACCTGTCAGTCTAGTCTCACTAAGAGTTTCCCGTCTGTCCCATGAGCACCTGTGGAGCAGACTGAACATACACATGTACTGGGTAGGTTAATGACCCTTAAAGGGATGTCTTACAATGTATTACTTTTGCACCAGACAAAGTTGTTAAAGAGGGAATTTGATCTTATATGCAGGCATAACACAGGTCGTACCACATTCAGTGCCATTTCACACTTTTATATTACATAACACACCAACATTTTCTGTAGTAAATTATGGGACACCCCACCACAGTTTGCACTACTAAGATATCCTATATTGTGTGACATGTACCAAAAAATTAACAGAGATGACCAAAAGAGGCCACCCATAGTTCTCTGGAAAGAGAATTCCTGAATGGTCGTATCTTCTAATGGCAGGGTGTGTGTGTGTGTGTGTGTGTGTGTGTATGTGTGTGTGTGTGTGTGTGTGTGTGTGTGTGTGTGTGTGTGTGTGTGTGTGTATAAAGGTGCCCTGGAAGTGCTGTAAGGAGTCAAAGATCTTCCTATATTTGAAAGTAAAAAGTCAAGTACCGAAACTGGTGAAGTGAACCGTTTATTGCAGTTCAAACAACTTGCAATTCAAACAACTAAGCACTTTCGCCAATAAATCCAAAGGCTTCTTCAGAGTTGTTCAAACATTCTCCCCATGCTAGTTATATACTACTAATACCATTATAATACAAAACACCTACCCACCCCTGTTGGCGCTTAAACACTTTCTTAAAAAGACAGTACTGTTGTCAAATAGCTCTAGTCTTGGAAAATGCACCAAAAGTATATATCTACTAATTTATACAATGTTTCATCATAAATCAAATTATTAAACTAAACCAAATAATTACAATTTAAAACTTTAAAATACATCATGAATACTAAATATTCTACATTTAATATGTTTATTCAGGCAATTTGATTATGCCTAATTTTCAAAAATGGCTTAATAGAAATGAAATCGTTCAAGCCAGGTTCCATAGAAGCATTTAACCTCAATCCACCTTTGAGGCTGATTGTTTCGGCAAGGGGATCCAAAACTGAACCCATATCAGCCTGGATTGATAACAAGTTGAAACATTTGCTAAACAAAGTTGACCATATAGTTAAGGATTCGGTACTTGATTTTTTACTTTCAAATCGTTTGAAGTCGGGTGACTGCAGGTTTCATCTTCCTATATTTGCTGCATAAGGACTAGCAGGAACATCTACTTGGAACTCGTAGGAGGGCTCGCAGTATAAGACCGATGCCTGACACTGTCTTGCCAGAGCTGTTGTTACCACAGGCATGCCTCATACTGACAAACATGTAGGCAACAGTATAGTGACCCATGGAGGTGTCATTCAGACCGTTTTAGTGGATAGGAAGAACAGGTCAGGGTGATGGTGCCTGAGATGTAGTTTAAGTACCTGTCCAGTCTACAGAGGTATACCTAGCTGCCCTAGATAGTACAGTATGGATTGTAGACATGTTATTGTATGGTTTATTTTATTATACAGCTCTGTAGACCATACCGGAGCATTGTCTTCTATATTAGAGGAGGATGTAAGGGCTTTCTAGGTGTAGCAGTGTGTATTACTTACTTTCTGTAATCAAAATTTTGTTAAGAATTATATTATTCACTTGAGTATCTGATAGCAACATGCATGTCTGTCACCCTGGAATGGTACATGTGGGTACATTTAGATGCAAAGATGTTGACGCTGCAGTTTGGAGGCCATGCAGAGTATGACGGATACAGTTATTCAGGTTGACTGTATGTGACCTCTGCAGTTTGAGTCCTGTATACCTGCAATTGTTACACAACAGGATCAGTATAGCAAGACAGGTGGCTGGAGACTCATAATGTCTCACAATTTTACAGGAAGATCAGTAATCTTACCCGCAGCTGTCATAGGCACATCTGTATAAGTCAGGACAGCTATATGCATCCATCTTGTTAAGACAACACATTATAATGTAGCAGAATTTATATAATACCCTCCTGAAGTTAGATTGTAGATTTATACAGCAGTAGTTAAATATTTGTGTGATGTCATTCAGTGCATGTGTTTCTTACAGACTAATGTTTTTTTTTTTGTCTCTATCCCTTCCTTTGTCACTATCCTTTCTTTTAAAATAATTTTATGTTTGTTTTAGTATTTCTCTCCATTTATTTTGCAGCTTTTGTACAGCAGCTATCAGAGCAATGTTAGTTGTTAGATCTAGGTCTACAGTCCCTCACCAAGCCAAACCTCCTCTGCATCACCCCAACCTGCATCCCAGGCTGCCTACCAAGAAGCTATAATATGGGGGCAGCCAGGTGGCCTCCACTCCTTCCCCAATGGTGATTCATTGATTGGGAGTTTCATTATTTAATTGTGTGGCACTGCCAGGGGTAGTGAATTTTTGATATGCAGAGAAAGGGTAGAGATGGTGGGGGAGATGTTAAAACCAGTTGCTGGAAGCCCATGTCACTCAACTGGAAAGGTTCCTTCTGTCATTGGTAGAGTTGCAACAGTGCTTTCCCATGCCATCAACACCTTAAACAGGGTCCAGTGGAGATGGTGGCCAGAGAATTGTCTGACCTTCCCCTGGGTATCATACAGACAGCATGATATGGAAGATCATATTCTCCCTCTCCCCATCCTGGTGTTCCCCTCCATTGGGGGTCAATGCCCTCTTCTGTTTGTTGTCTGTTACTTCCCACCATCAACCCTTTGTTTATACGCCTTTGAATCCAGTGTCTACCCCATCCTCCACCTTCGGTGTGTCAGATCTCTTGTTAGTCTTTATCTGTGTTATAGGTTTGTTTCAGATGTCGACCATCAAGGGAAACTACCTACCTCATTGATAAAACACCCCTAAAAGTAAACCCAGTAGTCAGGGATTTGTGGACTCATGTAGACAGTAACCTGGGTTTTGACCAGCATGTGTCTGAGGCTGTAAGAAAATCATTCTATGTCACTCAACTTATAAGTACAGTCATAGCTTTTAGGTCCAGGAAAGTCATCATACCACTGTACTTAGCCATCATCAGACCCATCACTGACTATAATGCCCCCTTCTGTATGTACTTGACCAGGCACATGCAAAAATTACAAAGTCCACAGTGGATCCTCACAAAAGGAATACACGGCATAAACACAATGTCCTCTGCAGATCGCCTCAAAGCCCTATCCCTGTAATTTGTTTCTTACAGACTGCTGACAGGCAATTTATGCCTGGCATACAAGGTATCCTAGGATCTCATTCTGATGGACTTTTTATGTATCTACAAAATGAACAGCACCAAAACTACATGATCTATGGATTTAAACTTTGCTTGTGATGTAAATAGGAGTTATTGGAGAGACAGGTACTTGTCTCAGAGAACCTCCATTCTCTAGAATAGGCTTCTAATCCATGTGAGGCAGAGCCCTTCCATAATCCTATTGAATTGCAACCTAGACAAGTAAATGGGAAATTGTAAATTCACACTGACACCTATGACTCTGATGAACAGGTAAAGCCATTAAAGCATGTCCTAACTAACGTACACCCCCTAAAATTACCTCTAAGGCAGAATAACTCAAGGGGTACATTTGGGCTGCATGGTTAGACTTATAAAGGCACCAATGGTGGACTGTGTTTATGGGCTTCTTAAGTCCTTGGACATGTACAAAAACTAAGGCACATGCCTCCACTATGCTTATCAATTTTTCTCATTTGAATCCCAGACACAACTGCAGATTCTCGTCTCAAACCACAGGTCCAGCTCCTAATGTGAGTATATTAGTTAGCAGTGACCAAAGCTGAAAGTTTTCACTTTTTTAATTGATAATGAGTATTGGGCAGTATCGTGCTATGAGATGCACCTGTGGGAGGCAATCTGCGACATGCGTCTGAATCACAGGGGGGAATGTCTTATACAGTGACTCAAAGGCCATTCCTCAGCCTTCTTTCTTCTCCAGAGACCACAAGGCCTTTACAAACCTCACAGACTGCAAATAAATGATGTCATGGCATCTTGATGGCCCAGGGGTTACTACATGGGTTGTGGATATATGTGATTCTAAAGATTTTTCAAATAGTTTAAAAGCTGAAAATGTAAACAGAAAAGACATACATGTTTGCCAGCATTTCTAAGTGGTTTGCAAACCCTTGAAAAAATACAGGCTTAAGCAGGCTATACATTCTACAAGGGCATGTTTCTCTTACAGAACATGGTTTTGTACAATGATGGATAAAGCTACATAAAAGAAAAGAGCAAATCTACAGTCTGCTGAGCTTGAAAACTACATTCTGGCTAGGTAACAAACAAATAAAAAGTATTTTGTAATAAAAACAAACCTAAACATAACAACATAATACATTTTCCAGTATAGACTTGCATTTAGTAAAAATATAGAAAATCTCTTGGCATCTTAGCCTTTCACCTTCAAGGGAGAATGAAACAGTAACAGCAATTTAAATACAGTTCAAAATAAACTCCTCTGCACCCCTGACGTGGGTGGCTACACCCCACCATGCCTACTACTTATAGACCCTAACTCTAAAATTGTTGTTCCTCATAGAAAGGGGCTACTCCAAGATACAATCATTTCAAACATATATTTCCCCTTAATTGCACTTAAATTCTTGCAGTTCCAAGAATCACCATTATAGTCCTCAAATATGCAACATGAGTCTAAATAAGAAGTTATGTACCTACCATAACGTTCCATGTTAGTTGTCTTCTCTCGCCTTCTTCCTTGCTTGATGGGTTCGGAGCCGATCCTCGGCTCCGACTCGGCACTTGCTTTAGCTCGAGAACTCCTTTTACCAGCTCGAGGCAGCCCCATATCCCATGATGCAAGGCAGTAAGTACCCAGATCTCGTTTGTTGACAAAGGGCAATAACACCAAGCATAAAATACTTCCCAAAGGAAGAAGAAACTTACAGATGGAAAAAGGACCAGGTCTAAATGGTCTTTAGCATAATAGTTTCTTATACAAGGTCTGTCCAGGCCAGGGGGAAGGAGGGAGGGCCGCAAGAAAGAAGGCGAGAGAAGACAACTAACATGGAACGTTATCCTAGGTACATAACTCTTTATGTTAAGTTGTCAATCTCGCCTTCATTCTTGCTTGATGGGACCGCGTCCCTAGCACCTCTATCCTGGGTGGCTCAATGGAACAAACTCTTGAGGACTGTAGAGCCAAAACTGGCTCTGTCCCTGGAGGCCAAGTCCAATTTGTAATGGGAAACAAAAGTGTGAGGAGTGGCCCAAGTGGCCGCTGCACAAATAGTGTCCAAAGGCAGTCTAGCTTGAAAGGCTGTAGAAGTAGCTAAACTCCTAGTTGAATGTGCTTTAGGTTTTGAGCACAGCTGTTTTCCCCTGATCGTATAAATTTCAGTGATGACCGAAGAAAGCCATCTGGACAAAGTCACTTTAGAAACAGGAAGGCCTTTTTTATTATCCGCATAGGAAACAAAAAGTTGATCAGATTTTCTAAATTTTTTTGTTCTGTCCAAATAATATCTAAGCTGACGGTGGACGTCAAGATAATGTAGCTTTTGTTCAGCTCTATCTGAATAGTTAGGAAAGAATACAGGGAGATCAATGGATTGATTCAGATTGTTTTTCAGTGACCTTAGGTAAAAAGGATGGATTAGTTCTCAAAGATACTCTGTCTTTGTGAAAAATCAAATAGGGGTCGAACCGAAAGAGCATGAAGTTCAGACACCCTCCTGGCAGATGTAATAGCCACTAGAAATAACGTTTTCCAAGAAAGATATTTTAGGGAACAAGAAACAGCTGGCTCGAAGGGGAAGAATCAAGGATGTCAGCACTAAATTTAGATCCCACTGAGGAGGAGGATTCCTGATTGGAGGCTTTAGTAGGAAAATTCCTTTCAAAAGGCCCTGCAGAGCCTATGGGACATAATATTATGATCTGCTATTCCGACATGAAAATTAGAAATAGCAGCCAACTGAACTCTGACTGTGGAAGAAGAGGAGCCTGCATGAAAAATCTCTGCTAAGAAGTCCAGAACTGCCTGAACAGGGGCAGTAAAAGGATCAATATTTTGGGCCTTAGCCCAATAAGAGAAACGTTTCCATTTGCTTGTGTAAATCCTCCTGGTAGAGGATTTTAGTGAAGCTACAATGATATCTCTAACTGGGTTAGAGATCAAAGGAAGCCTGGCTAAGGAAGGAAGTGGAGCAACCATGCTGTGAGGTTGAGAGAAGGGATTGACCGGTGCAGCTGACCGGATTGGTGAATCAGTAGATCTGGCACTGGGTCCAGATGCCACGGCTGCACCAAAAGGTGATGATGGAGGAACGGGAACCAAACTTGTCGAGGCCAGTAAGGGGAAATGAGAATCAATTTGGCTCTCAAAATGGTAGCTTTCTGGATAACCTGAGGGATCAGAGGAAATGGAGGGAAGGCATAAAGAAGTCCCTGGGGCCAATCCTGGGTCAGAGCGTCTCTGGGGGGATGGCCTGATAGAGGGAAGAGGCTGAAGAAGTCTGGACATTTGCTGTTTTGGGGAGTAGCAAAAAGATCGCAACATGGACGACCCCATTCCAGAAAAATCTCTTCCGCTACGGATTGTTTGAGAGACCACTCGTGAGGCATGAGAATAGCTCTGCTCAATCTGTCCGCTATAATGTTGGTTTTCCCAGGGATATGCGTTGCTACCAGAAACCGATGAGAGGAGATCGCCCATTGCCAAAGTCTGAGCGCTTCTCGACACAAGGGGTAGGACTTGGTTCCGCCCTGTTTGTTGATATACCACACTACAGACATGTTGTCTGTGTGGACTGCAATTGTCCCTACGGGAAGAAAGTCGTTGAGGGCTTGCAACGTTAAAAGCACTGCTCTCATCTCCAGGACATTTATGTGCAGATGGTACTCGAACGGTTGCCACGTCCATGAACCATCCTGCCCTGATAATGACCCCCCCACCCGATCAGGGAGGCATCCATGGTGACAGTGGCTATCGGGGACGGAGGTACAAAGCACCTGCCTTGGTGAACCTGAGACGATGTGATCCACCAAGCAAGATGTTCTTTGCATGTTTGTGTCACCAGAATCTGGTGATGCATTGGGAGTTGCTGGTATGACCACTGTGTGAACAGCATCCACTGAAGGAGGCGCATGTAGAATCGAGCCAGGGAAGAAGAGTAATGGCCGCAGCCATGAGACCTAATACCTTTAGAACCATTCTGGCCTGTACTTTCTTGCTGGCCAGAATGATCCTGACATGAGTCTGAATGTCTGAAACTCTTTGTTCTGTAAGGGTAGCTGACATCCGAACAGTGTTTAAGTTTGCGCCTATGAAGGTAATAGACTGGCAGGGCGATAAGGATGACTTTTCGAAGTTGACTGAGATGCCCAAATGAGAACAAAGGTCTATTGTGTAATCCCTGGCTTGTATAAGCTGATGCCTGGTGGTGGCTGACAGGAGCCAGTCGTCGAGATACGGAAACACCTGGAATCCTTGACGTCTCAGGTGAGCCGTGACCACTGCCATGCATTTGGTGAACACTCTGGGGCTGTAGTGAGACCAAAGGGCAGGGCTCTGAACTGGAAGTGACTGGACCCCAGCCGAAAGCGGAGAAATCTCCTGGAGCGTCTGTGAATTTTGATGTGATAGTACGCATCCTGAAGATCTATTGAGCACATCCAGTTGTCCTTCTGTAAGAAGGGCAGAATTGACTGAAGAGTGACCATTCGAATCTTGTCTTCCTGACAGACTTGTTGAGTCTGCTGAGATCCAATATTGGTCTCCAGTCTCCCGTCTTTTGGGGACCAAAAAGAACCTTGAGTAGATTCCGGGCTCTGAATGGTCTATTGTAACTGGCTGAATGGCTCTTTTTTGCAGTAGTTTTGCGATTTCTGACTCTGCAATCTCCCTTAGACTGGGTGGTACATCTGGAAGGGAACTTGAGGGGAAGGGACTTTCCTCGAAAGGAATTATGTAACCCTTGGATATGATCGACTGTACCCATCTGTCTTGAGTGAGGGAATGCCAGGCTTCTGGGTACAGTGATAATCTTCCCCCGACTGCCTCCAAGGAGGGACAGCCGGGCAACACCTCAGGGATGCTGAAAGGGCTTATCAGAGAGAGGCTCCCTGTTTCCCTGGTTCTTCGGACCCCCTCTGCCTCTAGAGCGTCTGTTGTTGTTACCCCTCTGCCTCTAGGGGTAAACTGACCACGTGAATCCGGCGTGACTCCTTGGGATTTACGGAACCACATCTTCCCACCCTTCTGTCCTTTGGGATAAGGCCTAGAAGGGGTGGAAAAGCGGACTCCAACAGCAGAAAGAGTCTTGCCGTCTTGCTCACACCTGGTCAAGGTCTCCTTCACCTGAGGGCCAAACAAAGCTGACCCATCAAAGGGAGAATTTGTGAAGGACGCCTTAAAGGGATCCGCAAAATCACATAGCCGCATCCAGGCTTGGCGTCTAAGAGCCACACCTGTGCCTGCGGCTCTACTCGCTCCATCCGCAGCATAAGATATTAGCCGCATGGAGGAGTTGGCAATGGAATTGAGGGTTCCTAGCTGCGAAGCAATCTTTTCTTGAGCCCCTGCAGCTGTAGGATCCTGAACTACTTCTCCCAGCTCCTTCAGGATATCTCTCTGGAGTCTGGTGAAGTGACAAAGATAATTCAGCGACGCATAGCAAAGGTCGCTGAGGAAAACATCCGCTTGCCGTACCTATCCATGGTCCTAGAGTCCTTATTAGGAGGATGGACGGGCACGGAAGGATCTGCAAGTTCCTTTTGGTGGCCGCAGCCACCACCATGGCATCAGCGGGACACCCTTGGTAAGGAATTGTTTGTCACTAGGGGCAGTGATAAATTTAGAAGGCCTCCTAGGGACTGGCTCTACAGAGTCAGGAGCTGTCCACGCCTTCGTGCAATAACCTGCATAAGGGGTCGAAGGCGGAGACACCCAGGAGGTGGAGGGCCGAGATCCAAACGCCTCTAGGTATACTGACTCATCCTCAGAGGGATTATTGGTGGGCCAGTTTCCCTCTGTTTCAGAAGTTCTAGGATGTCTGAGAAGGAGACATCCTCAGAGGGGATCTAGGGATCCCTCTGACTCATCAAAGTCAGTATCCAAGTGACAGACTCGGGGAGTCTACATGCTTCCTCTTACAAGTCCTCTTCCTAGGCGGATCTCCCGAAACATCCGGAGAATCCTCGCAAGAGGGCAAATTCCCAATGGGGAAACCTGAGGCGGAGGATCTCTGGGTCCTGTAGCAAGAGAAGTGGCAGAGATGTCAACAGGTACCATAGAGGGAGGAGCTACGGCAATAGACTGCTGACTGATACCAGTGGCCAGTACACTCTTCATCACCTCGAATGCTCCCCTCCCAGGCAGGTCCGAGAGAACCCGCTCCGAAGAGCTAGGAACTCCAGGGACCACCGAAAGGGAAGTCTCCGAGGCAGATGTCGGAGCCGAGCTCACCAAGGCCGAGGCTCCAAGGGGAAGAGCGGGCTCGGACAAGGGTCCAATGCCACTCACCCCACGGAGGAGACCATGGAAGCCCGACCACCGAATCCCTCTAAGGAAGAGGAGATAAGAGTAGGGGCTGAAGGAACAGAAGGGGGTATCCATCCTCCAGCCGTAGCAGTAACCATGCCCGAAGACTCCAACTCCAAGCTCTGAGGTAGAGTTGAAGGAGGAACTGTAACGGGGTGTGGACCAACAGTCGTCTGCTGAGACGGACTGTGTAGCATTTGGGCCAGTACCTGTGACTTGAGTAATCTACTGACCACTCTCTAGGTCATGATCTGACAACCTGGATGACCTTGAAGATCGGCTCTGATGGGTCCGCTCCGATAGAAGAGGCGGCGAGCCGAAAGTATCGGCTCCAAGGAAGGAGACCTCGACCTCTTCCTGGAATGGGCCATCGGAGCCGATACTACAGATCCTGTCGGCACCGACTTCTCGGAGCCGACAGAACGTCTCGATGTATCGGCTCCAGCCGGAGCCGATACAGCCACCAAAGTAACGGTGTAGGAGCCGATCGGAGCCGACACCGATGCCTGTGCCACATGGGTGTCGGAGCCGATCGGAGCCGACATCGAAGTGGTCAAAGCAGATTCGGCACCGATAGCCATCGGCGCCGAGAGCTTTGTGGATCCAGAATCGGCTCCAGCCGGAGCCGATCTCGACTCAATACGAGTCGGAGCCGAGGCCGCAGGCTTAGGAACAGAAGCCTGGGCCTTGGCAGTTTTAGTTGATTTTTGTGGAGCCGACTTAGCCGGAGAGCCCTCCGGCTTAAGAAGGCCCCTGAGAATCAACTTGTTACGTCTCTCCTGCAGGACTCTCTGGCTGAAAGAGTGACAAATAGCACAGGAGTCCTGCAGGTGAAGAGGGCCCAAACAATACAGGCAAGAAGTGTGACCGTCTGTCAGAGACATCTTCTGACAGCACGAGTCACACTTCTTAAAACCTGAAACCCTCTCCTTTGACATGGTGCCGAAAAACACAAAACACACACACACCAGTCAAATAAAATTAAATTACACAAAATACCAAAAGGTATTCTATAAAAAACACCAACACACACACCCTAACAGGGGGGGGAATGGGATAGGGATAATTAAGAACAAATTCAAAAAGACAGGGAATTTCTGTCAGGAAGGGATAGAAATTAAATTTAAACTATAAAAAAATTAGTTTTTGACTAAAAAGGGGCTTGAAAATCACAAAGTGAAACAACTTACCAGGAGCTGGTAAAAAGAAGACCTCCCAAGCGAAGCGGCAAACGAGATCTGGGTACTTACTGCCTTGCATCATGGGATATGGGGCTGCCTCGAGCTGGTAAAAGGAGTTCTCGAGCTAAAGCAAGTGCCGAGTCGGAGCCGAGGATCGGCTCCGAACCCATCAAGCAAGAATGAAGGCGAGATTGACAACTTAACATTATACATTTCACCTACTCAGTATGCACCTAAATAATTGGTACTTACTTCCTTGCTTGAATAATGGCAAAAATGTTAAAAAGTTACTCCCACACAAATAGCTACAGAATCAGTTGGACTTCTTTATCATGTTTGCAAATTATACTAAATTCTGCTCTTGTACAATACATTTGTTTTGTCTCCACTTTCTCTGCTTTCTTGTGGTGTTCTGATAAATTTTCAGCTTTCTTGCACTATTTTTTGGTTTGTTTTTTTCTTCTCCATTGAGAACTGTTCCTTTGCTTACTGTAGTTCTAGGCAACAGTGAAAATTAGTGGTCCTGATCTCTGTTTCAGAAGTTAGTATGCTGCAGCTTTGTTTATGTTTCAGACTAATTTAATACTAACTACGAGTACCACTGTGCTAATACATGGGTAGCCATGTATATACATGTATAAACATGTATCATTAATAAAACACTGAAGGGATGAGGTTCTGCAAACTTTAGTCCTTCCTCTGCTGTGAAATAACTGTGCTCATCTGTTCCTATTTTTACTTTTGTATTTCTTTTTATTGCAATGATTTCAAATAGTACAATCTTTGAAGACACCATGTGTGATAAAAGACTTTCAGCTAGAATCCCCAATTATGTTTGCAATTGAAATCAAACCTTTCTCTTTCATTGGAGTCCTTTGTGCATGCTATACCTAACTGTTGTACATGTTGCCTGGCATGATGTAAAATGCTAGTTGGGGGAACACTTTACTGTGATCATTCTTTCAGACCACAGGGCAATGTGGGTCTAATGAAATAACATGACGGAAGGCTTCCCACAGGATCAAACTAGTGCAGATACCACTCATATCAGCACATTCCAGTTGTTCCACATGCATGTTTACAGTCAAGCATACTCGTGGACACATGAGAACATGAGCTGGCATCAAAAAAGAGATGGGATTATTTCTGCCACTTTTAATTCATCAGTTATTACACAAGTTGCATACATTTCTATTATTATTTTTCATTTCCATTGGCTTTTCTGAACAGTGCAACAAAGCAAAAACTATTTTAAAATGACACGTGATAAAGTGCAGGAATAACATTCATGTTCATTCACTACTTAAACTAAATACTGAATGCATACAGAACATTTAGACAACATTAGAAATGAACTATATAAAAATACCCAAGTGTAAAACAATTTTAGCAGCATGAAAAAGACAGCAGGAAGCTATATGAAAGCTCTACCTTTTCAACAGCACTGTATTTCTTTCCCAGGAAGTGAGACTAGAACAAGGGAAAAAATAATCCTAGTTTTCCAGATAACAAGAATATAATGAACTATCATCATTTTAAAACTTAATCTTTTTAAAAATTAGAAAGGAAATGATATAGAATGGGCTGACTACTAAGTAGTTCATGGTAAAAGAGGTATGTGTGTGACTTCCACAAATATTGTTTTTTTTTAAATGACTACAATGATTACTGGAATGCTTCTCCTTTTGTTTGTCTGTTAAATACATTAGAATAAAGAGTTGGAATGAGGGTGTTCCTTGAAATGCTTCTGTAAACCACCTCTCAATGTTTATTACTAACAAAGCATTGATGTTTCTGAAAAACATATTTCTAGATTATTAAACAATATTTTGCTTGTGAAATAAACCTAGACATAATTCTAACCATATAATGAAACACGATATATACTTTATCTTTATTTATGGATAACATCACATAAATGATATTTTGGAGCTGAGGGATTTTTCAAATGACAAAAAGTGTAACTATGTTATTAGAAAATACATTACCTGCATATTGCACTGCTTGCAGTTAAACCTGGTTTTAGCAGAGCATGCTTCAGTTATGGATGGTTACCTTAAACCTTGTTCAGTGTTCTATGAAGAGATATTAGAGAAGGCAATGGAATTAGAGCCCCTACCTTGAGATTTTATGGTACAACATTATTTAATTGTAGTACTACCATTAGCAAGCATGTGCCAGTTCTGAATGTTGGCTTGCAGTGCAATGGTGGTGATGCATTTGGTTGTAAAATTAAAAAGAAAATGCAACGAAAAATACTCGGAACCTGATTAATGTTGTATGAATTGGCTATGACAGAGTGATGTGAGAAACAAAACATCACAGACCAGTGAACTATGTCAACCATATTCTGGTAGCTGATCTGCAACAGTAATAAGCAGTTGCAAAAAAAAAAGCAGACTAATGAGACAGTTAATTATATGCATTTACAGAAAGGGGCAGTGGATTACATTGTTCATTACTTAAAAGTAACAGGCATTTGTTTGAGAAGAAAATTCTATTACTTTGACTTCAAAGTTGCTTTTAGAAGTATAATGAAACAGCTGTACAGATAGGTATCACTTCCCATTACCAAGGGTGCTATGAAGGAAGTATTAATTATTGTTTTTTATGCACTATATAATTCAGTAGGTTTGTAGTGTTCTGATATCAGTTGTGAAAGCCGTCATAATTTTGAACTGTATTTTCATTTGACATCCGTAATTCCTTATGTCATGATATTATTTGGAGATAGTTTTATTAACTGTAAGACTTACCAGTTAATGACAAGCACACTACGAATGGACAGAATATGAAAAATGACTGCCTTTGATAGTACAGTGGAGCTATTACTCATGTGTTATACCTAAGCAGTATAGCATTGCCTCAAATAAAGGTGAGAAGGCAGTATATATGCAACAACAAGACACAGAGCACACACCACACCAAATGATATGAATCAATATGAAATATTCACGTTGTCTGTAGTTGGCTATTACTTCTTAGTATCAGGTGTCAGACAGCACTGTATGTGCCAAACTGTCAGGATCATATTGCTATAAGTTGCTTCCCCGTTATATTTTCATGCAGTGTGAGGTTGTTTTATTATTATAAATGTGAAGTACACAGCAAGAATATATGAGTTCATGTTTCCATGTGCAAACAGATTGCACCAAATGGAATTCACAATCATGTAAACTCTCCCTCTTGCGTATATTTGGCTATAACTTCTCAATGCTGAATATCAAATAACAGTGCTAGTTCCTGATGCTGTACTCTGCAGCTGAATGAATAAAGCATCCAATCAGTTGAAGATTGGCATCATGTAGCAGTAAAGGTAAACTAATTTTACATGATTCAAAGAAACAAATTATCACAAGGTGGCAACATATATCATTTTGCTCTTAAACAAACTGACGTTGCTTTCACTAGAGCATCGTTGCACAGCTGAATTAACACAGCTGCCAAAGAGGTTCTGTGCTTTGTGCTGTTGCATGAGAACAGTATTCAGTTATGCAAAAGCCAGCATCAAGGGCTAGTCAAGGTGTCCCACAGTACTATAATATTTGCTTACAGAGTTCTGTGTACATTAACCAACATTTTCCCTTTGCTTAAAGAAATTGTCACTGCTACCTCTAATGTTCCTTTGCATGCAGGCTTCATTTGCTGCACTTTATTTGGTTGACCGAATACATTTGACAATGCAAAGGCCAGCATCACATGAAAGAGAAGGTATTCTGCACCACCATAATTTTTCACACAGTACTGCTGTGCAGTTTTTTTACTTTAGACTTGTATTGGATTCTGAGCACCCTCAATACCATAATATTTAAGTTAAAAGATTGACTCAGGACTGCTAAAGCACAGCATGCCATTTAACTGTCAGGAGAAAGGACATAGCCAATTCACATATATGCAGTTCATGATTTCACAAGTTGCAGCCATCCACAAATAAAGTGCAATCTGTAATGTTTTGATACAGATATGTGCAACCATCACAAAATTACAAACATAGCCGTGTGCAAATGACTGCATAATGACTTTAAAAAAAGGAGATAATGCAAATGCTGAGCCAATGGTATGGCAAAGAGGTACCTTTCTTGCCTTTTCATATTCAGATTCACACAATGCAACACAAGTGCACACTGTGCATGTAGGTTATAAAAAGGCAAACACCTTCATTTCTAATAACCTTGTAATCCTTGAAGATGTTTAGTCAGGCTGAGAGATTCCTTTTTTCAAGCTAAGAGATGCTTCTGCAATAATGGAACCTGGTGTGCAGAGCTGTATTCAGCACAAAAGGCAGGAGCTTTACTGGCAATGGTTAGCACATTACATGTTTATGGAGGAGTAGGTTCTGAACTGCTTTCATGTGGACAGGGACATTAGCAGGTTTTGGTGAAGTTGTATGGTCCACAAACTGGAACACTGGGGATGATGCGGCCTTCCTATTCCTGTGGATGCTAAGGTAAGCATAGCCTTTACTATACTTGCCATGGGGACCTTTCGGAGACTGACTAGGGGCAAGCTAAGTATGTCACAGGTTTCAGCTTTGAGGATACTACAGCAGTTCCTTGATGTTATTCTTACCTATTTTACCACCACATCCTGTATGGGAGGATACCACATGGACATGTAGTAAGTAAATGCAACCTAAATCACTGAATACCCCCCTTAGCATTTTCCATATGCAGTAAGTAATATATAAAGTTTGACCACCTCATGTTCATGTGTCCCCCTCCTCATTATGTTTTTCAGGTGAAACAAGTTACCTACTCTAACCCTGGCTAATGATACCAATTCAAACACCTCCCTTCCCCAGACAGAAATAGTAATAGAGCCAGTGTTTTGCCTACTTAAAGGCCATTTCTGGATGAATTTGGGGGAGGGGGGCTTCAGAATAATCCTACTACTGTATGCAGAATATTTACTGTTTGTTGCATTCTGCACTTTATGATTCTCTGCTGGTCTGATGCATAACTACCACTAATGTCAGCAGACACCCCCATGGTACTGCATATCACTCTGTTGCACCAGCTGACCTTTGTACCAGAGAGGATAATGATAATACCCAACAGACAGCAGCAGCACAGCGCTCCTTCAGACAGGTTTGTACATGGTACAATGCAGAGGAAGTGAGGCA
Source organism: Protopterus annectens (assembly GCF_019279795.1). NCBI lineage: Eukaryota > Metazoa > Chordata > Ceratodontiformes > Protopteridae > Protopterus > Protopterus annectens. The sequence continues at coordinate 552,590,217 of NC_056748.1, forward strand.
GTTACATCTAATCCACAGTTATTGGCCCTGACAATTACTAAGTGACAGTGTAAAATCACAGAGATTAAACTTGGTGCATACAGTACTAACTGTTGACTATGCTGTGTAGTGAATGGTCATCTCACACTGTGCATCAAATATTTCTCCATGCACCAAATGTTCAATGTGCATTTGATATGGTCATAGTTGTCATCATTTGCACAGTGGTCACTGCACAGAGACACAGGGGTTAAGCACACCATGGGGGGGGGGGTGAAGGATCAGTGCTATATCACATAGTCAAACTGTCATAAGTTTGACTATGTAAATATCGAACCCGGAAGTTTGAAATGCAAGAACTTCGAACACTCAGAACAGCAATTTTTTTCCCAGGGAAAAAAATCGCTGTTCCAGTACAAAACGAAAAAAAAAACAAACACTTCAAACTCTTCCTAATGTAGGGGGCTTCACCCCCCCACACACCCCAACACAGAGGGGCTGTGCCCCCCACACTCCCACTACTTAAATATACCAACTCCAAGATTGCACCACAGTGGAGGAAATAGCAAAGCCACAGAATCTGTGTTCCGCGGCTTCGCTAATTTGAAATTTCAAACTTCCCAGTTCGAAGTTTCGGCGTTCGGACAATTCTGCGTTCAAACTAACAATATAGACTTGTAGGATCATATATGATAACATAGTAAATGTTCATGCAGATGCAAGCTCAGTAACAAATAGGATGATCATTGCCTATTAGAATTAGTTCTCATCCCTTCTTGTGAAGGAAATGCTGCTGTTTCAAAATGTGTTTTTGTGATCAAGCACTGTTACATTTTTTAACTTTCTTGTGTGAGGTTTGTCTTAAACTGTGAAAATTGTCTGTTTAGTTGTCATTGCCACTGGGGGGGTAGAGGGTCAGGATGGTGGATTGCAGACTTATGACATCATGTGTGCAGGTCACATCTGGACTGTGTCACATGCAGCATCTCAATGACAGCACTGAAGAGGATCCAAGGGAACAGGAGCATGAAGAACTGCTGACATAAGAGCTTGTCTCTGAGTTGCTATGGTTACATTACCTATTTGATGCTGCATAAGCACTTGAGAGTGGCTATCAAGTGCTGCAAGAGCATGACATTGACTGCGAGGTCTTTCCACATGATGCTGAAGTCCAACAGCATCTAGCTTACTGTCTGATGCAGGTCCACATCCATGGATGCTGGATTTGGCTAGGCCACACATTCAGACCTGAACTCTGCCTTGTTGAACTGTGTCAGCCATGTGTATTTGATAAATCCTCACAGGTGTGCAGACAGAGGCTATGTGAGTGACAAAGCTCCCACAGAAGGATCATTATGGAAGTGTCTCTTGCTTCCACTGCCCTCATGTATTTCATGCAATACCTTCATTATCTCTACCTTAGTCTTAGTAACAGTAGCCTGTGCCTGATTGATGTTCCACCACATTTTTTTTGCTGTGCAGACAGTGCCTTACATGTTTCGGGAACCAGCTATGACAGACACCTTCATCTCACACTCCAGTGGACAGGCTACACATTGGATATTACAACCACCAACATTGTCCTTTCCTCTTTCAGAGGCTCTGCATCTGCCAGATAGTTAGAACTTTGTGAGGATTTAATTCCTTCTTGTAAAGCCATATGCCCATGGTGCACTACCTGTGAAATAGACTTACCCAATCTGAAGTCATCAACCTATTGGTGGGGGGGCTGCCAATAAACTTTGTGACTGTGAGCCACTGTCATTGGGCTGTTTCATGAGAGTAACAGTAATGACATCATCGTTGATAGTCATATGAGTGTCAACATCAGCCTGCTGTGCTGTATGACAGCCTGTCATTGATGTTTCATTCACTGACATACCTGGGAACAAATAAGTATTTTACTATGCTGTATTACTCACTTCCCAGTAAAGCCCTGTGCATTTCTTACTTCAAGTTAAAAGGAAAGAAATTCATACTTAACATGTGATGATGTTTCTGTTTGCAGTGGTTGCATTTCTTCAGTATCTGATGGATGGCTTCCTACTGAAATGTCGGCACTCAAAATGCAATGTGTCAACAAGACGAAAAAAGACCAAAAACCCAAAGAAGAGTGAATCTCAAAAATTGCTCTTTTTCTTTAACCTTCCCCCCTGCAACCCCCTCCCATGGGGGTTAAGCACCTGCCATATTTTACTTAGTCTATGTAAGCCTGATCTTTTGGCCATTTGGTCTTCTTATTTGAGGATTCACTGTACTGGGTCCAGGCATTTCAAATGGTTATGTGACGGACAAATGCTGAAACAGATATATACTAATGCATTCAACTAACAAATAGCTGTGAAACTGTCCAAACTGCTATGTGATAATACCAACCTGCTCTACCACCTGCAGGAACATAGTGTGGGCATACTGAACTGCCAGTATCCAGTCCACCTTGAATTGTACATATGTCATCATCCTCACCCTTGTAATCACCACCAGCAAAGGATATCAAATAGTCTTCATCAGGTGTCAGGCATTTCATCAAGGAAGGAGACTAACTACAGGGGTTCTGTACAATTGCATTCTGCCATGCTTTACTGCTGGTATGGCATTAGCTTTCTTCTTAAATTATGACAATGAATAATTTCTACTCCCAAAGGCATTTATGCTTGCCGGCACTTTGTTCCATACTTTAGCACACTCTGCCTGTCTACAACCCCTTTTTTAATTAAGCATCCATCATAGGTCTTCAATGCATCCAAGAACACATGCTTTTCCTCAGAAGTGAGGTTATCCCTCCTGTGTCTTACTTCCTGCTGCTGAAGCATGTTGACCCCCTAGGAGTAACACCGTGGGTACTAAAAACTCTGAGAGTGCCCTACACCAACTTAAACAGAACCTATACACCACTCTGCCTGATTTCCATGTCATTCTCTTCAGGCTGAGTATTAATAGTACAGCATTTCTTTAAGTGTGTGTGTCTGTGTGTGTGTGTGTGTGTGTGTGTGTGTGTGTGTGTGTGTGTGTGTGTGTGTGTGTGTGTGTGTGTGTGTGTGTGTGTGTGTGTGTGTGTGTGTGTGTGTGTGTGTGTGTGTGTGTGTGTGTGTGTGTGTGTGTGTGTGTGTGTGTGTGTGTGTGTGTGTATTTGTGTATGTGTTACTCTATGCACACTAACCACTGGCTGTATATTACACAGACTTAACATGACAAAAGCATAACGTGTGACTTTATTGCTGTATGCATATGGTGGAGGGATTGAGTGGGTGGTCTTTAAGCTGCTTGGTGTGTTTCATTACATTGAATCATGCCTTTGCATAGTGGTCCTGCACATTGCTATTACCAGATGCCAGTAACACTGGCAAATATGAATTATTGCTTAGTGCATCATATAGTAAAAAGAGAACTTCCAAGCTGCTTATGTTGCAATTGCTGCATGAATAGCAGTTGCTAGCAGTAGTAACAGCATTGTCTCATACCAGTACTATACCAACACTTCCTGCCCTCTCCTTATTGTAAAGAAATATTCTGGGTATGTTCGCTCTTTCACACCTTTAACTTTACTTTAAATTGATTTTGTTTTTTCAATGATCTTTGCAGAAATATGGTAACAAAAGGTGCACAAAATAGCAAGACCCACAACATTTCACCAAAGTCTGGTAACCTTATGAAGTTCTTATGCAAATGAGGCTCTGTGAATCACATTATTGCGCAGATGTACACAGGTCCACAACCTCATAAGCAAGTTCCACAAGCTTCAACAAGCACTGATTGGTGAATGCATGCAAATCTGTCTGAATTATCCATACTCATATCTGCACTGCATGCAGCAATGTGCAACCCTGAAGCTACCTGAGTGGCTTATAGTTTTGTTGCTTTAAGTGTGGCTCATACCCTAGTAGTCTCACTTTCACAGAACAGCCACCATTTTGCTTGTTGACTCTGTATGGAAGAGATGTCTTCTGTGAAAGCTAATGGCAGATCCTCAAACAGGTGTAGTATGGAGACAAAAATATTTCTCCACCTCCATGACACCATTTATAGAGTGAAGCTACATGGATCTCAGGGTAGTCCATTAAAAAATTGATCTGCGAACAGAGTTGGCTGACCTGTTGCCAATAGAAAATGGAATCTCAGACAGGAACAGTGTTGGTGCTGCTATGATGAACCCCACAGAAGACAACCTAATCAGCTTGCTCAGAGGGTGGCATGAGTTCAACTGCAATTCTTGCCAGCACTGTACCCCTCTGCATGTAAATGCACATAGCAGGGTACAGTTTAATAATGAACTATTGCATTTTATGCCACTTGTGAAGTCAGTGATGACCCAAGGCAGATATTTGAGTGGAGGGAAAGAAAACCTGCATAAAGAAAGACCCACATCACTCCTTATGCATGGATTTAATTAAGCATTTTTTAATTTATTTGGGTGGGTGAGATATGTGTTCGTGTCTCTCACGCTTCCCATCTCTACACATGCTATCTCCAAGATCAGACAAGGAGGAAAAAGTGTAAGTGAAACCAGTTATAAGCATTACTTTTTCATTGCCTTAACTCCATTCTTCACCTGCATCTGTGAGCTAAAGATTCTTGTGTTCAGTGAATTTATTTTTTGTGTACCAGAGATGTGTTAATATGTGCGAGTGTGTGTGTGTGCGTGTGTGTGTATGTATGTGTGTGTGTGTGTGTGTGTGTGTGTGTGTGTGTGTGTGTGTGTGATATGTTTGTTTGTAAATAATTACTATAAATACATATTACTATAAATAAAAATAATTCCTATATTATATGTCAGAAATACTGAACTTAAAAAAATGTGGAAATTGACAACAACACAACACGGCAAATATCCACAACACAGAAATGCAACTAATTGCAAAATAAGACATAACAGATTTCCTTTTGTAATTACTCTAAAATCAATACCCACTATAACACCACAGTCACATAAATGCATCATACTGCATCACTCCTGCCATTACAAACAACAGTCACATACAATCCTACACACACCCACAAAGCTCTGCAGTCACTCAACCACATCCAAAGGCAAATGTCCTGAACTAGACTATAATCAACTGCATGTGTCAGCTATAGCACTAAGTGACAAACTGTGATATTGTTAGATAATGACACCTCTCCTACCTTTTATCACAATGTGCATGCATCCAAATGAACACACACACACGCACATACATGTTCACACACACACACACGCGCATCCGCACACGCACACACGCACACGCAGTTACTAATTAAATAAATATGCGTTAACATAAATGCAGAGTACAAATAAGTTATAAGAGTAGTCAATCATCGTATTGCATTGAATCCTGTTATTCAGTCAGGACCACACTTAAGTGACAAAACAAACCCTGAATCCACTTTACTTCTGCATAACAGTCCCGAAAAAGTATTCTGTAACAGCATATGATGCTCATTTACTTCCAGTTTTCATTTTAATAAGTCAATCATGCACAAATGAGCTCCAATGGTGCACATGCTAATTCAGGTCATAGGCGCATTTATTTCCTTTATATAAAGTGACGCTTCTTCTTACTAGTTAATCTGGAAGGCCCTCCTAGGGAGTGCGCCAGTCCCTGTTTGAGCACAAACAAATGGAAGGAAAATACCAAGTAATTTCTGCACTGGCTAAAGTTATGCCAGGAAAAACGTAAATGGTCAAAACAAGAATTGCCGTTTGTATTGGTCTTCTAATCTGGTGGGTTTGCACCCTCACAAACCATTTTTGGGAATATAAACCAGTCTTCTAATCTGGTGAGTTTGCACCCTCACAAACCATTTTTGGGAATATAACCCACAGCCATCACAATTAATTTTTGACATCATTGCTTAAATAAGTAGGAGACAAAGTGGCTGCTAATGAACATTCTCACAACCACATTCTACTTGCTCAGAATTAACAGAATCACACACCGGGGCTCTCAACTCTAGTCATGATTTAGATTCTTAAATAGCTGTCATTGTTAGTGGCTTAATAGGGAGTACACTTATGTTTGTTTCTGGTAAAATCAGAACGCTGAGAGTTCTATTCCGATATAGTTTTATTTGTTATTTAATACTGACACAGTGCAGCAATTGGGGGAGGCGGAATGTGCCAACCAACAGGTGAACTATTAATCAGAGCTCCCATGTCTCTGAAGTACTGGTTGCTCAGGTGGATGTAAATAGGCTATGGCACTTTTAAAAAGGAGAAGAGGAATTTCCACAGTTTCCTATCCAGATTTCCCTAGTCATTATGAATACTGTTTCTCAGATGTTAAACTGAGACATTTCATTTCTGCTAATCTTCAACCAGACAAACAAGCTAGTTAAAATTTCTGCTTGAGGAATGTCATAAAAAGTTTTTTTTTTTTTTTTTTTTTTTTTTTTTTTTTTTTGTGGGAAGACAAGACTCCCTGCATCCTCATGTGCACACCCGTTAGACATATTAACTCTGCTGCCACAGAACACAGAGAAAGACGAAAAATCACACAGAAAAACAATCAATGCCACTGCCACTGAATAGAAGCTACACAGGCAGCTATTTCCTATGGAGAACAGTGACTGGAGAGTTCAACACTAGAGAGTTCCAACTGTAAAATCCTGAACCTCATCTACTTTGCACTCAGCAAATAGTAAGGTAACAGTTAATACCCCCTTGTATCTTTTCTAAAAATAGACCATATCTAGTGGGACTACTCAAGTCAATAATAAGTAAACAGATACACCAACTAATTAATTAGCTGCCTATGCAGTCTACTGTGATGCAGGGGTCATATTATATAAAAAATCAGACATTTTTTATGATCAGAGCAATGTTTTCTGTTTCTGTCCCTTGATCAACATTAATATTATGGCACATTGAACTAATAAGGTAAAAAGTGGTAACAAAATGTAAAATGTTAGACAAGCTGAAATGATAATCATTTGTAGGGAAGAGATGGATAGGAATAGGGTCTATGGTGTATTTTTAAATGGATAAAACTTGCAAATTGAGTAGAATGAGTTATTCTTGTGTGCTAGCATATTTATATTTCAAATGTTAAGTCTATTGAAACTAACAGCAGAACCTACTCCCCTATAATCTGTTGCTGGTCACTCACCAAAAGGAAGGGAATTCAGGCCTGATGGAAAACTTATTGCAGCAAAGTCCACAAAATGTCATCGTACTCTACTGAATAGAAAGCTATACTCTCTACTGCAGAATGTTACAGCCTAGTGAGGCTGTTCTGTTATATGGATGGAGGAATTAATACAGATGAAGAAGTGAGGAAACTAATTTTACTGTGTGATACTGAAATATTTTGTTTTAACCTTTTTTATTTATGTATTTACTCTTTTTTGACCAGACTGGTCCCACCAGGCCAATGGCTTCTTTTTCAGAGGAGACCTGGGATGATATTCTTAATGACTAGGGGAAATTTGGTCAGGGTACCAGGGAACTTCCCCTGCTCTTATTTATAAGTGCCATGGGATCTTCTACATTCACCTGAGCTGCTCAGGTAGATGGGACCTCAGTTTAACATCTCTTCCAAAGGACAGCATATTCAGGACTGCAGCATTCCCACTTATGCTGTACTAAAGTGTCAGTACTGGAAGTACCTGTAGTGGAACTAGAATCCACAGCCTTCAGATTTTCTATCAATAAAGGCACGTGTGTTACCTGCTGAGCTACTGAGACTACACAAGAGCTTTAAGATCATGGAAAGCCACATTCAACATTTTAAAATGCAGCATACAGCACTGCACTGCTTGCATATCAAAAGATATATGTTATTGTAACTAACTTCCCATTCTGCAACTCTGCTACACATTGCTATATTTTGTAGACATTAATGCAGACAGTGGATAGGAAACAGATTTTAGAGACTGAAGCTACTAACTAAAGTTCTGCTGTGTGCTGCTGTGCACCATTGACATTACTGAAAATGGGGGATGGGAGAACTTTGTTTTCATGTGGCAAAACTCATGTCCTGCAATAAATTCAACAATTGAAAGGCATTATAATCAGGAAGACAGTTTCAAACCCCCATACTTCCAGTAACTTCAGGTCATTGTGACTCGGTTTACCATAGGGACATTAATGCAGATGGGACTAAAAAGTATGTCACAAAGTAGAGTTACACTTTACTCCTCTGTGTCATAGATGTTAAAGTAGACAATGGATTGAAGGACTTTTTTTTTCCTGTCTTTGCTCCACTGTCTGCCAAGCAACAGTCCCCTCTCAGTCAATTAACACATTCATTCCATCATCACGGAGGGCAAAAGTCAGCTGAGAGAGGCAATCACTAAAGCAGCCATCAACGGTAGCATGAGTTTTTTTTTTCCTTATTTGGTCTTATGTCCCCATGTACACTTCAAAACGGGGCATGGAGTGAGCTGTCTGTATTGAGAGTTCTATCACTTCTGCAAGGACCCTTGCCAGTATGCAACCCACCCACCCACCAACCTCAAGGCAGAAAAAGTGACTTCCTTGGTCTTAACCACTAAAATTGCACCATCCTAATGTGCTCTTCTAACAATCACAACCCTCCACTCCCCAAGAGAGGAAGAAGCAGGCCAAGGCCCTTCACTCCTTCCTCTATCCATCTTTGACTGGCTCTTCTGGTAATAGTAACTAATCAAACTCTGGTTGGGTAGCAGTCAGAGCTCCATCCCTCTGTGCCATGGAGCCAGGCTAGAGGGACATTATTTTTAGTAACTTAAAGCATTTTAAAATGATTGCAGGAAAGCAAGATGATCTTGAAGATTTGTGAATTCTATTCTATCTGTGCTGTGCTCTACAATGTTCCTTAAAAGTAAAACAGCCTACAAATGCTATTTTGTGTACAGAGCAAGTAATGCAGATGAGGAAATCAAGAAATAAACTTTACTGAATAAAGCTGTATAGCTGTTCTGTTTTGTTTGTATTTTATAATCCCAAGGAAGCAGTATACAGCACTGTAAAATTGTTGAGGAAAAACAATGTTTGGACATTCTCTGTTGAATATAAAAAGATGGTGCAGAAATTGTTGGTAAGGAAGAGAAATGACAGCAATTTTGGTTTCAAGTTCATACTGCAAGACACACCTCACTATTATTAATATAAAAAATGTCTTATCAGGTGGCAAATTATTTTGAAGATTTTTAATCTGAATAACATTTTGTTTTGATTATTGTTGATTTGCATATGAGTTTGCTTTAAAGTAGCTGATCCTTAGAAGTATCTTTTTGACTTAAGTAATAAACTAAAACAAGAACAAAATGATATTGCCACTGTAAGTGCAGGTTTAATTATATAGCTATTCATAACAGAGTCCAGTACGCTGTGTTGCACAGCATTATTACATTAGCTTGTGTTTGATGCAACACTGGGCATCAGTTTCTAGTGGCCTCATCACCAGTGACTTTAACCATATTACATTATACAATGTAATACAAGAAATAAAAAAAATGTCTTTCTGCTTCTCCTGTTAGGGGTCGCCAAAGTGGATCACCAGTCCGCAGCTTGATTAGCAGTGGAGTTTTTACGTTGTCGAATTGCCAGCCCGGCACCCAACCTTCACAAAAGGCACACACACACACACACACACACACACACACACACACACACACACACACACACACACACACACACACACACACACAAACACACACGCACACACACACTCACCTATTGCATATCTTAAAAACTGATTTGACCGCAAATGTATCAATAAATGATAAAATGACAGTTTTCCATTTCCACCCCTATGCCATTCATTATTTGAATAGGGATGGGCACTTATATGCCTATTTTAATGGGGTCAGTAAGGCCTTTGCCATAATACCATACTCAAAGAAGAGTAGGATGATGTCTATGGTGGGGGAAGGAGGGATGACCATTAGGCAGGGGGCAGATAGCTGCAGTTGTACAGTTACTAACCTAGTCAGCAACCTGCAGAGTCCTGCTAGTGTATGTGTTTGGCCTGGAAATGTCCTCGCTTTACAAAAACAGGCAGTGCCCAAAATGTGGAGGGCAATGGAAGTCTTTTCATAAGTAATAGAAGGTATTGATCAATATAGATAGCAGTGTGTAATTCCTTATAAAATGATACTGATAGCCTGGTAGAGCAGGTATGAAGAAGTTATGATTCAGTACTAGAAAAGGGAAAGTGTTGTACTCCTGGATAGGATGTTCTAGGAGAAACTGAAATGCAGCAGTGGAAGCTGAAGGAAGAAAGGAACATAGGTTATTATAATGTGCACCACTTAATGTGTGGATGAACGGGCCAGGCAAATACAATGCAGGGGTGCCTCTGCCACTACTCAGTACATTGTTTGAGGTGTCACTTAATGTACTCTATCTGGCTGTGGATGTCACCCATTAAGACCATAACAATTTGTTGACTGCATGTTATCAAGAGTGATCAAATAGAAAATAGAAAATATGCTTTGATCTGTATAAGAAGTCAGTGGGTGGTACTAGTCTTATAAAGACTGCAGGATTTTTTTAACAAAAGGTATATCATATGGCATACAAGTTCAAGAAATTACAGTGTACAGAGAGGGAGGAATACTAAAAAGCGTGGAATGATGCAGTGGGAGTCAGGATGAAAAAAAGCAAGGGGAAGGGTGCCATGCTGGGAGGGAGGTAGGACAGAATGGGAAGAACAGTGGACAGACACCAAAATAGAGATGGAGAAGGTTCAGGGGGAACCTCATTTCCCTTTGGAGTATAAAACAAAAGGACCAGATGGGAAACCTCCCACAGTCCTCAGAAATGTGGGCATTGTGTTGGCAGAACCCCTGGTGGAAATTTTCAACAGATCACTGGCTAGTGCAAAAATATAATATTGTACACAGTGGGAGGAACAGAAAATTCCAGGGATTTACAGACCTGTTAGCTTAACAATGGCAGAGAAAGTCATTGAGATACTCATGACTAAAATATGGGTAACACTGTTACAGAATGACAGTTACCAGAAAAGCAAAAAGTATGGGTCATGGCCAGGAGGAATGGTTATCAAAAACCTAATCCAATTTTATGAGTGGATCACAGGTGAACTTGATGAGGGAATAATAGTAGATGTAATATTTCCAGAAGTCAGTAAGGCATCTGTCTTGCTTCTACACAGGATGTTGATGGGAAAGCAGGAGGGGTCGGGGATAGGATCAAAACAGATGAACTGGATAGCTGCATGGTAGAATGGTAGGACTCAAAGGGTTGTGGGGAGAGGGACAGTATCAAGAATTAGGAAAGTAACTAGTGAAGCTCTTCAGAGGTTAGTCCCTCTGCACTCCAGATCTCACTTGCTGCTTCTAGCATCTGGGCATTGATCCGAAATGCTCAAACTACTCTGAATGAAGAGTCTGCTTAATATTCTATTTTATCTGACTTCTGAAAGATCCTAATAGCTTTGTTCCAGTATTTTGATTATAAATACTGGAAAGTTTTGCTTATTTTCAATAGTTTTTTATTCTTTTAAAATAAGTTACCCACTCCCTAATTAGGCAGTTAGGCCTAAGTCTTACTGTGATTATGGTTGTGTACAGTTTAAATTATTTGTGGTCACATGGCTTCACATACCTCTCAACCTCTTAGCACAAGAAATCTGGACAAAGCCTAAAATAATGGGGGGCAAAGGCCCCAAAGTAGGTAAAGATTTTAAATACTGCGCTTATAAACTTAGAAGGTTGCTAGAATAGCAAGATTTGTGTTAGAATGCATTTTCTGAAGGATATGAAGTATGAAACACAAATGTATGTCATTATTTAGTGACTACAATCATCAGTGATTTGCCAGAAAAATACAAATTTTATGAGGAACAGACCAAAAATATGAGACAAAAATCCGGCATTCTGTAAAAATCTGGACAGTTGAGAGGTATGTTTCTCTAGAGATATCATTTTTTGATTCCAGGCATTGAACATTTTTTTCTCTCCCTGTCTCTCTCTCTCTGTTTTGCTGCTATGTTCTACTGAAGTTGTAAGTTATTATTGGTGGTGTTTTCTGCTTGACTGACTGCATATTTACAATTTAGTTTTTCAGAGGTAGTTACTAGAAAAAAACAATAATGTCTCAGTCAGGCTTTAGAAAATCTGTCCATTACAGCCACAAGATTCCCCCCAGGGCACTCATGATTTGCATGCAGTGTGCCTGAGGCTGAGTCACTTGAAACAGAACTGTAAAATCTGCAAAAGCTTTAGCTCCAGGACACTGTAAGTGCATAGAACAACTTTTATTTAAAAGGGGATTCTCCCTCAGAAAAAAAAGTCAGAGAAGGTGGAGAGAAGAAAGGGGAAAAGAAAGTTAGAGGAGGAGGTAAAGACTAGTAGCTGGTCTAGCTCCTAAAATTCTGAGGTTCCTCCAGTGGGGATTGCTCAGGGTCCACCTTCTGCGACATGGTAGCTTGTCCACAGTGATGGAATTGACTAAACATTTATATGCTTGTCTTTCTTCAGTCATGTGAACGAGATCAGTTAGGTGCCCAGCTTTGCCACCATTACTGATAGAGCCAAGAGTATTTCTGGTGTTATCCATTTTGCCAGTGATTAAATTGTCTCCACTGGCATCAGCACCTTTGGTACCAGCAGTCCTGTCACTGATCTCTTCAATGCCAGCAGCCACAGGACACTATGGACTCAGTGCTGACACCTTTGTGTCAGTATTACCTCCGATATCTTTGGGACCATTCTCAATGCTGGAGTCTTCAACAATTCGGGTCCTCAGAATTCAACCATCAGTACAAAATCCAGTTTTGGCACTTATGCAATTGGAGTTGAGCATTTTTAGTGGCATGCCTTTGTAATTAACATCCCATATGTTGACATCAGGACCATTGTTGATAATGTTGCCACAGACAAGTACAGTGCTGCCATTCAAGTTCTTAGAGCAGATCCCTGGGCAACCCACAAGGTCAATGACTCCAGGAAATGCATCCTCTACTTTGGCTTGGCTCCATTTCAGCCTTCAGTTTTGAGCCATGCACCTGGAAACTGTGTGTCCCAAAGTATTGTTCTGATAGGCGCACATTGACCCTACCCATTAGGAGAAAAACCTTTCTCAGATAATTTGGCTGAGTCCACTTTGAGTGTCCCTAGGAAGAGGAGATGTAAAAGGAGGCATTTGCACTTCCCATCAGAGTTTGTTGCCCAAGAAAAAAATAAAAATAAAGGAGAAGGTTCCCTACAGTCCCCTCCAGAAGACCTGGAATTACTGAAATTAATGATGCAGAGGTGGATGTTGGACACTAGAAGCCCCCTCCTGATGAATAAATATTGCAGGAGGCCTTTTGGACCATATCTTCTATATCTTTGGTAGAGCCCCCTGTGGATCACATGATAGCCCTGGTCATGGAACAGGTGTGGCAAGAACTCAGTGTGGCTGCATCCATACCTAGGAAGCTTTATATGATCCTCTGGTTATCCAAGGACAGACTTTTTTGGAGCAAATCCCCCATTATATACTCAATTTTAGTAGTACTGGTAGCAACAGAAAGGAGGCCTTCAGATGAACATTCAGGGATGTATCTAACAGGCAGAGAATCTAGAACTGTGGATCACATGGGGAATGTGCCTGTGTATCAAGCACATTTGTTATCATAGCTCTCACCTAGCAGTTGGCATAAAGGGTTAAGGCTCTTCCCTGTTAATAAGCTGCTTCTTGTAGTCAGGGGTACAGGCTTTGATTCTTTCTACCTCCATGTGTCTCTAAGCGAGGCACTTAACCAGGTGGTGCTGCTAGGTCATCACTAAAAACAGCCATTTTTTTCTTGTAGGTTTACCCAGTTAACAAAAAGATTAAATAAAAAAATGAGGCACTTGACCTACTTGACAGCTCGTAGAAAAACCCTAAACTCACTGCCTGCTGATAATGTTTGATGTCACAATCAAGTTGGAGTCAACAATGATGCAGAATGTTAAGTTGCTGTCCAATAGAGCGGCCAGAGCCATTGGGCTGGCATCTGTGAGGTAGCATGCCTGGCCCAGATTGCATGGATTTCCAGAGATCTTTAAGGTATCCTTCACCATTGCCTTTTTGATGGGTCAGAACTTTTTTGACCCACACTGAAGGAAAAGTTGCTCAAGAGTGCAGCTATTGGTGTCAAATTCTCTGCTCCTCAGAGGACCTTTTCCAAGTCAAGCGTGCATGAAGAATTTGTAGTATCACAAGTCCCAACAGCAAACCTTTCAGCAGTGCTCAAACAGAAGTTTCCATGGATGGGAGGGCTTCTTTACTAGATGCCACCTATGACACAGTGATGGTTTGCAAAGTCATGGATTCCATGGCCCTTTCTCTGTGAAGAAGCAAAAACACCCCTGAGGACCTGCCCAGCTGTCCTGTTCTATCTGCCTTTGGGGGTCACCTATTCCTGCACCAGTAAGTGTAGTCAGCCATCACACAGGATAAATGTATAAAAGATATAATATCCAGAGGCTATAAAATACCATTTTTGGAGACACACAAACCAGCCTCCCATCCTTTGCCAGACATTCCACCTCATCAAAAGGAGAATGCACAATTAGATGTCTCTAACCTTCTTACAAAAAAAGAGTCATCCAATGGTCCTACCAGACCAGAGAGAGTTGAGTGTTTACTCTGAATTATTTCTAGATCCCAAGTAGACTGTGGACTTCAGCCAATTCTGGATCTCAGTGGCCTAAATACCTATGAAAAGAAAACCAGGTTCTGGGTAGCCATGGTGCAAGCAATCCTTCCTTGTCTATGGGAGAGAGATTGGATGTGCTCAGTAAACCTCCACGATGCCAGTCTGCACATTAAAATCAACCAGTCTTCCAATAAGATTCTGTACTTCTTAGGAACCAAACATTACCAGTTCAGAGTCCTGCTGTTTGGTCTAACCATAGACCACTGGGTGTTTATAAAGTTCATGGCAATGGTTATAAATCATATGAGATTAAGGGGAATCAAAAAGTTGCTATAAATGGATGACTGACTTCTGCTCTCTACCAGTTGATAGTTGTTAATAAAAAAAGAATGTTTACTTCAGTTGTTTTCTGCATCTATAGATATCACTGAATACTCTGAAGCTCCAACTGGGGACACTGGGAAGCTTGGATTTTATAGGTTGCCACCTGGACACCACTCAGCAGCTTGTCACATTTCCTCAAAACATATGTTTTCCTTTCAGTCTGCAGTCAATCTTCTGTTACATCACCATACACTATCTGTATTCCTGATCCTCAAATTCCTGGGCCTCGTGGCAGCAGCAATTCATCTCATCCTATTAGTAAATATTACATACTAGCACTGCAGTGGACCTTCCAAGTTTAGTGGTCTCAGCTGGATGGGCACACTTTGATATTTTGTTGTCCAAAGAATGCCATGCACATGTACTATAATGGCTACATATACCCAGTCTGATTGGAGGATATCCATTTTCTTTTTCTCTACCATGTCGTGGAATTTGAGAAGCTATGTGCTTACTATAATGTTATATCTTCATTATCCATGTCTGTCAGCTTCAATGAATCCAGCTCCCTCCCCCCATCCAAATTGTCATGTTACTTCCTTCCTGACATGCTTTGTTGACTTCTCTTGAGACCTTTCCTAGGGCAAATGTTCCCACTCAGTTTTACTGTGGTTACTCCTGTATTTATTTCATGGTCTGATGCTGAGTAAGGCAAAGCTTCATCTGGAGTGGAAAGAAAAGCAAGTGGCATTGTGGGAGTTAGGGGAAGAGATCAGACTTTAGGGAGATTGGCAGCTGCAGACTTGGTGCCACCTGTGGCAACCAGTGCTTGAGTATTGAAGATGATGGAGCTTGATAACCAAGATATAACCTTCTGGTAAGTATACAACTTTCATTTCCAGGAAGTTTACTTTCAGTAAATTCTGGATTTGCAGTTATTCAACTCCATAACATCTAAAACCTTGGAAGCTAAAACCTTGGAAGGTCGCCATTCATAGTAGTTACTCTCCTAAGGTTGCAAAACACAGTTTTTAGGGGTCAAGTGCATTTTTTATCTCCTGACATAGGGACAAGCCCCCCACCCCAATATATATATATATATATATATATATATATATATATATATATATATATATATATATATATATCATACAACTTCAAATGAGAGAAAAGTGATAGTGAAAGTCCCTGCCCAAGTAGCTGATACACACATACATACACTTTAAGATATGGGTTATATACAAACACGCAGACACCCCTGGGGAAGGCTGGCACATGTTCTCCAGCTATGCCCCTTCCTGCCAGGGGCATACCTGGAGAACCCGTGCCAGCCTTCCCCAGGAGTGTCTGTGTGTTTGTATATAACTCATATCTTAAAGTGTGTGTCAGCTACTTGGGCAGGGACATGAAGCACTGGTTGGACAGAGAGGGTGCTGGAGATTTTAGCTTGACCACTAGGCTGAGCTCTATAACCTATAGCTGTGCCAGTGGGGAGTCTTAATGTGGATCTGGAGAGAAAGGGAGAATCCATCCCCAGACTGACTGTGATCTCTGTGTGCTCTTAAGGGAAATTGTACTTTACTGTGTGTGTATTTGTTATCCTTCCCAATATGGACGCTCTTCACTGGTGTTAGTTTTGAGGATTGAGGCTCCTTGATTACTGAGCCAGTGCAGGACTGTCACATATTAATTCATAGGCAGTGGTGGGATATCCACACCACATATTAATTGGTTGGCAATTGGTTTGTAGCGGTGTGAATACTGAATTCCTGTAGCTTGTGTACAGTGATTACTGAAGATGTTTTTGTACTCTAAATCAGCCACGCAGTGAATAGTCAGAGTTCAGATCACAGCTGTTTTATTTCTTTTGTTAACTTAGTTAGTCAGGGAGACCAGGCAAGTATGTCATCAGAGGAGTATGGCAAGCTGTCAAGGAGCCAGTTGGTTGAGATGTGCCAGGCTAAGGGACTGGTGTATGCAAACCTGACTAAGGCAGACATGATTGCAGCTTTGGTCACAGCTGAATCATAAAACAGCAATCAGGAGGGTGATCAGACTGGCCATGGAGATGTACAACACTCAGAGAATGGACAGCTCAACCTTTCTGCAGAGGACCTAAAAATCCATCTCGAGCTAAAGAGACTTGAGTTGGAGGCCAGGCGTTTGGAAACAGAAGCAGCAGAGACACTGAGACATCTACAGACTGAAGAGAATAGAAAACTGCTATGCCTGGAAGCTGAGGAGAAGGAAAGGCAGAGGCAGCACAAAAAGGAAATGCTTACTCTTCGCCAGGGTCATGAAGGTAATGGGGAAGGGAGTAACCAGACCGCAGACGCACAAAAGGTCAGTAAATTTCTTCCATAGTTTACAGAGGGGGATAATTTTGATAATTTCAATCATATGTTTGAGAGGGTATGTAAACAGTATGATGTTGACCAAAGGCTCTGGGTATAGTTCCTGACCACCTAGCTTCACGGTAAAGCTGTAACTGTGTTGTCTAAAATTTCTAATCATTAGTTTTTTGATTATACTGCTGTTAAGAATTGTCTTGTTAGAATTTTTTTAAGCTAACACCTTAAACTTATAGGAAAACATTTTGTGAGCATAGAGGCAAGGCAGATGAAAGTTTGTGTGAATATGTTGCTGAATTGAGCACTGATTTTCATAGGTGGGTGACTGGATATCAGGTCATCACTTTTGAAAGGCTGGAAAACCTTTTGGTGAGGGAACAAGCTCTTAGCACTTTGCCTGAGGACATGAGGATCTGGTTAGCTGATAGACAATGTGCTACTTCAGATGAGTTGGGGAAGAAGGGAGACCTATACCTAACAAGCAGAGCATCTCTGCACAGGAAAGGGGCCCCCAGTACTGCTCATGGGTCTAATGAAACCCATGGTGGGCAGCCCAGACTGCCCCAACAGACTCTACCAGTAGTAGGGGAAGCCACTAGTCCAGGTACACATCTAGGACCTAGGGTTAAATGTCTTGAATGCAACCAGTGGTGCCATGTGACATATAGATTGAGTTATTTCTTACATTTTATTACTCTTCTGTCTTGGACATGAAAGATGTGTTGAAAGCATGCAAAGAAAACTAAAGCTGAACCATACTGAATTTCTGTCCTTAATCGTAATTTCTGTTTAAGCCATCACTGGATTAAAAGGTTGTCTAAAAATTAAAAAATAAATAAATAAAATGCACATTAGAGCACATAGAAAGTCATGGCTTCTTGAAAAAGCTGAAGAGTAAGGCAAAATGTGAGTAAATGAAGAAAAAGGTAATTTGCATGCTATGATGAGCCCAAGATGTGGGGAAAATGGAGGGAGCACTGAAGGATGTGTGTGTGCGTGGGCGTGCTGAAACAGAGGGCAGTGCCTAGGGGCAATTTCAGTTAAGTCCAACCCTGTCCATAAAGTTATTGCAATGTATCATTGCTGCAGCTAAATGCCATAACTGTGAATTCCCCTTTGTGAGATGGGCCAACATAGTGTGGGGATACATAAGCCTGTTGTAATGTAAAAGCGTTGTAGCTACAGGTCATTCTGTGTATACTACTGCTAAAAGTTTGCAGCATGAACTAAAAGGTTGCTTAGGAGGGACAGCAGTGACAGGGTAATACTTAGGGGCCCCGACTTGACATTTGCTGGGGGCCTCCAAAATGCTAACACCGGCCCTGGCAGTCATCGTGCAGCAGTTTTCATTCCTTGAGGAGAGTGTGATGAACCAACTAATGCTGTTGGAGATGTTTGTATGATTGTGGTGTTTCTTTTAAATGCAGAAGCTATAAGTAGGAGACAATACTGCCTAAATGTGAAAGCAGTCTGCCTTTATCTATGGCTGCTCTGAAGGCATGCAAAAAAATACTTTTTTATCCTTTTTTATCCCACAATAATACTGAAATAACCTTTTTCCATGTATTGTACTTTGAAACATCGAATTCCTGAAAATGACGGGACAAACCCGAGCTCAAAAATGGATATATATATATATATATATATATATATATATATATATATATATATATTGGGGGGGGCTGCCCCTCCCACACACACATACACAAACATAATATATACATATACCAACTCCACGATCGCACCAACTGAAAAAGAAGGGGAAAATCTGAAGAATTGAATCACTGCTGCTGCACAATTCGAAATCATACCGATAGTGATTTCCAATGGGAAGTGTTTGTGGTCTGTATGTTTTTTTTTTTTTTTCATGCGGGTCACCATCATTCGAACAATTTCACCCTGCACATGTTTACAGGAGCCGTGCAGGTGAAGCCCGAAGTTCAAGGCACATAGCTGTTAACTTTCCATTTCCAAAATGAGAAAAACTAGCCTTCGTGATCTGGAATAAATGGGCAAAATACGGAGCACTTACTACCAGCTTACTAACTACTTCAATTAGGAGGGTCATGTGGTGGTTAAAATATACTGGTTTTACTCATAAAAAATATTTTAATTAATTAATATGACTCTTTTCTATTTACCTTGGATATCAGTTGAAACATTGCTAACAGTGAATGTGTGACGGATCCTTTCAATGGGGAACTTTGAGGAACATGAATATTTTAAGAATCCCAAATGAGTTACGTTCCTCGTAATGAGGTACTCTTGAGAGGACCTCTCAATGGTCCAGATTTTTGCAGAATATCCAAATTTTTTGCCTCATATTTTTGGTCTGTTCTCCATAAAATTTGTGATTTTCTGGAAAATAAATCATCGAGAACTGAAGTTACTAAATAATGACAGACATTTGAGTTTCAGACTTCATATCCTTTAGAAAACTGCATACTAACACAAATCCTGTTATCCTAGCAACTCTCTTAAGTTCGTGAAAGCAATATTTAAAATCTGCCCTATTTTTGGACCCATGTACCCCATAATTTTAGGTTTTGTCCAGATTTCTTGCACTAAGAGGTTGAGAGGTATGGGTTAAGATAACCTTTACCTCTCAACTGCCCAGAATTTCGTAGCTTTCCCATTGTCTTGCCTCATATTTTTGCCTTGTCCTTCATAATATTTTTGATTTTCTGATAAATCTGAAGATTACAGTCTGTCAACAATGCCACATTTTAGTGTTTTATACGTGTGCTGATACAAAATCTCTTGTATTCACCTTTTATGTGAATGAGTATAAAATTAAATATTGGCTCTGATTTTGACTTGTTGGGTTTGTCTACAATACTTGAGCAAAGACATTAAAGGTATACTTTCAACCTTTGCAAACGTGCAAACATGCTAATGATTTACTGTATGCATATCTTATGCTTATTATTCTGTAATCAAGCCATCTGCACATACTCCTACATTTATAGTCTTCATTTTGCAGAATGTTTGTTTTGGGCAATTGCTGAAATCAGCCCACTATCCTGGGCAGCAAATTAGCAATAAATAACATTGCATTATTTTTTACTTCCAAGGCCAGCTGCATCAGCGTGATAAAGGACTTAATCACGTAGTATTCTGTTTATGGAGTAATTTTCATGAAGACGCGTTTAAATCAGACACTTGACTACTGCAAAAGAAGCAGGAAAGCGTTGCAGTGCATCTTTTTGCCATTTCAGCTATCTTCAGTAGCATAGCTCTCAACTTTACATCTCCAAAATGAGGAACATTACCTCTCATAATGTGGAACAAATGGGCAAAATGTGGAACACCTACTAACAGCTTTTTAACAGCTTTAACTAGGAAGCTCACAGATGTTTAAACTGCGATAGTTTATACTTAGAAAATGTTCTTTTGATGCGTTAATATGATTCAATACTATTTATGCCGAAAGACACAAACAAACAAACAATTTATCATGGATGTCAGCTAAAAAATTACTAATACTAAATGACTGACAGATTCAATGTGGCACTTCGAGGAATTTGAACTTTTTAAAGACCAGAATGGAGAACGTTCCTCGAAATGAGGTACTCTTGAGAGGTATGTTCAGTATTTCCCATAGCACAAGTAAGCAAGTCAACAGGATAATATTACACAAAATAACGAAATCGTGCTCATTAGCCGTGACCATATAATGTTAATAATAATAATAATATCAACAATAATTTAATATCGATGTTCATCTACAGCATTTATCTGTGTACCGCGTTTTGCCCCTTAACACTATACATTCTAGGCGATTTTTTTCTTGCTTGTAGAAAATGTTAGCACAGTAGGCATGCCAAACACAGTTTAAACTTGATAAGAGACATAACACCTGTTTGTAAATCAGTACTCGAGTTAATGTGTACACCTATAAATATTTCTTAAGAAACCACAACACTCATCACATCGTTGGGACTTCAAAAAATAATGTTTTCACAGTAATGTCAGTCTTGGAGATTTAAGGTGTTTCTGAGTATTTTGCAGTTAACAGTTTACCAATACCCAGCTGCTCCATCAATTAAATTTATAGCAATCTTATCTACTATTGCACTAAAAAAATAATACAATCATACGTGAATGATAAAATCATTAGAAAGTTGTAACAGCTGAAGTCCCTGCTGACTGCGCCTTTAGTTATATTAAAAGCATGGTTTGCCCCAATACTGCAGACCTTGCATTCTTGGCTGGGTTCAGGTTCCCTGACATGGTGTTAAGTTTTTCGAAAACTGCTATCATTTCACTTTCTCCTCGACATGAGAGCCGGAGGAGGGGTGTTATTAACAGTTATTAATAATACCAGGCGCTGCTCCATTTCTTGCTTGCTGGTAGACGTACCTTACAAGGCGCAAACATGCAATACCAGCAAGTTGCATTTTATAAAAGCTGCCACTGTTTCACATCAGAAGACAGTCACCCAGTATTATAGGATTAATGCTGTAAGATGTAGTTACATTTTACAAAGCATGCATTTACTCTCTTTTTAGTGCCACTGGAATATTTTAATTTGGCAAAATGTGGATTATTTATCAAAGTTAAACCATTAATTGCGTTTGTGTTTCAGAATTCTTAACAGTACTATAACGGATTCTTACTCTGGATTTATTTTGACTTATTGGAATGATGATTACGATGGGTTACTCATCCTAGAAAGCTAAAATACTGATATCAAATGGGATCTGCAGCATTGTAATTAAATCCCTCAAGATGTGTTCATTATGTTCCCTGCGCGCGCGGGCACGCAATAGGGGGTTGACTGGAAGGCACGTCGGGGGTGACCACTTTTCAGAATTCACATTGTCGGCATGCTTTCTACTTTTTGATCGTTTCATTAAGGAAATGGCTGGATACTACCAAGATGAATTGAATGGATGGATGTTCCTTGCATGTTACTACAGAGATCCCGGTCCATACAAACCGTGACGAGCGGTAGGGTTTGTAACCTGAGGGTGTGGACCGACTTTTTTCAGAATATTTTAAAGTAGTTTCCAAGTAATTTTCCAAGTGAAAAAGAAAACTCTTTTGTTCAAGTGGCAGTTAAAATGCTTAAACAATGTATTTTGCGTTTTCTAAATCAACATGAGGGAAAGTGATCAAGGGAAACCCAAGTTTGAGGAGATGATGCTGTTTTGATTTTCAAATCACTTCTTGGAAATTTACTGACGACACTTTAGAAGTGATACAGGAAGGGACACAAGCACAATAAGCAAACAAAAAGAGTAGCCCCCCCCCCCCCCCCCCACACACACCAGCACTCGCGCGCGGGCACAAGAACAAAAATCTCAGCCTTTCATCTCCAAATAAACAGGGCCTCTCAAAACGTGGAACAAATGCGCTAAATGTGGAATACTATCATCTTAGTAACAAATTCAACGGGGAAACTCCCAGCATGAATAAATGCGCTTTTTATTTTATATTTATAATTTTTTTGATAACTTAATAGGATTCTGCATTACTTAACAAGGATATAAGTTAAAGCATTCTTGTGTGGCAGACCCTTTCAGTATTCTCATTTTCTCTCATTACAAAATTCTGAAATTAGTCTGTTTTATATAATCACTAGAATTGCTATGCTTCAGAATGTGTGGGAGTCTGGGACACGTTTCAGGGATCAGAACTATAGGATAGCGGGTACAGTCAAAATGTATTTTTGTAGTCAGGCCACATGCAGATTATTAGCATTTATTTATTTATTCATTCATTCATTTAATTCTGTTTTATTTTATTTACTTGTTAACTAAGTAAATCCACGAGATGCATATGTTTCTGTGTTGGCTACCAAGGAGCATTGTCTGGTTAAGTGTCTTGATCATAGGGGCTACCAGGGAGCCTTGCCTGGATAAGATAAAGTGCAGCCAGCTGGTAACTGATAAAAACATGCACACCTTTCTGCATATGTTGTCCCCATAGACATAAGAAATGTGCATCCCATGATCAGCACATGGCATACCAGTGTGTGTGTTTGTGTGTATTATATAAAGGCCATTCTAGGCTCTCCAGTTTCCTCCCACTTACCAAAAACAGCTGGTTGGTGGATTAGGAACTTTGTGTTGTCCGTGTGTATGTGTGCATTATTGAAGAAAGACCTGGCAGCTGACTTCTGTTCCCTACATGCCTATATGACATATGGATGGTGGCAGCTGTACGTGAGGTCACTATTTGACAGCACTGTGTGACAGGCATTACTTTTCATAGTAGTAGATGGGACTTAGTTCTGGACCCTGCAAATCAGGAGGTTGTGTTTCATTTGGTCCTGGAGATAAAGTAATCAATTAGAAAACCGTGGCTTGCTGAAATGTAAAAGAGATTTTTCACAGGTGCAAGCCCTTCCCCTACAGTTCCACCCCGAGGGAAAGATATATCCTATCCTTAGGACTGTGCAGACTTGCTGTTTATCAGTAATGTATGTTTCTTATCACTGACTTTGATTTCTACCCAGTAACACATGACCTCCCACTTTTTGACCACGCAAAGGTGGGTAATCTAAATGTTCTAGGTTGCATAAGCCATGATATTTCTGAAATATGTTAAAAACACAGAGTCATTTAAGTGCAATGAGCTTTCTTGGCTACACCACTGTGTGATGGAGTTTTATGCCTCTGGTTATTTTGTAATACTGACTATGCTCCTCTACCTTATCTAGGTCTGTTGTTGAAACTTCAAGCCCACCCTACCCTTGTAGCAATGGCCATGGCATGTTGCTTCTTTTAAATAGATGAGAATTACTTTTAAATATAGCTTATCATTTTGTAATACACACACACACACACACACACACACACACACACACACACACACATACATATATACTTATTATCACCACATTTTTCTCACCTGTTTTTTATATCATTTTTTTGTTTTTCATTAATAGAAATATGTTGTACATTGACATGCAATCCTGGAGGGTGGATCATCTATGGCCAGCAATCACTTCTATTTTCATTAGCATTAATTAAGAAAAGAACATTTGATACAACCCTTTGACCCCTTCCACTGTTTTAATATATTTATCTGTTATACCTTTGCCTTCTTCCCTTTTGTCACTTTGCTCTGCCCCTTCCTTCTTTCCTTTTTTTCAAATGCCACACTCCCCTGCTCTTCCTTTTCCTGTCTTCTGAGCTGTCTTTTCATTCTTCCCAGTCTCTTGATGATCATTTGGTGTAAGGGCTGTACAAAACATGTACCTTCATTTTACCTGTTTCCATTCCTCCATTATTCTTTCACTTTCTTTTCTCAATTTACTTCCTTTGTTGTTATTCTTGGTTTATTTGCATTGATAAGATTCTGGTCCCATTATTCAGGTTTCTTTCCCCAGCCAGTTGCTTACTATTTTATAATTTAATTCTCTACTCAAACCATAGCATGCTTCCTTGCTTCATGTTCATCACTTCTTGACTTGAGTCAAGGCCTAATAAAATCACTGCTACCTGTTTTGAAAAGTTTCCCCACATTTTCTTCCCAGGTATTTTGCTTCAGTCTTGACTAAGTTCCGGTTGGGTTCCCTGTTTTTTTTTTTTTTTTTTAAGCACCTCTTCCTATTCTTTTTAAGTTGCATTCCATCCCTGTTGAATAGCTTAAAATGCCTAGTATTTCTTCAAGACTGTATTTGCTGGCATACCTTTTTTTCAGTCAGAATGCATTTTTCCACAATCATCAAATATGTAGCTTCTTCTCCCCCTTTTGAATTCCCACTTTCCTCCCACTCAGTTGTTTTCCTTCTGTTACTTCCATCTTTTCACTCTGTTGCAGCTATATATTCCTTAAAAAACTCTCTGATTTTCTCTTTATATCTTCTTCCTTCTCTGTTGTACTATTCCTCGCATTATACTTTAATCTTCCCTTCTGTCTTTTAACCTCTATGCTAATACTTTTCCTTCTCTTTCATCTTGCCCCCACCAGAATTCCTTTCTTTCCATTAGTTCCTTCTCCGTTTTAGTAACCACTACCCCCTGTAAGTGCATCTCCCTCTAGTTATAGGTTCTTGCTCCTTCCTGCCTCATTCATTATCTGTAGAACTGTTCTCAGCTCACTTCTTCCTTCATTCTTCTGCACCTTCCACATCCGGTATTATCCAGCAATTAATCACTGCTTTGATCCCATTTCTCCACAAAGCTTTCAGATGTGCTTGCTCTTCTGATTTTCCATGATTATTTTGAAGACCTGTTCTCCAATGTTCTCCTTTCTTCTAAAGGTCCACTTCATTGCATTCCATTCCCAGCTTCCCCCTTCTTTGTCCCTTATTTACATGTGAATTTTCATCAATACCAATGTGTGTGGTTCAGTAGGCTCATAGGTAGGTACTAGCCTATTAGCCCTAGGGCCCATATAAGCCTAGCCAAAAAGGTACCCTGGCTTTCGCCACCCAAGAACATTATTTTCCTGTGCCCCTGTCGAGCAGAGCCACAGAAGTGATCCCTGGGGTGAATTTCCTATTTCTCATCCAGTCATCAAGATTTTTCTTGAAGAGTGCTAATGAGGAGCTCTGTTTGACATAGATAAGTAGTCTGCTCCAGAGAATAGGAAGTATCTGGGACAGGAATCTATCCCTCCAGCATGTTCTGTTTATTGTGGTGACAAGGTTTAGGTCCCTAGAGCATGTAGCTTGAAGGGATTGGGATTTCTTTGAGTGGAGCATGTCCAACAGCTCTGGGTTTGACATAGCTTTGTATGTTAGGCAGAGATTGCCTCTGAGTAGGCGATATGCGACGGAGTAAAGCTGGAGTTGTTTGAGACGGTCTGCGTAGGGCATCTGTTTGAGGCCAGTAATCCTGTTTGTGAGGTATTTCTGTGGCCTTTCCAGTTGTTGTAGATGTCTTGTGAGGTACATACCAAAAGGGGCATTGTACTCTATAATGGGTCTAATGAGTGATGAGTAGAGGGGAACAATGACCTCTTTTTTTCTGGATGAGAAACCTTTTGTGATGAGGTGAGCCATGTAGAAGGATTTCCTGACCACTGTGGTGATTTGATTATCAAAGGAGAAACTACTGTCCATCTGTGTCCCAAGGTCTCTTATCACACTTTCGGCATTAAGCAGACTACCACTTATGTGGTAGTTCATGGGTACAGAGTTTTTACCAAAGGGGATGACAATACACTTTTTGGCATTGAGCTTCAGGCCATGGCTTTGACACCAGGCATCTGTCTCAGTGAGGCCCTTTTGTAGTATGTCCACATTGTTAGGAGTTTCAATTATGGCTCCTAGTTTGCAGTCATCTGCAAACTGTGTTAGCCAAAGACCTTCTGTGTTAGCCTGTACTTCAGAGAAGTAGATACCAAGCAGGAGAGGACCCAGGACTGAACCCTGTGGTACTCCACTTGTCACTGGTCTGAAGTCGGATTTGGAGTCTGCTACTTCACAGTGTGGGTTGTGTCTGTGAGCCAGTTGGCAACCCATTTTGTGACATAGGGATTTATTCCTAGTTTAATGAGTTTATCTATAATTCCAGACTGGGGGATGGTGTCAAAAGCCTTGGTAAGATCTAGATAAGCTGTGTGAACCACCTTACTCTCATCTATGGCTTTGGTGACTGCTTCAAAGAAGTCAATCAGGTTTAGGAGACATGATCTGCCTTTTAAAACCCAAACTGGGTAGGGTCCAGAGTTTGGAGATTACCAATGTCTTTGTTTATGATTTCCATGATGATACGTTCCATGACCTTGCAGACCAGGCTCATCAGGCTAATGGGGTGGTAGTTCCTGGGGTCCATCATGGCTCTCCCTTTGTGGAGTGGGATAACCATCACGGTGTGCCATTCAGTGGGCACAAAGCCTGAGGTGAGGCTATGATTGAACATGATACTTAGGTAGGGTGCCAGTTCATTCTGTAGTTCATGTAGAATGCAACCTGGGATATTGTTAGGTCCCATGGATGCTGTGTTCTTGGCTTTGGAGAGTGTGTTTTTTACCTGTGCAGCTGTGATTACAGGAACTTTGCATTCTTCCAGTATAGAGATGGGCCCTCTAGTGGGTGAGAGGGGGGTAAAGTTAGCACTGAACCTATCTGCCAAGATGTTGGCAATATCAATTGGTTCTGTATATTTAATGCCATTGTGCTGTAACTCAGAGAAGATTTGAGTGTTGCCATTGAAATTCTTGACATAGCTATAGAATGCTTTGTGGATGTCTTTAGAGTCAGTGGCAATTTTGTTTTCGTAACTAGCTTTGGAGGATTTTATGAGGGATCTCAGCTTCTTACGGAGGTTGACCAGGGAGATCCTCCAGTCATGGGATTTTACTCTTTTTTGCAACAGTTTCTTTCTTCTGTTGTAGAGTTTGTTTATGGCAGAGGACCACCAGATTGGCTTCCTTTTTTGGAGGATAGCATCTTGGTTCTATTAGCGATAGCATGATCCCTGCATTCGTGTAAGTGCTTATAAAGTGCATTTGTGTAGGATTCAGCAGTCATACCTCTATTGTCCATCTGCATGGGTGTCATGAAGTTTGCCACTTCTGTCTTAAGAAGTGTGAAGTTGGCTTTGGAGAAGTTTTTTACGGTGGTTTCCCTAATTGGGGGTGGGGGCGGGATGTAGATGTCTAGGGTGATTAGCTTGTGGTCAGATCTGACCAACAAGGAATTGACCTCTGGTGTGGAAGACCGGTTGCCCATGTAGGTCTAGGATATTGCTGCCCCTGGTGGGGGTGTGAATAAGTTGATCCAAGGAGCTGGAATTTATGAATTCCAGAAAACATTGAGCAAAAGAGTTTGTACATGAATAGTTTTCCCAGTTAATGGTGGGGTAGTTGAAATCGCCCATTATTAGGGTGCTGGGTTGTACCCTAATATTTTCCAGTGTATCAAGAAATGAGGAGTGGGAATCCTGGGGCATGGTGGGGGGTCTGTAGCAAGCTACAATTTGGATTGCGGTCTTGCCCAGACTTAGTTGCACTTGGATAATCTCGGATGCATTATGCTGTGCAACTAGCCTGGAGGTGTGGATATCCTTAATGAATATGGACACACCTCCACCTTTAGTGCTTTGTTCCGGGTTAGGTGGCAGAAAGGTGTGGTATGAATTATAGCCTGGTAATGCAGGGGTGCTCTCTGGAGCTTTTTGAACCAGGTCTCTGTCACTGCACAGATGTCAATGTTCTCCATTTTAAGGAGTGCCTCGAGTGAGTGAATTTTGAGGTTTAGACTTCTAGCATTGAGTAGCATTACCCTCAGATTTTGCTTGCTTGTTCCTGTTACGGTGGTGAATTTGTCATTTGAACCTTGCCTAGAAAAGGCACTATAGGGGTGGCAAGAGCCTTAGTCAGTATCCAGAATCCCAAAGGCAACAGTTGCAGGCCATCTCTGGAAAAGCATTGTGGTCTGGCGATCATGTCGTCCCAGGCAGACAAATACTGGATCCCCTTAGAATGACACCTGAAGCCTAGACAATTGTTGAAGTCAATCATTTTGTCCTTGTACAGTGGTATCATTCTGGGTGATGGCAGGATGCTACTCAGGGCTAGGGACATACCTGCCTGGGCTACAAGATTGGAGAGCTCCTCCATGTCTCTTTTCATGTAGTCCAGGAAGGTAAGTCTCAGGTCATTCACACCAACATGGACAATGACAGTGTTATATTTGTACTTGTTGTGGAGTGACCTGAGTGCGTGCGTTATGTGGCAGATCCTGGCACCTGACAGGCAGCTGACAGTAACTTTCTTCTTGCTTAGCCCTGTGAGTGGAATATCAGTGTGCCTGACTATAGAGTCACCTATGACTAGAGTGTTGGGTACGTTATGGCTTATGGGCTGTGGTTGAGTGGCACACTGAGTTTATGGGCTATGTGTCATTTGGGTTGTGTTGGGGGGTGGAGTTTGCTTGCGCTTCTGCTTTGGAGGACCCTGATGCTTGGGCAGGTTTTTATTGAGATACTCCGCAAATGTAGGTGCATGTTTTGTGTTTCTATGTGTGTGTTTTGGTGCTGTAGGTTTTGAGGGACTATGTAATGAGTGTGGTGTGGTGCAAGTGTTTACCTTCTCCTCTTGACTGTATAGTCCAGTCTTGGGTGAAGAGAGCTTTGCTTCCACTTTGGCTATATAAGTGCATCTCTCACAGGTTGTAGTGTTGGGTGGTAGGAGGAGAGTGTTGTCTGTGTACATGAGGCAATTGCTGCATTGCCCCAAGATGCCCAGATTCATCAGGTAGACAAGAGAAATCACCGGGAGCTGACCCTTAGACATGCCTGGATAGGTGTTTATTTATTAAGTACTAAAAACTGCTTTCATCTAGTCAAGTGAGGAAAGGTGAGTGTTGTAGTAATTTGCAGCTTATTTAGTGCTTACAATGAGTTCTGAACAAGTGCTGAGTTCAAAGAAACAGAGTTGAGTGCTGAAACTAGAAAACTGGCTAGTTCTAAGAAACAAAATTAAGCTAGAAGGCTTCCCTCCAACACAAAAAGGCTTGGGGGCTCAGAAGCCTACAAACAGTCTAAAAGAAACACAGCACCAAAACTAAGAAGCAAAGGGAAGACCACCGGCACAGCTTTCAACAACAGTACAACACCAAATGTTCCTTCTTATGGGAGCAGCAATCGCTGAGTATACTCCTTCACAAGCCTTTTGTCAGCAAAAACAGATAAACCAGCACGTAAACGTTTAAGACTGGAACAAGACTTCTTTATTCACAAAATAGTAAACCCAAGCACTTTCGCCTGAGAGTCTCAGGCTTTTTCAAGGTGAAATAACTGTGTGGCCATTCAGCATATATAACACTCTTAATAGGCCAAACCCATTAATTAGATCATGAAGAATTAATCAATTAAAAAATTAAAAACAGTTGTTGTTACCTTCAAATAACCTAGTTCATGTTTAAAGTGCTGTGGTACTTATAAAACCAATGTTCATTAAACATCCATACAACTGCATAATTTAAAAAATCTATGTATAATTTAAAATAAAATTGCACTCGTACTGAGTAAACTGTACAAAAATAAAAAAATTTTGAAGCCACATACTAAATAATGTTCATCTTTATAAAAAATGTGCCACCAAAAAACATATTACTTGGTGTGAACAAGTAATACAAATTGTCTAACCAGATGCAACCATCATAAGTCCATCTTTGGAAGCATTGAATTTAAATGTAATAAATTAAGACCTAAACCTTATAAGGAAATGTATGTGAATAAATACCCCAGAACCAAAACGCATTGAAATATGTGTTGTTAAATGTAAACAAGAAATACTTTAAAATTACAATTTATTCCTCCTCATTTTAAGTATGCTCCTTAGACTAGTACTGTCATTCATGCCTGGATGCCTTGTGGCATCTAGTTTAAGCTGCCATACTAACTCTCTACTTTCCAGGAAGGTCTCCCAATCCCCACCTCTCGGGTCCTGCTGGACTCGCTTTAGGACGAAAAATTTTATGGACATGTCAGTACAAATTAATGAGTGGTTAAAAAACGCGTTGCTTTCTATTCTTTTTTCAATCTCGTAAAAATGCTCATATATTCTCTTCTTTAGCTTTCTCACAGTTTTACCTATATAAAAACCATGACAGGACAAACAGGTACCCAGGTACACTACACCAAACGAATTACATGTGTGGTGTCCATGGGCTCTCAGTGTGCAATTTCTAGATGGTATAAATATGTGGTCATCATTTAACATATGACTACACTGATTGCACATCCCACATTTAAATGAACCATTTCTTCTGTGTGACAAATTACCTACACCAGAATACCACAAATTAGGGGCCTGTTCAAACATTCCTTTTAAATTTATGTCTCGCTTCCTGGTAAAATGTAGTTTTTCTGGTATAAATGGTTTGATGTCATCCTGAGATGTTAAAATAGGCCAGAAAGAACGCATGGTGTCCTCAATGAAATGTGCATCACCAGAGTATGTGTAAGTAAAACTCTTTTGTGAGTCAACCTGCCCTAATTTGATGTTTGTAGGTAAGGGAAGCCCTTTACTTAAAAGTGGAGGGTAAATTGAATCCCTTTTTCCTTTAATTTCCAAAATTAAAAAGTTAATAAGATGGGACGGGTAGCCTCTCTCCTCAAACATAGTTGCCAAGAACCTAGTCTCTTTCAAAAACAATTCAAGTGAGCTACACATCCTAGAGGCTCGTATCAATTGGCCTTTAGTTATTCCTTTTTTGATGTAAAAAGGATGAGAGCTGTCATAATGCAAAAAAGCATTAGAAAAGTGCTCTTCCTAAATACCTGTGTTTGAAACTGGTGGCTCACTCTATCTATGGTTAATAACACATCCAAATAATGCAGGGAATCTTCACTAAGGTCGTATGTGAACGATAAAAATTCAGTTGTAGAGTTGATGTAATCAAAAAATTCAAGAAAGCTTTCCTTTGTGCCCTGCCACAAAATACAGATGTCGTCCAAATAACGTTTAAAAAATAGAATAAATTCTTGCCATTTTGTTGAGTGGATGTATAATTGTTCCCATTTATGCAAAATGATGTTTGCATATGATGATGCACACGGAGAGCCCATGGCAACTCCCTTGTTCTGCCTAAAAAGCTCGCCACTGAAGTAAATGAAATTATTATGTAAAATAGTGTTCATGAATTCAGCCAAGAGGTTGACTGAGCTGTTACTTAAGCCAGATTCTTTGGCAAGAACCTCAGTAAACCAATCCATACCTGTGGAAAGTGATATGCTAGGGAATAATTCTATAACATCTATTGTTACCATGAGCAAACCAGGGTTACATATGCCTGCTGGAATACTAGCTAAAAATTCCCAAGAGTCTCTACAGATGTAGGGAAGTGTAGAAACAAACTGTTTCAGATTATGTTCGACAAATCTGCCCAAGGGTTCAGTGATACTTCCCGCTCCAGCCACTATTGGCCTAAATTTGAGGGGTTCAATACCTTTGTGAACCTTGGGTATTCCGAACAAAATAGGAATTTTGGGGTTAGGGGCATTTAGATAATTAAATAAACTCTCATTAATTGCCCCTTGGAGTAGGTGGTCATTCAAAGTGTATTTTATTCTAGCATAAGCAACATTTAATTCGTTCCTTGAAACTTGTTCGTATGTGTCTGTGTCTTGTAGTATGTTATGCATAGCGTTTTCATAATCAAGAAAATACATAAGAACCACCCCTCCCCCTTTGTCAGGCTTCATAACCCTGATTTTTTCTTTCCTCAATAGTTCAACAATTCCATATAGATGGTTATCAAAATTGGGTGAAGAATAATTATGGTGTCCTGTTGGATTCATTCTAAAAGATTTTTCCAACAATTCTTCAAACATTCTTAAGCCAGGGTGTGTAGGGGGATTAAATGTGCTACGTCTACTAATGTCATTAGACGGAGCTTCTTGGCCTTTAAAATACAAAGAGAGATTCAAGTTCCTAATAAAAAGTTTTAGTTCAATAAGAAGTTTTGGCAAATATGAAGGCCTTGAAGGTATGTAATGCAAGCCCTTAGTAAAAAGTTCAAAAAAATCTGAAGTGATTAAAACACTAGTGAAATTGTAAATACTAAAGTTGTTATGTGTGACCACTATGTGGTTACAAGTAGGACTTGTAAGATTCATTATGTCAACAATAGGGTCCACAGAAACCTCTGTTAATTGCGACCCCTCCCCCAATTCTGTTGGTAAGGGGTATTGTTGTTCCTCCCCATTGGTCTGCCCTGGGGTAATTGAAAAACCTGTGGGGGGTTAACACCTCCTTTTTGTGCTAACCGTTCACTCCTACGGAGTGGTTCTGTGTTTGGTGTACTAAGAAAATTCTGCCTACCTGCACCATTGTCAAAACTTTCCATGATTAAGTTACCCTGTTTCTGCTTACTAAAATTAGGGTAAGCTTTACCCTCCCTGTATTCTGCCAAGTCCCTATCTAGTTTCTTGGCTTTCGTGTCTAATACTTTAAGGCAATGTCGGTCAACCTCCTTAAAAACTTCATCGTACTTCATTTTGTGTCTTAAAAAATTTTTGTGCTTTACAATGTTATCATTAAGCAGAGTCAAGTCATTCAACATAGTGTTACATTTGTTCTGATAATCTTGTACCATAAATTCTAGCATCTCTAGTCCTGTGCGATTAAATAATTCCACCAGTTGCGAATACAAAACAGAACCTGTGGTGGCATTACTGGGAAATTTGTAACAAATCAAGGCCTTCATATTTGCCAAAGCTTCTTATTGAACTAAAACTTTTTATTAGGAACTTGAATCTCTCTTTGTATTTTAAAGGCCAAGAAGCTCCTTCTAATGACATTAGTAGACGTAGCACATTTAATCCCCCTACACACCCTGGCTTAAGAATGTTTGAAGAATTGTTGGAAAAATCTTTTAGAATGAATCCAACAGGACACCATAATTATTCTTCACCCAATTTTGATAACCATCTATATGGAATTGTTGAACTATTGAGGAAAGAAAAAATCAGGGTTATGAAGCCTGACAAAGGGGGAGGGGTGGTTCTTATGTATTTTCTTGATTATGAAAACGCTATGCATAACATACTACAAGACACAGACACATACGAACAAGTTTCAAGGAACGAATTAAATGTTGCTTATGCTAGAATAAAATACACTTTGAATGACCACCTACTCCAAGGGGCAATTAATGAGAGTTTATTTAATTATCTAAATGCCCCTAACCCCAAAATTCCTATTTTGTTTGGAATACCCAAGGTTCACAAAGGTATTGAACCCCTCAAATTTAGGCCAATAGTGGCCGGAGCGGGAAGTATCACTGAACCCTTGGGCAGATTTGTCGAACATAATCTGAAACAGTTTGTTTCTACACTTCCCTACATCTGTAGAGACTCTTGGGAATTTTTAGCTAGTATTCCAGCAGGCATTTGTAACCCTGGTTTGCTCATGGTAACAATAGATGTTATAGAATTATTCCCTAGCATACCACATTCCACAGGTATGGATTGGTTTACTGAGGTTCTTGCCAAAGAATCTGGCTTAAGTAACAGCTCAGTCAACCTCTTGGCTGAATTCATGAACACTATTTTACATAATAATTTCATTTACTTCAGTGGCGAGCTTTTTAGGCAGAACAAGGGAGTTGCCATGGGCTCTCCGTGTGCATCATCATATGCAAACATCATTTTGCATAAATGGGAACAATTATACATCCACTCAACAAAATGGCAAGAATTTATTCTATTTTATAAACGTTATTTGGACGACATCTGTATTTTGTGGCAGGGCACAAAGGAAAGCTTTCTTGAATTTTTTGATTACATCAACTCTACAACGGAATTTTTGTCGTTCACATACGACCCTAGTGAAGATTCCCTGCATTATTTGGATGTGTTATTAACCATAGATAGAGTGAGCCACCAGTTTCAAACACAGGTATTTAGGAAGAGCACTTTTCTAATGCTTTTTTGCATTATGACAGCTCTCATCCTTTTTACATCAAAAAAGGAATAATTAAAGGCCAATTGATATGAGCCTCTAGGATGTGTAGCTCACTTGAATTGTTTTTGAAAGAGACTAGGTTCTTGGCAACTATGTTTGAGGAGAGAGGCTACCCGTCCCATCTTATTAACTTTTTAATTTTGGAAATTAAAGGAAAAAGGGATTCAATTTACCCTCCACTTTTAAGTAAAGGGCTTCCCTTACCTACAAACATCAAATTAGGGCAGGTTGACTCACAAAAGAGTTTTACTTACACATACTCTGGTGATGCACATTTCATTGAGGACACCATGCGTTCTTTCTGGCCTATTTTAACATCTCAGGATGACATCAAACCATTTATACCAGAAAAACTACATTTTACCAGGAAGCGAGACATAAATTTAAAAGGAATGTTTGAACAGGCCCCTAATTTGTGGTATTCTGGTGTAGGTTATTTGTCACACAGAAGAAATGGTTCATTTAAATGTGGGATGTGCTATCAGTGAAGTCATATGTTAAATGATGACCACATATTTATACCATCTAGAAATTGCACACTGAGAGCCCATGGACACCACACATGTAATTCGTTTGGTGTAGTGTACCTGGGTACCTGTTTGTCCTGTCATGGTTTTTATATAGGTAAAACTGTGAGAAAGCTAAAGAAGAGAATATATCAGCATTTTTACGAGATTGAAAAAAGAATAGAAAGCAACGCGTTTTTTAAGCACTCATTAATTTGTACTGACATGTCCATAAAATTTTTCGTCCTAGAGCGAGTCCAGCAGGACCCGAGAGGTGGGGATTGGGAGACCTTCCTGGAAAGTAGAGAGTTAGTATGGCAGCTTAAACTAGATGCCACAAGGCATCCAGGCATGAATAACAGTACTAGTCTAAGGAGCATACTTAAAATGAGGAGGAATAAATTGTAATTTTAAAATATTTCTTGTTTATATTTAACAACACATATTTCAATGCATTTTGGTTCTGGGGTATTTATTCACATGCATTTCCTTATAAGGTTTAGGTCTTAATTTATTACATTTAAATTCAATGCTTCCAAAGATGGACTTATGATGGTTGCATCTGGTTAGACAATTTGTATTACTTGTTCACACCAAGTAATATGTTTTTTGGTGGCACATTTTTTATAAAGATGAACATTATTTAGTATGTGGCTACAAAAATTTTTTATTTTTGTACAGTTTACTCAGTACGAGTGCAATTTTATTTTAAATTATACATAGATTTTTTAAATTATGCAGTTGTATGGATGTTTAATGAACATTGGTTTTATAAGTACCACAGCACTTTAAACATGAACTAGGTTATTTGAAGGTAACAACAACTGTTTTTAATTTTTTAATTGATTAATTCTTCATGATCTAATTAATGGGTTTGGCCTATTAAGAGTGTTATATATGCTGAATGGCCACACAGTTATTTCACCTTGAAAAAGCCTGAGACTCTCAGGCGAAAGTGCTTGAGTTTACTGTTTTGTGAATAAAGAAGTCTTGTTCCAGTCTTAAACGTTTACGTGCTGGTTTATCTGTTTTTGCTGACAAAAGGATTGTGAAGGAGTATACTCAGCGATTGCTGCTCCCATAAGAAGGAACATTTGGTGTTTTACTGTTGTTGAAAGCTGAGCCGGTGGTCTTCCCTTTGCTTCTACAAACAGTCTAGACCACTTACAGGAAAGGCAGGAAACAAGCTTACATTTTTTTTTTTTTTTTTTTTTTAGCATTTCTTCTTCTGTCTCTGTATTGCCTACTTTCTCATTATGCTTCTCCCATACCATAAACCAATTCAACCTACTACCTTGGGTGTGCTTCCTTCAGAAGACATAGACCATCTCCTTCCCTTAGGTTCATAGGTTCATAGGAGGTTACTAGGCTATTGGCTCTAGGGCCTTTATAAGCCTAGTCATGTTTTACCCTTGCTCCGTTAGAGACCAGTTGTAAGGTCAATATTTGCAGCATGAATCTATGATCAGCACCGACTGCCCCTGTCCAAAAGGAACATAGGTGGCACCCCTGGGGTAAATTTCCAGTCTCTCATCCAGTTTTCCAAGCTACGGTTAAACAGGGTCATTGATTTGACATGAATTAGGAGTTTGTTAAGAGGAGTGGCAATCTCTGAGAGACATATCTGTCTCTTCAGCATGTCCTTTTAATGTTGCAGGCTTGGTTAAGATCCCTACAGCAAGTGACTCTTGTCTCATGTGACTTGTAGATGTTTAGCATTTCCATTAGAGTAGGGTCCAGGACCGCTCTGTAGGCCAGGCACAAGTCACCTCTAAGCAGTCTGTGCAATACAGAGTACAATGACAGGGCCTTCAGTCTGTCTATATAGATCATGTGCTGAAGGCCCTGAATTTTCTTTGTGAGAAACCTCTGGGGTCTCGCCAGCTGCTTCAGGTGTCTGGTGAGGTACATACAAAAGGGAGTATTGTATTCTATTATTGGTCCGATGAGGGATGAGTAGAGGAGAGTTATAGCATTCTTAGCTCTGGATGCTAGGCCCTTACTTATGACATGTGCAACATAGAAGGCTTTCCTTACCACTGTGGGCACATGATGATCAAAGTTAAGGTTGCTATCAACCTGCATTCCCAAATCTCTCACCACAGGGTTTGAGCTTAGTGTGTACTGCTAATATTGTAATTAGCAGGGACTTCTCTTTTGCCAAAGGGGATGATAATGCATTTTTTGCATTAAGTTGAAGTTTGTGGCTTTGGTACCTATCATTTTTCTATGTAAGCCTATTTTGTAGTATGTTGACATCGCTGAGGGACTCAGTTTGCAATCATCAGCAAATCTGGTAAGCCATAGGCCATCTATTTTCGCCTGGACTTCTGAAAAATAGATTCCAAACAGTAGAAGGCTCAGCACAGATCCTTGTGGAACACTACTGGTAATAGGTCTACTGGCAGAGTTGTAATCCCCAGCCTTGACTGTATGCATTCTGGCAGTGAGCCAATTGGCTACCCATCTGGTGACATATGCATTTCTCAATGATGCCTGAGCAGGGGATTGTGTCAAAGGCCTTGGCTAAGTCAAGGCATTTAGTACTGTTTTGCCTTCATCCAGCCCTGTGGTGACATTCTCGAAGAAGTCCAGCAGGTTTAATAGGCATGCTGTGACTTTAATGAAGCCGAATTGGGTCAGGTCAAGAGTTTGAAGGTTATCTGTGTAATTGTTGATAAGGTCCATGATGAGTTTCTCCATGGCCTTACAGATAAGCCTGGTTAGACTTATGGGTCTATAGTTCCCAGGGCCAGTTGATGGATCCCCTTTGTGCAGGGGGATTACTGTTGCTTTTTTTCACTTTGCTGGGACAAAGTCAGTACTTAGACTGTGGTTGAAGAGAGTGCCAAGAGGTTCTGCTTGCTCCTGTTTTGGACCATTTAGTAAGCAGCCTGGGATGTTATCTGGTCCCACAGAAGCTGTGTTTTGACCTTAGAGAGTGTGATTATGACCTGCTGTTAGGAGATACTAAGTAGAGGAATGGTGTACACTTTGGAGTATGTCTACCGGGGACAAAGGAGTGAAGTTTTCACCAAATCTGTCTGCAAGCAGGTTGGCAATGTCCTCGGGTTCAGTGTGAGTGGTACCATTCACAACTAATTTGGCACAAAGCCAGGCTTTCCTTTTTTAGACTTTGGACATAGCTAAAGAATGTCTTATGATTATCTTTAGCTAGGGATGCTAAATTAGCTTTAGAGGACTTTACTAGATATCCGATTTGCTTGTTTAAGCTGTAGAGGGTGTTCTTCCTCTGCTGACTCAATTCCCTCTTGTTTTTAGACATCAGTTTGTTTTCCTGTTGCATAGCCTATTTATGCTTGATGTCCACCAGGGTGGCTTGTTTTTTTCATGAGGACCTTGTTTTGATTCGTTCAGGAACAACTGAGTCTATACATATATATAGGTGTTTGTACAGGGCATTTGTGTACACCTCTCTATAGCAGTCCTTAATGACAGTGGTAGCAGGGGGGTTGAAACTATTTATGCCATCACTTAGGAGGCTATAGCTTGCTTTGAAGAAATTTTTTCATCCTTATTGCTCCTGAATGGGGTCAGGTATGATCATTACTTCAAACGAGAATGATTTATGATATCTTATGAGGAAGGGTAACACAGAGGGGGTAGTGCAGAGATCCTCAATGTTGGTGTGTACTACGTCCAGGACATTTGAACCTGTTGTGGGGTACAGACTATCTGCTCCAAAGCATTTGTGTTAATAAAGTCAAGGAACCTTAAGGCAAGATTGTTTGTGCTCATATATGTTTCCCAATCGATGGAAGGATAGCTAAAGTTACCCATGACCAAGGTGTTTTGCTGTATAGTGAGTGACTTGAGTAGGTCCAGGTAGGTAATGTGGTTCTCATGGTTTATGGTAGGGGACCTATAGCTAACATGACATGGAGAGTGGTCTTTCTTACAGTTAGTTGAACTTGGAGTAGCTCAAGAGCATCATGCTGTTTAACCAGCCTTGAGGTGTATTTGTCTTTAATGAAGATGGATACACCTCCTCCTTTGGTTCTTTCACATTATGAGGTCTGAACATGTGGAAGGTATTGTAGCCTTGCATGGCTGGTGTACTCTCTGTGGCCTTGAGCCCTGTCTCTGTGACTGCACAGACATCTGCATCTTCCAAAGTAAACAGTGTGTCCAGTAAGGCAGTTTCTGATTTAGACTCCTAGTATTAAGCAGCATAACTTTCAGTTTGTCTGTAGTGGAATTTTTTATGTTGAGAATTTTGTTCTTATGACAGTTCCTAAAAAGGAACTATGGGGAAGGCAAGTACATTTGCCAGTAATCAAAAGTCAAGAGGTGACAGTGAAGACAATCTCTGCAAAGCAGCATGGTCTATCAACCATATCTTCCCAGACTGACAGATACTGGATCCCCCTGGATTGACACCAGAAACTAAGCCAGTTGTTGAAGTCCGTCATTTTTTTGTTTGTATTGAGGCATAATCCTGGGTGAAGGTAGAATGCTGCTTAAGGCTAGGGACATACCTGTCTGGGACACATAATCTGAGAGCTTAGTCATGTCTCTCTTCATATAGTCCAGTGAGGTACATCTCCAGTCATTCACTCCAATGTGAACTATGACAGCATCATAACGGTACTTGTTGAGAGACTTGAGTGCATGTGTGATTTGATGGATCCTGGCACCTGACAGGCAGCTGCTCATGACCCTCTCCTTGTCCAGCCTGGTGTGGGGGACATCTGTGTGTCTCATTATGGAGTTGCCTATGGCCAAAACAATTAGTTTTGAGGTGTTTTGCCTTATAGGCTTATTGGCTGACAAACTGATGCATGTATTTTTATGTGTAGTGGATTCTATTTGGTCTACATTGTATGTAATAGGTTTACACTTGGGAGGTTTCTGATCTTTTGGTAGGCTTCTATTGAGCACCTCTGTGTATGTTGGTTTATGTGTTGTGGGCTTGGTTTGTGGAAGAGGTGAAGTGTGTGTGCTGTCAAACTGTTTGATATCCAGTTTGTTTTATGTGAGAGTGAGAGCATAGATTCCAAATTCATAGTATAGATATAGCTCTCACATATTCTATTTGTTTGTCTTAAGAGTAATAGGTTGTCAGTATATAAGGCAATTGCTACAGTGCCTCAGGATGCCCATGTCAGTCAGCCTGGCTGAAGAAATAGTGGGAAACTGTCCATCCACTTGTAGTGGGAAGTGGGCTAGGTGGACCAGGTTTTGCTGTAAGACTAACAAAAATCAGCTAGTCTATAGAGAGTTAGGGGTGGAAACCTGTATCGATGCCTCTAAATGTGCAACTGAGTTGCTGTCCAGGCAGCAGTGCACAATTGCGTTGCACACAGAGGAGCTGGAGACTTGTACCCTAACAGATATCTAGGGAAAAACTGTCTTTCCAGCCATTTGCTACTATGCATGGCAGTGCTAAACCCTGTTGTGTGACGTGCAGCTATGCACAAATGCAAGGCTTAAATACAAGCAACATTTTTAAACAAACTAACCAATGGGAAAGCACAAGACTGAGCCTTATACCAGCAATCCCAACTCAGATGAGTCCTTGGCTACACACGTCTGCCACAAGGGTGCAGGGGGGCCTCGTAATGTAAGATGGCTAGTTTTAGTGCTCAAATAATACCAAACAGTCTAGATTCAACAAGTCTGACTCAAGCCTATGCTATAACAATGCAGAAGTACTAGAACTTTAAAGTGCAGAAAATAACAGTCTCATACAGCAAAAACAGATAAAATAAAACAGCAGTTCAGTAGAAAACTGTTTGAAAGTGCAATTCAGGTATTAAAAGTACTTATTTTTTCAGCAGTTTTCATTTATTTCCACATGTCTGTCCACCCTGTGAATGATGGTACCACTTGCACAAAATGTGAAGAGAGACTGGCAATGATGAGATTTGTATCCCACCTCTGTCAACCAGTCTGTCACCTGGGTATGCAAGGGGCAGGGGCTATGGCCATTGGCTGTACTACACTGCCCCAAATAGGCCCACTGGCAATCAAATGGATGGCCTCTTGAACCACACCACTAATACCCAACAGGTTAAAGTAAAAAAAGTGCACAGAAAACACAGAAATCTGATTCAAAAAAACAATTCACCAAATGCAACCTGGCCACAACAGCATAAGAAGACTGCACTATTACCCTGGGTATTGGCTTTCAACACTCGCATCCAGAATAAGGCCCCTTTTTCACCCCTGTATCTGCAAATCACAGTATATTCCAGCACCCATATCCATGGTAGCTGCCTTTCAATTGATGTACACACACACACACACACACACACACACACACACACACACACACACACACACACACACACATACACAAACACACTACTCCCATTTCTCGCAGTCATCTTCATGGTAAGGCAGTATTACCACAGCTCTAGATATGGCTAGAGACCAAGTACACTGGTTACTAACCATTCTTGATTTATCAAACCTCACTGGTATTATACTCAAGTATTCCGGCTAATTAGAGGAGGATACCAAAGCTTTGTCAACCCACAGAGCTAAATAATGTTCTCTTTTCATATAAGTAATAATGCATAGATACATAAAAATATAAGCCCAAGATCTTAAAAGTGAATAAATAAATCTTTACTTAAACAATATGTCAAGACAGTATTAATGCACATTAAATATGTAGCTGTTAAAGCAATACAATAAGAATGTAAAAATAATAGTTGTACAAATAAGGGTACTTAAAGAAGACATCTAGTTAACCTAGATAAATAAATCTAATTCTAGCTTAAATAGTACTGAACCATTACTGTTCTAACTTCTTAAAATATACAAGTAAATGACAAAAAGCAAACCTTGACAGATGTGTCACCAAGATGTCCCAAACAAGACTAGCTGATGTTGCTTTCAGTTCTAATTATGTACATCTCAACTCCTATGTTCATAGGCTCATAGATAAGTTCCAGGCAAGTTGTGTGCCGACCATTTCATCCCAGCCAAGAGCCTATATTCAAAAGTGTCCTCCAGCCTCAAGAAGAGCAGTGCAAGATAGACCTGGAGAGAATCTGAGGCCGCACATCCAATTATCTGAGTTTACTTTGAAGGTGGCAAAGGTGCTACTCTGCTTGACATGTAGCAGAAGTTTGCTCCAGAGATAGGGGATACATTGGGATATGAATCTGTCACACCATTGTGTCTTATTAATTTGCATCTGCAGTAAAAACTAAATAGTGCTGGCAAGAGTTACCTCCAACAGCAATGAAATGAACAGTAAAAAACAAAGCAGGAGGTAGCAGCCATAGCTATGTAGAATAACAGCTTTATTAGTAAAAGAGGTGAGCACTTTCGTGGCACCAGCCACTTCATCAGACAATCAATGAACAGTAAAACACAGCATTTATACCAAGCTTATCATTGCCATCAGCTACCCAATTAATCCTTAAAACCATATACCTAGTATAAAAAGTTTTATACCTAGTATGAAAAATTTTAAAAGCTTAAAATTAAAAACAACTTGACAATAGAAACAGCATATCACATCATACAACTTAATACATACAATATAAAAGTATAGAAAACTATTTCTTTAAATCGCTATTTAGAAGAATGGGTTTAATATTAATTTTGTCATTCAGGCCTACCACAATGTTAGCTCGTAGCCTTATAATCCATTCTAGTTCCCTAGTTTCTACTCTGTTCCTAACATTTCCACCTCTATTGTCGGTATAGACCTTACCT
This sequence comes from Protopterus annectens, assembly GCF_019279795.1. NCBI lineage: Eukaryota > Metazoa > Chordata > Ceratodontiformes > Protopteridae > Protopterus > Protopterus annectens. Next base: position 552,633,000 of record NC_056748.1, read on the forward strand.
ATTACTAAAACTAAAAATGTGTGTGTCTTATCATGGTCCCACACATGCCTGGCTAAGGCATTTGTCTCTATTTCCCTGGTGATATCATAAATATGCTCCCTCATTCAGTCTCTCAGCCATCGAGTTGTCATTCCAACATAGAAGGCAGGACAGACTGTGCAGTGTGCCAAGTATATAATATTCATACTGTCACAGTTAACTAATATTCTAAAGGTAAACTCCTTCTTTAGATTTGAATGTAGAAATCTACTTCCAGTCTCAACGAAGGTGCAGTAATTACATTTATTACAGGGGAAGGTTCCATATCTGACTGCATTTTCTCTTCTTGTTTCCTTGGGTTGTGGTCCACATAATAATCTTTTTATAGATTTTTTATTCTTAAAAGCAAACCTCAAGGTCTCACCTACCAGCCTTTTAACATCATCATCAGCACATAGTATATTCCATTTTTTTCGATATACTTCCTGTAGAGATCTAATATTACTCGAGTAGGATACTTGTACTCTCATAGGTTTCTGACTAACAGTTCCTCCATCTATCATGGTATCCATATCTGAAAAATATGGCTTACCTGTTCCTTCCCTTGCCTCAGATAGACCCACTAATGACTGTTGTATCTCTTTTTCACTGTACCCTTTATGTATGAACCTTTCCTTTATGTTCTTGATCTCTTCCTCATACTTAGTTTGATTAGCTGTGAGTCTTGATGCTCTCAGACCTTGGTCTCTTACAGTGTTCTTAAATATATGTCTCGGGTGCATGCTCTGTCTATGGAGATAGCTATTCCTATAACATTATTTCCTATAGATTTCAATTTCCAGAACACCTCTATCTTTTTGAAGTATCCTGACATCCAGATATTCTATAACATCATAGGAATGCTTTATTGAAAATTTAAGGAAGCTGGTACTATTATCTATTTTGTGGAAGAATGATAGAAATGAGGCTACATCACCTCACCATAAAATAAAAAGATCATTCACAAATCTCCAGTAAAACTTCAAATGCCTTCCCATCTCAGTGAGTAGGAATTCTTTCTCCCACATAGCCATAACAATATTTGCGTAGCAATTTGTACATGAAGTGCCCATGGCCACGCCATCCTTTTGTCTATATAAATTTCCTTCAAACAAAAAGATATTGTTCTCTAATATCAGTTCCATCAACAGTGATAAATCAATAACTTGTACATCATATGTTTCATCTTCCATTAAATACTGTTTGAAGAGCTCAACACCTTTACTATTAGGGATGACTGTGAATAGAGATTTTACATCCAAGGTAATCATGAGCCATCTATCCTCCACAGATATACTCTTCCAAAATGCACACATATCTTCTAAAAACTGTTTTGTATCAATTAATATTAATATATATATATATATATATATATATATATATATATATATATATATATATATATATATATATATATATATATATATATATATATATATATATATATATATACATTCTTTTTCAACACAGTTTTAAGGTGGTGCTCCACAAAAATGGACAAAGGTTCAGTACACCAGCCCCTCCCTGATACAATGTGTCTCATGGGGGGCACTCTGGGATGTTTATGTATTTTGGGGAGTCCTTGTATGATGGGTAAAACAGGTTTGTCTACTATGAAGTACTTGAATAGCTCTTGGCTAATAACTCGACACTGTAAGCATTCAAATAATGCATTGTATATTAACATGCTGCTTACATGCACCTGTTGAATATCTACTTTCTGATAATAAATGTCATCATTCAACATTGTCATCATAGATGCCTTATAAAAAACATAATCCATCACCACTAGAGAACCACCTTTATCAGCTGGTCTCACTGCGATGGAACTATCATTACATAAAACCTCCAAAGCTTCTTTTTCTTCTCTGTTTAAATTATAAAAGCATTTCTTAAAAATACCACTATCATGCATCTGATATATTTCTTTTATACATGCTTTTTCAAATGTCTCAATAGCAGCATTGTTTACAGGAATATAGCTACCTGGTTTCTTAAAAATGTTCACACAGCTATTACTCATATTATTATCACCAAACTGAGATTTAAGCATAAGATTCCTAGTAAACATTTTAAGTTCTATAATATTGTCAGTCACATCCATTCTACTTGCCAGTACAAAGGATTTCCCTTTGTTCAATACACTTATCTCAGAATCAGTTAATGTCCGCCGTGATATATTCCATACTAATGGATGTTGGATTGTTGCCACATTTTCTTGAGCATCATGGGTTGTTCCTCTACTATGAACGCTTTCCGTTTCATCCTTCCTCTGCTCATAGAGCGGTTCCAAAAATTTGTAATTCGTATAGGGTACGGTGAAGAAAGAGCCATACTGTCAGATGGAACTGATTACATACGGCTACTGTTAAGAGTTAGTAAATACATTTCTTTCTGCAAATTTACTGTGAGCTCCTCTCTCAGACCTCTGTATCTCACTGCTGCTTGTGGAATCTGAGGGAGGTGTGGTAGGAAGTGACATTACAGCATTAGAGTTCTCTATTGTATCTCTAACAAGAGAATTGGCAAGCTCAATCGGTTGCTTAGAAACCAACTGAGATTCAATGGGCTGAGTAGAGCTACTGCTATTCACAGCATTGTTACGTTCTTTGGGCAGAGCAAAGACACTCCCACTAGAAAAATCTTGTAAGTCCCTTTGCACTTTCTTTTTCTTATAGCCCATCAGTTGCTGATCATAAACAGATATAAGTTCCAAAACATAGTCTAATTTTAAATCAACAATATGCGGATATTTTTCATAGAGTTCTTCTTGCAGTTTACAGACATTGGATGATATAGTGAGTTCTTCTGGCTTAAAGAAATCTATTAGTAGCTGCATATAATTGCGACTGGTTTCTAAGTTAATCTGCTGCCACTTTAATAACAAATTTTTGTACATAGTTCCATATGTGGGCATTTTCAGTACCCTTAAGCCCCAAGGGACTATATTAAGCTTTAGACAGGCTTCAAAGTAAAGTATCTGTGACTGAAGCCATTTCAGTTTCCGTAAATCATTCTCAATTTTAAACAAGTCTTTTCTCATTGCAGCAACAACATACTCACTGTTCTCTTCTTGCTGCAAATCTTGTACTAGAGGCTTGAACTCCAGCAAGGGGTTGTTTTTGACCTCATGAAGTTCATGCAGGTTCCTTTGTATAAAATTCCTTCAATTTCCCTTTTCAGGGGCATAATCCAGTTCAATAATAGAGACATTTCTCTCTGCCATGTCCAGCACCAGTCATAATGTAAATTAATCCACAGTGAAAACCAAACGGTGCTGGCAAGAGTTACCTCCAACAACAATGAAATGAACAGTAAAAAACAAAGCAGGAGGTAGCAGCCATGGCTATTTAGAATAACAGCTTTATTATTAAAAGAGGTGAGCACTTTCGTGGCACCAGCCACTTCATCAGACAATCAAAGAACAGTAAAACACAGCATTTATACCAAGCTTATCATTACTATCAACTACCCAATTAATCCTTAAAACCATATACCCAGTATAAAAAGTTTTATACCTAGTGTGAAAAATTTTAAAAGCTTAAAATTAAAAACAGCTTGACAATAGAAACAGCATATCACATCATACAACTTAATACATACAATATAAAAGTATAGAAAAGTACAAAAGGTGGAGGGGGTACTACCTACTATTTCTTTAAATCTCTATTTAGAAGAATGGGTTTAATATTAATTTTGTCATTCAGGCCTACCCCAATGTTAGCTTGTAGCCTTATAATCCATTCTAGTTCCCTAGTTTCTACTCTATTCCTAACATCTCCACCTCTATTGCTGGTATAGACCTTATCTATTACTAAAATTAAAAATTTGTATGTCTCATCATGGTCCCTCACATGCCTGGCTAAGACATTTGTCTCTATTTCTCTGATGATATCATATATATGCTCCCTCATTTGGTCTCTCAGCCTTTGAGTTGTCATTCCAACGTAGAAGGCAGGACAGACTGTGCAGTGTGCCAAGTATATAATATTCATACTGCCACAGTTAGCTAATATTCTAAAGGTAAACTCCTTCTTTAGATCTGAATGTAGAAATCTGCTTCCAGTATCAACGAAGGTGCAGTAATTACATTTATTACAGGGGAAGGTTCCATATCTGACTGCATTTTCTCTTCTTGTTTCCATGGGTTGTGGTCCACATAATAATCTTTTTATAGATTTTTTATTCTTAAAAGCAAACCTCTGGGTTTCACCTACCAGCCTTTTAACATCATCATCAGCACATAGTATATTCCAGTTTTTTCTATATACTTCCTGTAGAGAGCTAATGTTACTCGAGTAGGATACTTGTACTCTCATAGGTTTCTGACTAACAGTTCCTCCATCTATCATGGTATCCATATCTGAAAAATATGGCTTACCTGTTCCTTCCCTAGCCTTAGATAGACCCACTAATGACTGTTGTATCTCTTTTTCACTGTACCCTTTATGTATGAACCTTTCCTTCATGTTCTTGATCTATTCCTCATACTTATGTCTAACTGTTTTGTGCAGCTGTTTTCAATTCGGTTTTACAAAACCTACATTTGTCTGTTTCTCCCACATGTTCAGTGCACTTTATAAACCAACGTGTAAAAGCCCAACATCTTGGGCCACCAATATTAACCTTTCATCTATTGGTTTGAATTTGCCTCGCCTTAACCATTCCTGTGTTCGTTCATGATCAGCATGAGGTTCTTCCAGAAGTTTTCTATACTTGCAACTATATTTATGCTTTGTCCACATTTCTTGCCTTTTCATCTGATCCTTCACCTTATATTCTTTCTTTTGTTTTTTGACACATTCAGTTGCGGCCTGATTTTTATCTACTTCTGGTTTGATTTCCATTCCTGCTTGACGCCGATAAGCTTCTGCTAGTTTAAGCAGAGAAGTCATCTTAGATTTATTCTCCTCATGTTTCAAAACTTTCACTACATTTGGGTCTTGTGAGGTCAGCAGATATGTGTGGAGTCCCACGATTGCAGATCTATACATATAATCAATTTCAAGGAGGCCCATCCCTCCTTTGGAGCAGAGAATATATAATCTTGGTATGCACTGATTTTTATAAATCATATGGTGAGCATGAAGCATCCTTCTTGTTTTCCTGTCTAACCTATCCAACACACTTTGGGGCTAGCCAGTTACTCCAAAACTATAAGTTAGGACAGGAAGAGCAAGTTGGTTTATAGCTTGGATTTTGTTCCTAGATGTCAGTGCTGTTTTCAGGATTAATTTAACTCTTCTGAAGTATTCCTAAGTTTTATTTGCATTTGTTCATGTTTTATTGTTGATCCTTCATAAATTCCCAAATATTTATACACTCCTTCTTGCTCAGGTTCTTTTATATCACATTCTTGTCCCAAACTGATGTTTTCCTGGTGTTGCAGTTTTCTTGCTTTAAAGGTTGCTTTTGCACATCTGTCAAGACCAAATGACATTCTTATATCATCTGAAAAAGTTTTGACAACTTGCAGTTGTGCTTTCAGCTCCTCATCTGATGAGCTATACAGTTTTAAATCCTCGACAAAGAGAAGGTGAGAAGTCTTAACACTTTGTTGTTTCCTAGGAGCCAGATTATAGCCATGGCCTAAACTGTTGAGTAAACAGCTTAATGGATTAAGGGCAAGGCAGAACAGTAACAATGACAGAGAGTAACCCTGGAATATCCCCCTTTGATTTTTTATCCCTGGGATAACAGGTTGTCCTTTATCATAGCTTAATTGCAATGTTGTCTGCCACTGTCTCATGGTCACTGTAATGTAGTCGATCAGTGTGGGTGTATCTTATATATTATTAAGCACTCTTTTATCCATGAATGAGGGATACTATTAAATGCTTTTTTGCAGTCAATCCATGCCATACTTAGATTCTTCCCCTTTTTACAGTTCTTCACTATGACTTTATTTAACAACAAATGATCCTTTGTTCCATATGACTTTCTTTTATTGCCCTTTTGTTCTACTGCCATAATTAAGTTTTCTTCTAAATGACTATAAACTCTGTCGGCATCAATTCCCATGTACAGCTTATATGTCATCAGAAGGCAGGTTATTGATCTATAATTTTTAGGGCAGCTTGCAGGTTCACTCTTAAGTAGGAGCATTGTTTTTTCCTGTTGTTAGCCAGGTTGGTGTCTGTTCTTGGTGCGCATATAAATAATTCTTACTCATGGCTAAATCTTTGTGCAAAGATGTTAATACTTTTAACGAGAAGTTAAGTACTGCATCTGGGCCTGAGGTTTTCCAGTTAGAGGCTTTTCATAACTTTGTTTCAATCTCTTTAGTTGTTACTTCATCCCATTTCATATCCTGTACCTTTAAACTTCTTATTCTTTCTTTTACTTCTTCTATCCATTTAGCATCTTTGTTATGTTCCAGAGGATATTCATAGATACCTCTCCAAAATATATCTATTTCTTTTTTTTTTGGCAGTCTTTCAATTCCTTTTATCTTATTTTCCAGTTTTGTATAAAACCTTTTTGGGGTCATCAATAAATTGCTTATCTTGCACTTTTCCTTTATATTTATCTTTGTATCATCTAAGTTTTTCTGCCTGTGCTGAAATGTTTATTTTGTTATTTGCATAGTGCATGATAGATCCTGGTCTGTTCTAATATTGTGCATTGCTTTTATCACGTCTATCTTTTGTATTATTTTTGTTGATCTATTCCCTCTTCTATAGTCTTCTAAAGGTAACACTTCTTGTCTTAATTGCTTTATAATTTTCTCTGTTCGATATTTCCATGATGGTATTCAATTTTTCCCCTTCCTTTCTCTCACTGCACTGTGTTCTTGTGGATTTAGCTGTGCAGTAATATATCCTGTTTACTTCTGTTATACCGAATGGATGTATATGAACAGTCTTAATTACTGTGTTCATTTGTTTTATCAGACTTCTGACTTTTTGGGTTTTATTAACCTTCTGCAGTCTGTTTCTTTCATCAATCTTGATATATCTGTCCAAGTCTATTAAATAAAGCAATTCGTCTTCCAAACTGAGGGCACATCCCTTGCTTTCCAGTTCCTGCGGACATTCTATAGAAAATTCTATAGCAGCTTCCTGTGACACATTCTCATCAATTTCAACCTGTGCAGTCCTTTGCTCTATCATATGGGAACTCACTGGCATATCACTCCTCAACACTGACTGCATCACAGTTTCCAGTTTCCTGTTCTTTCCCTTGCTGTCTAGCTTCAAGTGAACATTTATACTGGTTTCCTGTGGAAGGCTCCAAATTATCTTCATATGCCACCTGACCAATTGCTTCCTGTTCCACAGGCTTCCCCTTAATTTGGATAATCAATTACTCTATCATGTTGTGGTGCTTTCTGAATTAGATTTTCTACACTAAATCCTTCACTTTGCAAGTACTCCATAACCTCAGTTTCTATTTCTTTAACTTCTCCATTACTGATCTCCTTTTCTACTTTTCCTCTTTGTCTTCTTATTTTTTGTATTGTAAAGTTTTCCATGTCCAGATTCCTTTGCCTGTATTTCTCTTCAAATATCTTTGGTGCTGTTCTTTTTGTATTTGTTAGTTTTGCTTTCTCCTTTGCATAAATATTACACCATATTAAATCTCTTTTTCTTTCTTCTTCAGATGTTTCCTGATCTTCCTGTTTCTCCCTGCTTTGGGGACTCACTCCATCCTGCTGTGATGTAACCTTAGACCTTCTACATCAAATCCTTCACTTTGCAGGCACTCCATAACTTCAACATCTATTTTTTTAACTTCTACTTTACTGATCTTCTTTTCTGCGTTCCATGTTTGTGATACTATTTTTTATTGTGAAATTTTCCATATCTGGATGCCTTTGCTTGTATTTCTCTTCAAATATCTTTGGGGCTGCCTTTATTTGCACTGATTCATTTGGCTTTCTCCTTTGTATAAATATTGCACCATATCAAATCTCTCTTTCCCATGTCCATATTTCTTTTTTATACTTGTCATATATCTCTTGGTTTTGTTGTTTATATTTTCGCACTTCCTCAGATGCTTCTTTTTCCAAACGGATCAGGGTTTCTTGATCTATATACTGTTTTTCACAAATCTGTTGTATTAATGAACACAAATTTTCATTTGAAGCTTCTGACGGTTTTTCTTGCAGAAGTATTTTTCTTTCCTCTAATTTCTCTCTTAATCATTTTGTATATCTTGTGTCTGGAAATTCTGGGCTTTTTGCATAATAGCAACAATACATAATTTCTTTCTTATCCTCAATAGTCCACTTTATAGTCTTTATGGCTCTTCTTTGGCCTATCAGTTTTTGTGATTTTTGTGGACTGCTACTTCCTTCTACAACGGGGGGGGGCATCCTTCCCCCCGGGCCTGGCCTGGCCCCATTGTAGGAATGTCTCTGTATTTTGAGGATTTTACACTATCTTTTCCAGTCCTGGCACCAGTGCCCCTACCAGGATTGGGCACTTTTTTATCCTGGGTCTTATGCACCCAGCTATCTTTTTAGTTTTTGACCTACTTCTGTCCATGATATATGCTATATAAATACAGTCTATTTATCAGTGTCACCTTGGTGATATTTTGTGAAAACAGAGTCCACCTAGTGAAGGTACACACCAAGACTTGAGGATGAATTCAATTTTAGCACTACTACTCTCCTTTGCTTGCTGATTTTTCATCTCTCCATTCAGACCCCTCTCTGTGTACTTTTAACAGATGTTGTCTTAGGGAGTGATAGAGCCAGTTCCTCCTTTCCAGGTTAGGAAAGTTTTTTACTCAAGGATGTTATGATGCCAAAGAAAGAAAATGCTTGGAGACCAGTTCTGAATCCTTCTTTCCTAAACCAATTTGTGATAGTGCCCAAGTTCATAATGCTGTCACATCATGACATGTTACCCCTTCTTCCTCATTTAAGTTTCCTGGTAACACTAAACATCATATCCCCATTCATCCAGGCTTCAAGTGTTTCTTAAGGTTCTATGTGTCTGGATCACATTATAAGTTCTTTGCTTTACCCTTTGGACTATCTCTGCACCATGAGTGTTCACAAAGTGTCCAGCTCCAGTTATAGCTTATTGCAGGCTACAGGGTATCCACATTTTTCCATATTTAGATGACTTACCTACCTTTGCAGAGTATTTTTCTTACTGTCAGGAATCTCTCACTTGGGTGAGACATCCCTTACATAAACAAACTGGGATTCCAAAAGAACATTCAAAAGTCTTTTTTAACTCCTTCACACAAAAATTGTGTTTCTGGGGTGTCTGCTAGACATCTCATTTGAAAGTGCTTTTCTTCCAGTTTTTATAGTTCTCACACAAACTTCGGTCAGTGTAAGGGAATATCCCAGGATTTTGAGTCTCATGGCATCTATGATTCTCACGATAGCCCTGACAGGACTCCACATGAGAAAGATACAATTGTATCTAAGGTCTCTTTGCTCCAAGCACCAACATCAGCTATCTTTTCAAATCTAAATTTTGTGGCTTGTCAGAAGCTAAATCATTTCATGGAGGCAGCAAATATCCCTAAATCCAGGTCTCCCCTTATCCCCTCCTGCTCCAAAGCAGTCAGTCAATTCAAATGCTCTGGACATTGCTTGGGTAGCATTTTCAGGAGAGGTAAAAGTGCAAGGTGCTTGGGACACCGAAGAGAGATGCAAGCAGATAAATGTAAAGAAGATGTTTGCTCTGATCAAGGCACTCCATTCTCTGAATCATCTTTGGTCCCTGGACCTCTTCAGGTGTCACAGAAAATATCACAGTCAGACTAGCCATGTTAGTTTGGCATATAACTTCAAAGCACAGTCTCACTCTGTAGGCATTCTACATCTTGTCAGAGCAAAACTGTGCAGCAGACAAGCTGAGCAGGACAAAGACAGACTCTCACAAATGGAAACTAGATCGGGGGAGTCTGATCTATCTGTGGGGAGTTCCTCAAGTAGACCTCTTTTTCTCCTCTCTGAACAATCAGCTGACAAAATTCTGCTCCCGGACTCCCTGCAGGAAGGCCTGGAAGACAAGTGTCTTTTTCCTTTCCTTGGACAGGAATTTGCCTGTATGATTTTCCATCCTTTCCACTGATATCCAGGGTACTGCTGAAGATTAAAAAGGTATCTCAGAGGGTCAATGTGGTGACTCTATTCTGGCCCAGGCAATAGTGGTTCTCCTTTCTTTTTGAAATGGCCAGGAACAAATACCAGAAGCTTCCTCACAGAATGGATTTATTCAAATTGGACCAGGGGTGTTTGATACATCCTGATCCCAATCAACTTCAATTGACTGCCTGGATGATAGGGGCTTAATTCCCTTTAGGCACCTGTTTACTGAGGATGTGCAGCAGGTACTAATGGAGACAAGAAAGCTTGCTACTAGAAAATCATATATTAGCATATGGAAATGGTTTTCTAGTTGGTGCCAACAACACAGCCGACACCCATGCAAAGCTAATATTTATCTGGTTTTACAATGTTTGTGTGAAATGCTGTCTTTTGGCCTTTCTTATTTCTCCATTAATGTTCATTTACTGGCCATTTCAGTATGTCTGCCATGGATCCATCTCTTTCAAGGCATTCTCATATCAAAATGTTTTTAAAAAGGGTTTTGCATAAAGGATCTGCAAGAAAAATGGTGGTGCCTCCTTGTTACCTTAATTTTCTATTTGAGGCACTTGTTCTCAGTTGAATCAGGTTATCTGACTGACTTGAGGTTCCTAACATGGAAAACTTTTTTTAATGATTGCTCTGACCTCTGCAAGAAGAGTATCTGAGTTGCAAGGTCTTCTGGTGAGTTAATTCTATCACATTTTCCACAGAGACAGTCCCCCAGATTCACTAACCTTACATGCAGGACTAGCCTAGTCCTGCACGGAAGCGCCCGTGTAGGAGCAGGACGGCAGCGCGCCATGCATAATAATGAAGGCACACTGTCCAAGCTCCTAGGCTTAGACGGAGCGTGTATGAGTGCAGGGGGGGTGTCTGAGAGCAGAGCTCTCAGAATAAAACACCCCTGCAATGTAGAACAGCAGCAGCAGTTAAGAAATGAGCGAGATTGCTCATAGGTGTTCTCATATCCCCACGAACAGTCCCCATTTGAACAACAGCAACAGGATATATAAATTAAAAGAAGAAACCCTTTTATTTTTTTAAAAAAATCCAATTAAAACTAACAGTAGGTGCACGGCTATGCCCATCGCTTAGCTACGGTTAATGCAGCTTAAATGGCTGAAGAGGATAACAAGGAAGATATATGCAAATGAAGCAGTATAGCAATAGTGTAGTGGGCAAAGCACTCGCCTTATGAGCAGACATTCCCCGTTCGAGTCCTACTACAGCACATTCCATTTTCCATGTGAAATCTGTATATGAACATTTTTTTTGCTGTATAACCTACTAAATAACATTTAAATGTGAACTGGAGTACTGCATTAAATGCACATGTGAAGTGTCAGTGTCATAATGAATAAGGCACTAGTAAGCAGGTTTAAGCACAAATAAGCAGTAGTAAGCATATATAAGCACTAGTAAGCATTTTTAAGTGCATTTGCACAGGGGTAAGTATTGCCTACACAGATTAAGCAAAGTAGAAGCTAACTGAGTGTAAGAAACTGTAACTGGAAATAAGTACTGCTTAGCTCCACGCAAACCCGCCTACAACTGCTTTAAAGTGCCTTAACCACTCTGTATCCAACAACCCTTGTTCTGCCCAACAACAAAATAGACAGCCTCTGCAAGGTTTGAACCCAAGACCCTGTACACTAAAGTCACAGTAGTTAACCACTAAGACATCATAGCAGTACAAAAGATTGAGATTTCAACAAACAAATCCTCACCATAGGAAATCAAACTGAACATGTGAAATGAATCTATGTATGGTGTGATGTTGTATAACCTGCTACATAACATAAATATGTGAACTGGAGTACTGCAGTAAGGCCAGATGTGAGGTGTTATTGTAATACAGTGTTGAAGTCCCCAGGACCCCATACAGTGTATGTACACATGAATCACGGATACCAGACACATATATAACATGTAACAAATAATACATCAATGCCAAAAGGAAAATATAATGCAAACATATTAAGCAATGCTAAACATTGCACAGCTCAACTTAGTTGGGGTAAGTAATGTGTAGGCCGGCTAACTCAATCTGCCCAGTGGTATGCCCCTTTAAGCAATGCCAAAGTTAGGTGAGCAGGTGTGCCCATAGCTTAGCCTTTTCAAAGCCATCCAATCATGGGAAAGTGAGGGAAATTGGGTGTATTTAAACCCCATAGGTGCCAATAATTCCCATACCTGGTTGCAGCTCCCTACTGTAGGCAGAATGGCTGGCATTGGGGAAGGCACTCAATTTAGAGTGCAGCACTGGGGCATCCAGGATTCCAGAATCATGGTATGGCTCCTGGTAAAACACCATGAGGAGAGACTACTGCAGGGCCAGTACCAGGGCTCTCAGTATAAAGTGGAAGCCTGGGACTGTCTTGCCCATGACCTCACCAGTGCCACTGGTATCCCCCTGGACTGGTGAGCAGGTCAGGCATCACCATGGTGACCTGAAGCAGCTGAGGGGTGATCTCTTGGACCAGTGGATGCAAGAAGCAAGGCAGATGGCCGATGCCCCAGCACTGAGTAAGTACCCATTGTACTACATAGATAATGATTGCCTAGCCTGTGTATACTATGGATAGGTAATGGCTAAATATCACTGTATTTCTCTGGCAGCTGAAGATGATTGGGCTGCGAACCAGCAAGCCCATGCTGGTAGGTTGCAAAGGCAGCATCGCAAGGCAGGTTAATAATATTCCCACATGTACTGTCATAACAAATAAATATAACAGTTCTGGAAAGTGTTGTACCAGTAACTAAGTGTATTGTGTATGGGATGTACTGAATAAACCAGACAATATGGCAGGAAGACTGTCATATAGGTTGTGTGGAAATAAAGGTGTAATATCTTGTGAATAAAAGTATACCCCTGGAGTGCTTGTTTACATCTTGCTTTCATATGTTGTTTTAGTGTTGCATTATATAAATAGTACTGTTATATTAAGCAGTGTTCCCACACTGCTGAATGCAGTTAAAATGTGTAGGATGTTCCGTATAACAATGTTGGAATTCCTAAGAGGTCAGTCATATAGAACAACTGAGGAAGACTTAGACAGAAACCATTGGAATGCTTTACACCAATTCCCTGATAGCACAGTGTACTGTGATGTCAACTGTAATATTCGTACGACACACAGCAGGGGTTTGAATCCTGGGAGTGGTAGTAAGTTGTAGGCATAATCATACCCCACAACTGTACAGAGCTTGCGAGAATGTTCAGATAGAAAACTGTATGTATAGTTAGACCCAACAACTGTACAGACTTTGCTAGAATGTTCAGATAGTACGCTGTAAGCATAATCATAACCATCAACTGTACAGACTGTGGCAGAATGTTCAGGTAGTAAGCTGTATGCATAGTCATACCCCTCAACTGTTTGATCTGTCCAGCATGTCCAGATAAATGGCCCTAATCTGCTGCCCGGTAACCTGTTCTCCTGACAAATCAGTGTGATGATCCAAGAAATGTAGGCAGCTTATACTGACATATAATGGATAGTCAGACCTGAATATAAAAAGAGAATGTATATGGAAACAAACCTATCATTGTAGCATCTCACCCAAAGTGTATGACAGCAATTCTCAATATATGTCACATTAACACCTGCATCTTGTCATGCCTTGACCAGAGTGTGTGCAATAACAGATTGTTAGGTATGTGTATAACAGCAAGATGGAATCTGGGAGTATGTCTAGAACTTGTCAGGTAGTGTTAACAAAGATTTTCTCCACAGCTATATCAGGTAAGAGGTGTAGACTGTAGGTACTACACAGGTCATGTATATATTTGTCTACAAGCATGGACTCTGGGAGTATGTGTAGAAAATGTCAGGTTGTGTTAACAATGATTTTCTCAACAGGTATAACAAGTAAGAGGTGTAGACTATTCGTAAGACACAGTCCATGCACATACTAATCTACAAACATACCATTGCACAAAGTAAGGACATTGGGTAGTGTAATAATACATGTAAGGGGCAGATCACTGCATTGACTAAGAAAGTTGTGAAAACTACAGGGATATATTAGTTGTTAATTGACCACTCTCTCTCACCCCCACCATATGTGCAACAATAACCTTATTACACACCTCAATAGGTACGTGTAAACTCCAAACTTTTGTTGGGACATATGTCCTATTGGTTTATAAATATTCACATTTGGTTCTATGCATGTGCCATGTTAAAATACTCCCATATTGGTGGGCTGTTGCCATCAATGAAACCTGCATGCTGCTGTAATGGCCAATGTTGTCCCATATATGCATGTGTTCTGCTTGATCTGCAACTGTTGTAAAATGGTGTCTTGGGTTAATGGGAGTACCTATGCATGCTGTTATAACTAATTCTGAATGCTGTTGACTATGACTAACTGATATCTTTCTTAAAACTGCAACACCATAGCACGTATGGGAAGGCCGGTCCCAGCTGAGGCTACTGTTACTGAGGCTGGTAAGGGAGCAGTTTGCATTTTGAGATTATCCTTTTTTCTGGAACAGTTTCATCCTTCTGTTGTATAGTTTGTTTATGGCAGTGAAGCACAAGATTGGCTTCCTTTTTTGGAGGACAGCATCTCGGTACTATCTGGGATGGCATAATTCATGCACGAGTGGATGTGCTCATACAGTGCCTTAGTGTAGGATTCACCAGTTGCACTTTCAGCTCCCATCTCCATGGGTGTCATGAAGTTTGTCACTTCTGACTTGAGTAGCATGGCGTTGGTTTTGGAGAGGGTTTTTATGGAGTTTCCTTACTGGCAGGTGGGGGTGGGATGTAGATGTCAACGGTCATTACCTTATGGCCAGACCTGACCAATGAGGGGTTGACCACTGGTGTGGAGCATCTTACTCCCATGATGGTAATGACCAGGTCTAGGATATTGGCCTGGTTGGACAATGAAGTAGTTGATCCGGGGGGTTGGAATGTATGAATTCCAAGAACCGTTGGTAAAAGGTATGGGCACCCGAGTTGTTTTCCCAGTTAATGGCAAGGTAGTTGGTATCACCTAGTATTATGGTGTTTGGTTGTATCTTAATATTGTCCAGTATGTTTATAATGGTGTAGTGAGAATCTTGGGGCATGGAGGAGGATCTGTAGAAAGCTACAATTTGGACTGCAGTCTTACCTAGTGTTAGTTGCATCTGGAGATTCTCATATGCATTGTGTTGGGAACTAGGCGGAGGTGTGAATAACCTTGGTGAATATGGACACTCCTCCACCTGTAGTGTTGTGGTCTTGGTTTGTTGCCCAAAATGTGTGATACAAGTTGTAGCCAGGTATTATAGGTGTGCTCTCTGGAGTATTGAACCAGTTCCCAGTTACTGCACAGATATCGATGTTCCCCATTTGTAGGTGTGCCTCAAGAGAGTGCCTTTTTAGGTTTAGACTTATAGCAATGAGTCGCATTACCATCAGTTTTGCATGCTTGTATCTGTTACAGTGGTGGTTTTGTCCTTTGATCCTTGCCTAGATAAGGCACTATGGGGGTGCCAAGAGCTGTAGCCAGTAACCTGAATCCCTGGGGCAACAGGCGCAGACCAACTCTGGCAAAGCTGAGTGGTTTGTAAATCATGTTGTCCCTGGCAGACAGATATTGGATCCCCTTTGAATGACATCAGATGCTTAGCCACTTGTTGAAGTCATTGCTGTGTATATTTATATGTATGGTGTTTATATGTATGTGTGTGTGTATATATATATATATATATATATATATATATATATATATATATATATATATACATATACATATATACATATATATATATATATATATATATATATATATATATATATATATGTATATATATATATATATATATATATATATATATATACATACATATGTACATATATATCTCCATATATGTATGTATGTGGATATGTATATGTGTATATATCAACATAGATAGGTGGATATATGTGTACACATATATGTTTACCATATGTCCAGAAGATGGAGTGGAGACCTACCTCAGCACCAATAATCCCAAGCCCGTAGTGCAAGGGGATGTCATGGATGTATTGTGGGTATATATGTAGACTGTTGCTACTGTCATAGGGGTGCCTTAATAAACATGTTGGGTGTGGGAGGTCACATCTGCTGTAGATATGAGCACCATTGCTTATGGACAGACATCCTAGGGGCATCATAGTTCAGTACTACTGCTAGCACAGTAATGATCCTGTGGACTACAGCAGAGATATGACCAATATATCTGGACAATCTGGCACTCTGTGGTCACTCCAGAAGTGTACACATGTCCCCTTCATGCGAACCATGTGGACCACGCCTCCCAATGTGGATGCTACTAGCCATTGTACATGGGTATATCACGACAATACTGGGGTACATATGCCCACACAGTGTATGCACGCACACATGCCAGTCTGTCCAGATACATAATACTGGTGATGCTGAGTTCACATGGCCACATACTACCCAGTAGATAGTGACATACATCTGTACAGTATACCACTGCTTTGTCAGAAATACACAACAGTTATGCTGGCCTGGCAGCAGTATGTCTTGTATATAACTGGACATAACAGCACACTGGGTAATTACAATAGGCTGCTAGGCATGTCACAAGGCACTGGGCACACTACAGGCAGACTGCCACAACACTGGACTACATATTGTATGGGGGAATACACATGTACCTGTGATTATAGTGGGCTCAACACGCAGGTCACAGCAGAGCATAGCAGACACCTGTGAGAAAATGCATACCCACATCCAATGTCAATGCCGCCACAGCCACATATGATACACAAGCTTAATATGACACTGTAATGACTGTCTGATAAACACCATCCTCATATGTGCCACTCACACACTGACCCTACATACACTGGTCATGGCATAGTGTGGTCCAATAGCTGTCTGTGTTATGAGACACATGTGTGTCTGACCCTACAGACATGTGAGCCAGTAGGGTGCCATACACTGAAGCAGCAGGTAACATCAGAATGGGACCGAGAACAATGGTGTCTACCACAGTCTGTACAGAGCTCAAGGTTTGTAAGCGCAATACACATACTGTCGTCAATCATCCTAACTCAGGGGTCTGCAACCTGCGGCTTTGGAGCCACTTGTGTCTCTTCCAACCTACTGTAGTGGCTTCCTGTACCTCTGAGGATTAATGGACACTCTACAGCACAACACACACATACACACACACACACACACACACACACACACACACACACACACACACACACACACAGTAATCACCCAATCCCAACACAGGAACACAATTATGGACATATGTTAAGTATTGTTCTTATACACTTTGTTATTTTATATCTAGTATAACTATATATGAAACCGTATATGTCCTGCTGTCTCTATTTTAGGAGTCAGATAGCTGTTGTGCCTCCTGATGAATTTAGTTTGGTGGGTGAGGGGTCAGGACTGGATCTTTGGATAGTGACAGTTGCAGACCCCTGCCCTACATACACAGACCACAGTACTGTAGTACAATGTGGTTCAACAGATAAATGGGAAGCTCCCAAACAATAAACACATAAAAAGTGTGCATCAGATGTAGGCGGTTTGTGTGCACAATCAGAACACTGCTTAAACCCTGGACTACCCTTTTTATCTGCCATATTAACAAATAGAAAAGTACCAACAATGGTACAAGAGAGTACCCGAAGGTATGAAAAGAAAAGGAAAGGGATTACCAACAATGGTAAGGAGAAATTTCCTCGCGGTAAAAAAGGATAAGTAAAGGACAGAAAAAACCTGAGGAAATTATGAACGCTAGATGCGATAGGGCAAGAGACAATAAAATATCAACTTTTCTGACAGAAAAGTAATTTGTAAAGCAATTAAACAACAATTGACTGTACTTAGCTCAAGAGAAGTAGCTTGACACGTCCGGATGGCAATGCGGCAAACAAAATCTGAGGTAACAGGGAGAGGGGAATTGTGGGTAAGAGTTTAGCTCGAGAGTTTGAAGCTAATGCGACCTTGGAAAATGGCTGCTCGGAACCGATACCCATACATAAGGAATGAACGAGGATTAACAATATCAGATTAAATGATCTGTTTGAGAGTTGCATTACTCTGTTTGTATGTATTTCAAAGCATAATCAGCTATATGACATGGCATATACAACTATAATAATACACAAATAAACCTTTCTTATGTATACAAACCTGTGTGTTGTGTTACATCCTTTGACTTCTCTGTGGGTGTATGTTTCAGGCAACAATTGACTTTGGTATGAGTGACTCATACACTGTCCATTGGATGAGGTTGCAACTGTAGGGATACTAGCTGTTCAATATGGTGTATACCCTCTGACTATGTATCTTCCTAGACATACCCCTGTGTGTATGTGTAAGTATATATATATATATATATATATATATATATATATATATATATATATATACACACATACACACATATGCATATATAAGTATATGCATACATGTGTGTGCGTATATGTATCTTAGGAATGTTTATTGCTTACACATTGTACATTCACTATGGTAGCCAAACTGTACTGCATGATATGTTAGCAATACCAGCCTAACATAATACATGTGGATTGGCTTACTGTTAACATCTTGTGGCCATGTAGTGTCAGGTCCTGGTTATGGCATTTGCAACAGTTGGTACTGTATTGCAGGGTGACCTGTTTTGCTAGTTGGGGGGGGGTGTCAATACGTGTAAGACTTATGCTGCTTGAGCCCCTTCACCCTCATTAACGGTGCCTGTGTTCATATATGTCTTTATGTTCTCTATTACATATATATATATATATATATATATATATATATATATATATATATATATATATATATATATCTGTATATACATATCTATATATAGATCTGCCCAGCAACAAAATAAACAGCCTATGCAAGGCTCAAACCCAGGACCCTGCACACCATACCGAAAGTGATTTACCAGTAAGCCATGACAGATATACATAAACTTGATGTTTTCAGAAACATATCATACAGCCCAGTCATGCAACAGTACAGAGAATGTATACCAACATCTAGATGTATGTGTGTATAAATATATTAATATCTAAACAGATACAATATATATATATTTTTTTTTTTTTTTTTTAGAAATACTAACATATATATGAACGGTTCCACTTTGAATCATCGAAAGCCTGAAACATCGAAATTCTGATCATCGAGACCAGAATATCGAGTTTCAAACCATCAAAGATTGAAAGGGAACATAAAAAAAAGAAAAAACCTCTAAAAACTATTTTATGCAAGGGGGCTTTGCCCACCTGCACCCCCCATGTGGGGGACTGCACCCCCCCAACTTTAATATACCAACTACGAGATCACACTACAGTGGCGTAAAGAGAAATCTCCATTTTAGCGCTATATGCAGAAGTGCTAAACGGGAGATTTCCCGTACCCTGTCTGTAGTGCCATCACAGAGATGGCACATTCACAGAGACAGTGTGCAGGGCACCTTGCTGCCCTGCAGAAACACTAGCTTTTTTCCTTTTTTACTTACCTTTTTCTTCCCCTCGACAACATCGATGTTCTAAGCACTCTATGATATGGTCTCGACCATATGAATTTCGATGGTTTAGAATTTTGAAGTTTTCAAGTGGAACCATATGAACATATATACATGCAAATGCCTACATCAACACATATATATGCGCCTATATGTTTACATATACACAGCAAGGTACATATATGTATGCAGATATATAGCTATGTAGGTATATACAGACATAGTCATACATATGTAAGCTGATATATATATCTATATAGGTATATGTTGCCATACATCTGTAGATAGCAATGGTAGATTAACAAAAACAAATATGTCCACATGCACCGTTAATGGGTTTGAGAGGCCTCAAACAATATACGTCTTATACGAATAGGCATACCCCCCCCCCCCCAGCCAAACATGTCCGGCCTGCAATACACTACCAAGTGCTAAAGATCCCATTACTCCAAATACAGTATAGCAGCACTTACAGTCTGTAGTCAGATCAGGCTCATCTCCTTCCTGTATGTTGCCCTGTTTCCACAGTGTATGTTGTTAGAGGTAAATCCCCAATCTATCTGAGATGCTTTTTGCCAAACAACAGATCTAGTTCCTGCTCACAGTGAATGAAAAGGGCCAACACCAAAGTGATATTCCTAGATATTGGAGTGTGTTTCCATGCAACTGGCTATGGGAATGTTATCACAGCTGTTCCACATGCAATCAGCTAGGGGATGCCTGCAATTTGTGCAGAGGCCATCAGCTGATCATGAGCATCACTTAAAATACACATGCTGCTGCCTAAGCAAAGCAGGCGTAGGTCTACACATCTACCAGAGAGGGAGTGGGAGAGGCAGACAGAGGCAAAGACAAGTCAGGGAGGGGTGAGAGAGTAAAACCTAAACATGTTTATGTCACACACCTACCAGCACTGGGTATCAAACCACTGATGACAATGTTGTGCTATCACAGTTCTATGCAGTTATTGGATGTGCCACCTGTTGTGGAGCCCTCAGAGCATATATGTGATTGTGAGTGACATCTGCAACAGGGATACGGTAGCTATATGGTAGGTGACGTACACATGCCTCCACGTGAAAAGGTGCCAGCATCAACACAGCTACACTCTCACAGGGATGCACACACATTGACACACTTGGCAGGGTCAGGAGTACAACTCATCAGTAGTGGGATTGTCACAACACATCACTGTGCAGGTATCACATGCACCACACGGGTCATACTGAGGTTGTATGGGCAAAGGGTATGAGGAGGTGTCTGGCATCAGACAGCATGCTTCAGTATGGAAATGGGGGTTGTAGTGAGTGTGGATGTGAATGTGCGCACCATACAACACACACACAAACACACAGGGTGCAAGTACTGACATGCATGGGTGCATGTCAGCACAGGTGTGTGGTGGTCGACTGTGCCAGACGACTATACAAGGCTAGGCATACCTTGACATCAGGCCACATGACAATGGTCTGCATTATGGCTCAGGGCTGTAGTTTCTGCATTTGCCCACACAGGTGGGTATTGTATCCCCCATCCAGTCACCTGGGTAACTATTGTGTGTGGCCAATGATGTGCATCACTTGCCATGAATGTGTTCCTTAGTCCATGACATGGATGGTGTCTGGGATGTGCACACCTCCCACATGCATGTACAATGACATGTGGAACTGTTCCTGGGGTGTCTGGCCAATGTTGTGAGCACAGATTATCATCAGATGTGCCAGTCTTGCCCACCTGTGGCGGGAACTGGTAATGGGCAGCAGTGTTACCATGCACCTACATTGATAGCATGCTAACAGCATTCCCTGTTGTCAGTGGCATCTGTCTATACAGGGATGTTGTCAGGCATGGTATGTCCTTTGTGAGTCACATGTGATGGCACTGTCTGCATGTACATGCATATTGGCAAGTTGGGAAGGGTGCCGTGCTCTCTGTAGCCCACTGCTATCACTCCATAGTTACTATCAGTGGCCAATATGCAGTGTACTACCCACATATTGGCTGTTGCCTAGGCATGTGTGTGTGTATGAGACATGGGTTGAAAGTGTGCTCTGGATAATACTGGGGTTGCTAACTGTGATTGCCTGGACTTGATGTCATATGTATGGGTATGGCTTTGCACCCCAGCCTCTCAACTATTTCACATCTTTTATCCCTGTATGGTGGACATTGTGATATATAGTAGGGCCACCATATAAGAAATATGCAAAAGCCAGTCCACATTGGCCACACACTCACAACCACCTCCACACAGGATACGAGTTACCAACACACACACTTGTCATGTCTGGGAGTAGAATCCCTACCTAACTATTTTATTACACTACAGCACTACACAGTTATAGTACGCACCACAGAGATTACTGGAGTACACTTTCCCCAAAGGTATATTTCACACTGAATGACATCAGTAGGATATCCAAAGTAGGCCATTTCAAATGTACTGCGTGTGACTAGCCTAAAATGCATTGTTCCCTACACAGACAGTGACAAACAAACAAAACATCTACAACCAACATGTGCAGGTATAGAACCCCTATCAGAGGTCTATAGCACACTACAACATGGAGCTGTTATAGGACACACCACAGGAATTACTGGGAAGCTCTTTCCCCAAAGGTGTATTTCACAATGAATGACATCTGCAGCATTGCCAAAGTAGGCCATTTGAAATGTAGTGAGTGTGACTAGCCTAAAATGCATTGCTCCCTACACAGACATTGTAACACACACAAAACATCCACAGCCGCCATGGGTAGGAATGGAACCCTAACACAGTTCTAAATCACACTACAGTAATGTGCAGTTAGGGCACACACTACAGAGATTACTGGGCTACAACCTTCCCAGAGGTGTATTTCTAGGTGGGTGACACCAGCAGCCTTGCCAAAGTTGAACATATGAATTGTAGGGAGTGTAATTATCCTAAAAAAGCATTGCTCTCTATGCAAACAGAGTCAGAAAGACAAACACACACACTTGCCATATCGGGGATCAGAGCACCTACCTAACTACTTTATCACACTACAGCAGTATGCAGTTACAGGATGTACTACAGAGATTACTGAACTATAACCTTCCCAGAGGTGTATTTCTAGGTGGATGACATCAGCAGTTTTGCCAAAGTTGATTATATGACTTGTAGGCAGTATGAGTACCCTAAAAAGCATTGCTCTCTACACAGACAGATACACACTTGCCATGTCTGGGAGTAGAACACCTACCTAACTACTTTATTACACTATAAAAGTACACAGTTACAGGACACACTACAGAGATTACTGGGCTACAGTCTTCCCAGAGGGGTAATTTTAGGTGGATGACATCAGCAGCCTTGCCAAAGTTGAGTATATGACTTGTAGGCAGTGTGAGTACCCCAAAAAGCATTGCTCTCCACACAGACAGAGTCAGACACACACACTTGCTATGTCTGGAATTAGAACACCTATCTAATTACTTTATTACACTACATCAGTACGCAGTTATAGGATGCGCTACAGAGATTACTGGGGTGCAGCCTTCCCAGAGGTGTATTTCTAGGTGGATGACATCAGCAGCCTTGCCAAGGTTGAGCATTTGAATTGTTGGGAGTGTGACTACCCTAAAAAGCATTGCTCTCTACACAGTCAGACAGACATGCACACAAATATACACTTGCCAAGTCTGGGATTCAAACTCATACCCAACTAGCTTATTATACTACAGCAGTATGCAGTTACGGGACACACCACAGAGATTAATGGGCTATAACTCTCCCAAAGGTGTATTTCACATTGCATGACCTCAGCCAGCTTGTCATATAGTAGGGCTATGGGGAGGGCAGTGTGTGTGCATGGGCTATGACCCATTCATCTAGGGGTTGACACGCCACATGCGGGCACACATAGGGTCATATTTCACAGGTACGTGTATACATCTGCTAGATGACTACTTCCTTGTATAGTCATGTTGCACAACTGGCACATGCACCACATAGTCTGTAATGCTGACAGATACTAGTGGCTAGTATCTGCAGTGAGTGACATCTGCACCTCATGTGTTTGGGGTCCTTTGGCTGTATGCTGGGTGGGACAGGCCTGGATGGCTCCTTGTCACAGTCACTCTCTTCCAGACATCTATGTCCGTCTACCTTTGGCTTATTATAGTGTGTTGTCCTTACATATATGTCTGTATTCCTATCCACTGTGTATGCAAGGCATGAGTGGTGCATACTGACAAGTGTCTGCACTAACAACTGCGACTGCCAGATATGTCTGGTCCACTGGTGTTTGCAGACATGGCCTAAGTGTGTGAGCATGCCCAGTATGACCTTTCAGTATGTTGCTGACTGACATTGCCTTCATTTCCCTAAGTGTGTGAGCATGCCCAGTATGGCTGCTTGTATTGCATGTGTGGATCAAGTCCAGGTAGTTTGTACTGCAGTGCTGACCTTTGTGTTGTACACTGACAGGTAGCATGTTGTCTCTGCAGGGTATCCATCGATCATTTGGCATTGACTGTTACTACATTTCTGCATAGCGGGAGGGGGGCACACCTGACTGTTTCTACATTTCTACACAGGTTTGGGTGGGGCACAGCTGAGTGTTACTATATTTCTATGTAGGATGGGGGGGCACACCTGACTATTTCTATATTTCTACACAGTATTGGGGGGCACACCTGACTTACTATATTTCTATATGGGATGGGGGAGGGCACACCTGACTATTTCTACATTTCTACACAGGATTGGGGACACACACCTGACTCTTACTATATGTCTACATAGGACACTTGTACACATTTTCTAGGACTGTACTGGTATGTCAGGTACTCCATTTCAGTCTGTAGTCTTAACTATTGTGCTGGCTAGAAGCATACCAGTGTACTACAGATCTTAGCTTTTAATTAACTACATATTAGTTTCTGACTTCCTAGCCTTCACAACTGACATCCCACTGGCTGTCCTGCTGTAGTCAGTCTGTGTAGGCCTGGAGGGGGAGGCTACCCATAGGCCTCATTCAGAGGCCATAGCACAGCATTTGTTTGTGTTTGTCTACACCTGTCCTGCTGGCTGTGACTGTTGTTGGGTATGTGAACCCTCCCGACTGGCATGTGTGAGTCACTTACCTTGTGGGTGTCCCAGTATTGAGGGTGGTGCTGCAGGGCTGCCTATGTCAGATGCACATAGTACACTCCCTATACATGGTTAGGCACAGGTAGTGTAATGTTTGGCATCCATTTTACTGTATATGTGAGACTCAGAGAAAGGTGTTATTCCCTGGGTCCCTCCCGTGTGAGTGTATGTGCTATGCCTTGCCTCTTTGCCATGGTCAGGGCATACTGGCCATGCCTCCTTCTGCCTCCTGGGGCAGGCTCAAGTTGTTCCTCCTCCAAGTCAGTCTGTGCCTGTGCAGGTCTTACCAATGGTGGGGGGCTGTGTGGCCCTGCCCCATGCTGTTCCTGCTGCAGCTGTTTCCGCAGGATCATATTGTGTAGCATGGCACATACAAGGATAATTTGGGTACATGTAGCTGGTGAGTACTGCAAGGCTCCACTGGATGTGTCCAGGCACCGGAACCGTGACTTGAGCATACCAAACACATGTTCTATTATGATTCTTGTTTGTGTGTGTGCCTCATTATGGAGTTCTTGTTCAGGTGTGTGTGCATTTCTGATGGGTGTCATCAGCCATGGCTCCAGTGCATATCCAGCATCCCCCACTAGATGATCGTGTGGGATGTCCCCACTGGCAAATCTCTAGTACAGCTGCGTCAGATGCCAGATGTGGAAATCGTGATAGCTTCCAGGGCAGCCAGCACATACGTTCATTATTATGCCCTGGGCATCACACATGACCTGGCAGTTGATGGAGGGGAAGTCCCTGTGGTTGATGTAGACCCTACCCCACTCACCGGGTGGTACTTTGATGCATATGTGTGTGCAGTCTATAGCACCCACTACGTCAGGGTATTCTGCTATTTGGTGGAACAGTTGCATATTGCTGGCCAACGCCTCACGGGTGTTGGGGAAATATACGTGCGCACTCACATGTGCTGACATAACATCCAGGAACTGGTGGAGTACCCCGGATGCTGATGCCTGTGAAATCCACATCATATCCCCAGTTGGCCTTTGGAAGGTGCCTTTAGCTTGTATTCTTAGGCCTACACAATCCTTGATATCCACTGGGATGGGATTCCCCTCTGTTAGTTCTGTGTGTCAGGCATGGCCTGCACACCTCAACAATTTGCTGTAGGAGGTCCCAGTCCACCCTATAGCACTCCACTATCTCCAGCTCATGTAGCCCTTGGTAGGTTACCCTGGGTCTGTAAACTCTTCTCCATCTCGTCACTGTGGGTTGAATGGCAGCATTCACATCCTCACCACCCTCAGCCTCTTCCACAAGTTGTATGATAGCTATTGCAGCCCCTAACATTTTGCTGTTGTGAGTGTTAAAAGTTCCCGCTTGTTTACACTGGTGGTGTAGAGTGTGGGAAAAATCAGAGGGGTAGGTGTTTGCATAGTTTATAACAGTGTTCTGGGCTGGTCTGGTCTGCTGCAGTGCTGCCTGTGTAATTGGCTGATTCTGATAGACTTCACCTGCCAGCTAAGCTAGTACTCCTTGATTACTTTCCTACTGCTGTTTTCCCTTCCCATTGCCTTCCTTTTTAAGCCTGGGGGAGCGCCGTGCAAACAGAGTGCTCAATTGTGCACGCTGCTGCTATTTCCTGGTTTAACCTCTTTTTTCTTCCTGTATAACCTGGTGCATGGCACGCACACCCGCTTAGGCTTTGTAAAGACTGCTAGGCAGGTTTAGACACACCCCCTAGCTTAGCTGTGCTAAGCTAGGAGCAAACTCGAGCCACAGGCTCCAGTCCACTTACAGTATGCCTGACAACCCCCCCCCCCCATGATGTTACCTACCTCCTAGGCTTGCACCAAGCTATTCCTACTCTTACACTGTTGGGACCTGAGTCACATGCTTGGGTTAACTGGGATTCACTATCCTTCCCCTCATTTGCATAGGATTGCCTACTTATGCATAGTTACATGTCTCACACTGAACCTCCCCCCTTAGCAACCACTACTCACTGGCCAGGTTGTCTTCTGCCTGCCATTGACTTGCATGGCAGAATACTGATTTTAGTTAGAATGCTTAATTTAGGTTCATTTTGTTATTTTCCCCCCAATCCCGTTTGTGCGTTGCTGCCCTACACTTACAGCCGAGATCGGCTTAAAAAAATAAAAGTTGATTTTTTTTTTAATTTTTTGTATTGTTTGCAATGCCAATGGCCTTATACTTGGCCACTGGCATGCTTACTACATGATATGCAGCCTTTATTTGGAGCTGTCATAGCTCCGTTTTGGATTTTGCAGAAATGTACTTGGTTACTAACTGTTACTAATCTGTTGATTGCACTAGTCCTGAACGGACGGTCGCAAGCTTCCTGGATCACAAAATCCCCTCATTTGCATGGATGTCTCCTGCAAATGGGGTGATTTGCATACATGGGCTTCGTCCGTGCAGGATTAGTGCAGGAGCTCTCGTGCACGCCCCTGCAGGCTGTTCCTGGATCGCATGACAGACATATTGCCTGCTTGAACTCCTGCACCAATCTTGCACTCCTTGCAAGCCTTTGAGAATCCGGGGGAGTGTTTCTTTGAGAAATAATCCTTCTTTTATGCATAAAGTGTTATCAGAGTTTATTTACTTTAAGCCAAACTATCCATCTCCTATTTTTGTTTCTGAACTAAAAAATGAGGGAGAAAGGCTGCTTCATACTTTGGATGTCCACAGATAATACAGGTACTATTTTGACAGAACAAAATCTTCCAAATTTGTGAATCAGTTGTTCATTCCTTGTGAAGGTAAAAAGAAAAGACAACGTGTCAAAACATTTTATTTCCAAATGGTACTATCTTATGTTATTTTCACTATATATGTCAAAACTACTTTAGGCAGAGTCAAGGTCTACTCTGCCAGTGGCTTGGCTTTACCTATGGCATTTTGGAAAGGGTTGGATTCTAGAAGTGTTCTAGAAGATGCAACTTTGTCCTCTGTACAAACTTTTACAAAGCACTACAAGCTTGATTCTTCTTCAGGTCCAGATCAGGCTTTCCTATGACCATTCTCCAAGGGCTCCTGGACCCTTTCCCTTCCCCTTCCACATCCCAGATATACTATGCTAAGGTAATCTACTCATATAGCCAAGGCTACTGCAGCCATGATCAATCTGATGAACATGCTACTGTTGTGTAAGTAAATGTACCATAACAGTAGAGTTTTGAATGATCACTGCTGCAGTAGCCCATCCCTCCATTCATACCCTTTTTTGTTTTTTTGATTATTCCAGGATGTGTATATATGTATATATTTTTAATCCTAGTTATGTCCTCTCAGGACTCAGCCTCCCTGTCTCAGTTGGCACAAATGCTCTGAAGTGCTTGGCACTCAAACCTGTGATTTTTAGGCAGCTCAGCTTGAACTGAATGATAGTTTGGGTTCATGTAGAGAGCTTTGTAAGATGGACAGCTGTTATATCCTTGTCAGGATATAACCCATACAGCTAAGGCTACTGTAGCAATGATCATCAGAACATCTACTGTTATGATAAGTTTACTTACACAACTGTACATTTTCTAGACTTGAGGAATGTATCCAGTGGAGAGGCATAGATTAAAGAGGTTAAGTAGGAATTCAGATTGTCAATATTTGGCATTGATAATCAGAAAACCTGGTATATTATCTGGGCTCAGGGATTAGATGTTTTTAATTTTGAGAGGGCCGACAAGACTTGCTGCATAACAATATAAGGGGGTAGCAGTGACTGTGGAATCTGTGGAAAAGATAAAACAGTGGATGGAATAAAATTTAAACTAAATTTGTCAGATGGGATAATAGCTATTTCCGTTTGGTCAGAGTGTGCCAAATTATTGATGAACTAGCTCTGAGCATTATTGGTTGTTAGTCTTTAAGTTTTTGACACAGTTAAAGAAAGATGTGAAGTTATTTTTATTTTTTGGTGGTCATCTTAAGTTCATATTCATCTGTGATTTCCCTAATGGTTCCCTTAAGCTCTTTATTGGTTTGCCTAAATGTGTTCTTAAGGTAAGTAGAATGAGACCTCTCATAAGCAATAAGTAATTTCTTTATCTTGTTATATAGTTTATTTATACAGGTATTCGACCATAGGGGGTTAGTTTTGAAATGTCTCAATATATTGGGTGCAGGTATGGATTGCCTTATCAACGCAGTTATTTAAGTGGGAGTAGAAGTCAGAGGTATAAGCAACAGCTTTAGATGTGGGATCTGTTCGAGAAGGATTACAGACAAATTTACTTAGGTCATCAAGTAGCAGAAAATTTGTTTTTGAAAAATCCCAAAACACAAAGGTATTTGTAGTGGACGTACCACAGTTTTAAAGGAAAAGATCACTGATTTATTGTATGATTTATCAAGGGGAAGATTAAACATATGAAGCTGTGTAAGCAGTGGCCAGTCTCTTGAGGATAAGTTTAAAGGCAAAATGGTTAACTAATTGTACAAGGGCATTAGCAATTGTAATTTCAAGGATATGTTGGGCATGCTGACCACTGGCAGTACTGGTCAGATTATTGATGGATAGTTGAAGTCCCCCAGTAGAATGGTATTAGGGTTAATGGGGAATTCAGCTAAGGTGTTACAACAGCTATCATGCTCAGAAATAGACAGACCCCCAGATTCACTAATCTTCCGTGCAGGACTAATCTAGACCTGCATGGAAGGGGCAGCCTAGGAGGAGGACGACAGAGCACCATGCATATTAATGAAGGTGCGCTGCCTGACCTCCTAATCCTACACGGAGTGTGGAAGAGTGCAGGGGGCATGTCTAAGAGCAGAGCTCTCAGAATAAACGTGTCCCTGCAAAGTATAGCAGCAAAAACTGTAAATAAATGTGTGAGACCGCTCATAGGTGTCCACATAACCCCACCAACAGTCCCCCATGTGTACAACAGCAACAGGACATAAAAATAAAAAGAAGTAACCTCTGTATTTATTTCTAAAACTCCGAGAAGAGCTAACCATAGGTGAGTGGGTGTGCCCATCGCTTAGCTATGGTTAAAGCAGCTTAAAAGGCTGAAGAGGATAACAAGGAAGATATATACAAATGAAGCAACATAGCAATAGTGTAGTGGTCAGTACAGCCACCTTACAAGCAGGCATTCCTGGTTTGAGTCCCACTGCAGCTCATACCATTTTCCATGTGAAATCTGTATACAAACATTAATTACATTTTATTGCTGTATAACCTACTAAATAACATTTAAATGTGAACTGGAGTACTGCATTAAATGTGAAGAGTCAGTACCATAATGAATAAGTCAGTAGTAAGCAGGCGTAAGCACAGATAAGCAGTAGTAAGCATATGTAAGCACTAGTAAGCATGTGCAAGTGCGTTTGGGTGGGGTGAAGCACCACTGACACAGATTAAGCAAAGGAGAAGCTAACTGCATGTAAGACACTGTCACCGGAAGTCAGCAGTGCTTACCTCTGCACAAACCCGCTTACAACTGCCTGAAAGTGCCATAAGCACACCGTATCCAACTGCCGGTGTTCTGCCCAGCAACAAAACAAACAGCCTCTAGAAGGCTGGAACCCAGGACCATGCACACCATACATGAAACAATTTACCACTAAGCCATGCCAGACATACAGAAACCGTATGTTGTCAAAAACATAACTCCAGCCCAGATATGCAACAGTACAGAGAATGTATACCTATAGCTAGATGGGCATGTGTGTGCAAATATATCACTATCTAAATGGATACAACATATCTATAGATGTAGTCACATATATATATATATATATATATATATATATATATATATATATATATATATATATATATATATACATATATATATATATATATGGAAATATATGAACAGATATACATGCAAATGCTGACAACAACACATATATATGCCAACATCTATATGTCCACATATACACATCAAGTGACATATGTACGCCGATATATGTCTCCATAGATATATTCCGACATAGTTAGACATATGTAAGCAAATATATATGCCCACAGAGGTATATATGGCCAGACATCTGCAGATACCAATGGTAGATAAACAGAAACATATATGTCCACATGCACCGTCAATGGGCCTGAGAGGCACCAAACAATATACATCACGTACGAATTTGCATACCCCCCGCCCAGCCAAACACATCCGCCCTGCAATACACTACCAAGCTCATGGTATTGTAAGTCTGTCATTGAACTAGGGAATTAAATCAGCCCTCTGTTATGTGTCACATGTCGACATCACATAACCCTCTCCCCTACCCACTAGGCAGGCCGAGCAGTACTGGCCCATGCAACCCAGGCCATCCCCAACCCATACATTCATAACCCACAGTTCTGCTTCCCCCCACCCACAGCACACATGCAGCCACCACCCCTACCCTGGTTACCGGCCCATAGCTACCACACCACCACACATTGCTCTCCCTTGGGACCCATCCCATATGATGTCCCGACCCAAGTATCCTAAGTGAGGCACACATGCACATAGGGGTACCTATGTAACCCTGGGTGTAGAAGAAGGTTGAATATACAATGTATGGGTTGTCCCGCAATGGAAAAATGTATTCCTGGTACTAACAATAGATGTCACATGTGACTCTGTGTACACCAACGGATTTAGTTGTAGGTATCGCAAAGCATACGTGGCACACAAGGGTGGCCGGTATGCACATGAAACACAGTATCCAGCAATACCAGTCAACATTACTGGATATGTAGCTAAAGATTTAGAGGTATATGTGTTTGTATAAATATCAATAACTATATAGATATATACCTCTTCCTCTCTGTAATACAAATGTATACATACATAGATAGACATATAAATAAATACGCACATATACATATGTATACATATGCAGACACTCATACATCCACATGTCAATATATATATCTATCTATATATCTATCTATATATATATATATATATATATATATATATATATATATATATATATATATATATATATATATATATATATATATATATATATATATATATATATATATATATATGTATGCAGACATATACACACACACATATATATATATATATATATATATATATATATATATATATATATATATGTGTGTGTGTTTGTGTGTGTGTAGATATACACTATTATATAGCTATGATAAGATACAGCACTTCAGAATGACATATGTTCACAGGCCATGCCAATGGAGGTAAGGGGCCCAAGCAAGAAACGTGTAACACGTAGCATGAATCCCCCCAGCTGGACAGGGGAAACATAACAACAAACCCACAAACAATGTAAACAATCCTCTGCTCCCCAGACCACAGGCAGGATACAACTGGGGGAGGACACAGTGGACCCGAGAAGTCTAATCTTGGAACAGAGAAATTGTCTTGTTATAGGAGGAAGCCCGTGCAATGACCTATCAAGGCGGGGCATGTACATACCCAGACTACAAGGGTGGGAAAGCCTGATGACCCATGGGTCACGACAACGTACGAGATGGATCCCATGAAGTGGATAGTGGGCAGTGTGTAGTGGTGTGTTTAGACCCAACTTTCACCCATAGTAAGGATGAGTGCTGTAGAGGAGGTGCGGGTGGGAGAACTATGGGTCTGCAATTATGGGTCTAGGTGTGCAGGTGTTTGCTGGAGTAGGTCTATTCAGACTGCCCCATGGATGTAAGCAATATTGTTCATTGCGCAGAGCCGCCACTCAACAAGCAGACACTCCCGCTATGAGTCCCACTGCAGCACAGTCTATTTTACATGGCAAAGAACGGTATAACCAGATGTAGATGTAAATATGTAGAGGTATGTGTGTGTATATATACCCATAACTACATGGAGATATACCTCTCCCTCTCTGTAGTACAAATGCATACATACATAGACAGAATATATATAAATACCCACATATAGATATATACATATGC
Organism: Protopterus annectens; assembly: GCF_019279795.1. Taxonomy (NCBI): domain Eukaryota; kingdom Metazoa; phylum Chordata; order Ceratodontiformes; family Protopteridae; genus Protopterus; species Protopterus annectens. The sequence goes on from NC_056748.1 coordinate 552,665,575, forward strand.
AGACACCCATACATCCATATGTCGTTAGATATATATATATATATATATATATATATATATATATATATATATATATATATATATATATACATACATATACAGATATATACTAATACTAATACTAATACTAATTTAGTACTAAGCTAACTGCCCTTGTGAGCCATTTAAAGCCTAGCCAATTATCCCTTGTGAAACTCAAACCCTGCACCTTGTGTTTGTAAGGCAAACACCTTAACCATTAAGCCACCCTCCCAACCAATATATATATATATATATATATATATATATATATATATATATATATATATATATATATATATATATATATATATATATATATATATATATATATATATATAGATAGATATATATAAGCGCTACAGAATCCTGAAAGCTCAAAATCCTGAAGCCCAAAATCCTGAAAATTCAAAATCCCGAAAACCCAAAATCCTGAAACTCAAAATCCTGAAAACACAAATAATGCTAATATGTCACTATAAAGACAGTATATCTACCAACTGACCCTGACCCTAACCCTAACCCTAAGGTCCATCACTATCGCACACTCACCTGACACGCGTCCTAACCCTAACTCACTTAAACCGCCCCCAACCCCAATATTTGTCACTATTGCATACATGCCTAACCTGCGCCCTAACCCTAACTCACTTAAACCGCCCCTAACCCTAACATAAAACCAACCGCACACTTACCTGAACCCAACACATGACCTAAGACCACAGGGCTAACAATAGCAAAGCCACAATGATGTCAGTATGTCCATTTTGTGTTTTCAGGATTTTGAGTTTCAGGATTTTGGGTTTTCGGGATTTTGAATTTTCAGGATTTTGGTCTCAGAATTTTGAGCTTTCAGGATTCTGTAGCGCTCCCGTATATATATATATATATATATATATATATATATATATATATATATATATATATATATATATATATATATATAAAATGTGTGTGTGTAAATATACACATATATATAGCTAGGATATGATACAGTAGTTAAGAATTACATATGTTCACAGGCCATGCCAATGGGGGTGAGGGGTCCAGTCAACAAACGTGTAACATGCAGCATCAACCCCCCCCCCCCCCGCTAGACAGGTGAAGCATACAAACACACAATAAAAGTAAACAAACCACTGCTTCCCAGACTACAGGCAGGATTCCACCAGTGGGAGAGACCCGCCAAGTCTAATCTTGAAACAAAGACAAGAATGTCCCATGTGGGACAACCCAAAAATTATATGCTTTTCGGGTTTCCAGTCATTACACAGATGTCTAACAGCAGGGCATGCATGTTCTCTGACTACAAGGTTGGGGAAGCCTGATGATCCATAGGGCGAGGCAACATTCGTGATGGGTCCCAAGAAGTGGGGAGTGGGTAGTGTGTACTTGTGTGGCCAGACCCGACCTGCACCCGGAGTAAGGAAGAGTGCCAAAGAGGAGGTGCGGGTGGAGAACTTTGGGTATGTAATTATGGGCCTAGGTGTGCAGGTGTTGGCTGGAGCGGTTCTATGTGGACCACCCCAGGGATGTAAGCAATAGTGTACATTGGGCAGACCCGACACCTAACAAGCAGCCATGCCCGTTACAAGTCCCACAGCAGCAATGTCTAGTTTACAGGGCAATGGGCAGAATGACCAGATGTGTCATTTCAAACCCACTAAATGACACCAAAGAACACATGGTCGCAACACCCCACTGTAGGCATGTAAGCTGAACTAATTGGCATCACACGGTAATATTGCTGTCCCCACCCCCACCCAGGAGTGTGAGTGTCCAGACCTACCCCAAAATGCAAGGTATATACACAGCTGTCACTGTAGAAGAAATGGCCAGTTGTGGACCTTCCCATCAGCCATCTGCACATTCCTGGACATGTCCCCAATATCAACCCCTTTGTATGGCCCAATAACACCACTTACCTATCGATCCCTGTTGCATTCATAGTAATTTTCACAGTTACAAGTAGGAAACACCCCCCACACAACTATATTGGCAGAATCTGGAACCCCCAACCCAGGTGTATTACCGCAGCTGTCCCAGACTACACATGTAAATAACACATGAAGGGAAAACCCAAGCACACTTGGATCACCACCTGGTGAAGCCCGCCACACCCCAACACTCCAGACCCCTACATCAACTACTGACACTGACACCTCCTGTCCTGCCTTGTATATATATCCCAACACCCTTTTAACCTGCACTACCACTTCCCCACCAATCAGTCGAATAGCCTACTATACAGTTAAAATGTCCCCCCCTCCACCTACCCGCCTACACCTCCACTATTCACATCTACGCTACAACACAGGTATGGCATAACTAAACCTAACCCAAATACCTGCATGTAGCCTAACCAGAAATGCTAAACTGGAATTCCACTTAACCTTGCACTGACCTTTGTGAACAGTCATACCTAACATGTACATCTGACTTAAGCATGTATAATACCGACATGTACATGAAGTAGCTTGGGGCTATGTGGCAGCAAGCTGGAGTATGGCTGTGTGGGCGGCGGTAAGCAATGCCCACACTGGTTAAGTAATGTGGAGGCCAACCCAGTGTAAGACGCTGTAACCGGAGGTCAGCAGGTCTGAGCCTAGTGCACATCAGCACATACACACCTACACTTGCCTTAGGCACGCTGTAGCCCACAGCCCTCATCGTGGCCAGTAACAACATAATCAGCACTCCCAGGTCTCCCCCCTGCACACTATAGTCCAAGTGAGTTACCATGAAGGCATGGCAGATATACAATCAGCTGCTGTTATCACAAACATATCATCCGGCACAGTCAGTCAACAGTGTAGGAAATGTATGTAAGTATGTACATTAATACCAGCAAACATGTGCACAGTGCTCAGTCACAGTACTCTGAGCAGTCTATGAGTACCAATGAACAGTGCCTATCCATGCATACTGTGAGAACAGTAGTCTCATATAATACTGAAGAGAGGAATGGAAAATGGGCCACGGCGTGGGGGCGTGTTTCATCAGCAGAAGCAGAAGATGAGGCTAGTCTGGTGTGTGAGTAAACTGCTGCATCTGAGAACCCTGGCAGGATGCTACCAGTGGGAGAAACAATGTAGACCAGCAAATGTACTTGTGACACAACAACAGGTCCATCCCTGCCGGGACGCACCAGACGTTATGGGTCACAATAATGTTTCCACCAGTATCGTAGGTGGATGAAGGGAAGGCTCAAATGTACATGGACTAAACTGATGAAGAGCTTGCAGAAGGTTGCATCAAGACAGTAATATGGAGGAATACCGAGACGTGCAGAGGGAAATGTGTGGAGGTGTGGTATGGCAGGGCTAGCAACTGCAGAATGGATGGATGCTGTGTACATGGAGCTCGGGGGCCAGGGAAAGGGAGCATGGGTATGACATTAAGGTAGAAATATGCAAATTACGCAAAGCTGCAATAGTGTAGTGGGCAGAGCATCCACCTACCGCACACACATTCTCGGTTAGGGTCCCACTACAGCACATTCCATTTTCTATGTGAAATATGTATATGAACATTTTTTGACATTGTTTGCTGTATAACCTACTAAATAACATTTAAATGTGAACTGCAGTACTGCATTAAATACACGTGAAGTGTCAGTGTCATACTGAATAAGGCACTAGTAAGCAGGTTTAAGCACAAGTAAGCATATGTAAGCACTAGTAAGCATGTGTAAGTGCATTTGTGCGGGGGTAAGCACTGCCTACACAGATTAAGCAAAGTAGAAGTTAACTGAGTGTAAGAAACTGTAATCAGAGGTTAGCAGTGCTTGCCGTTGCGCAAACCAGCATACAACTGCTTTAAAGTGTCTTAATCATTCTGTACCCAATGGCCCATGTTTTGCCCAGCAACAAAGTAAACTGCCTCTGCAAGGCTCGAGCTCAGGACCCTATACACTATAGTCACAGTAGTCAACCACTAAACCATCATAGCAATACAGATGAATGAGGTATCAGCAAATTAATCCTCACCACAGGAAAGTCAAACCAAACATGTGAACTGAATCTATATACAGTGTGAAGTGGTATAACCTGCTACATAACATACATATGTGAACTGGAGTACTGCAGTAAGCATAGATGTGAGGTGTTATTGTAATAAAGTGTAGAAGTCCCCAGGTCCCTATACAGTGTATGTACACATGAATCACAGATACCAGACACATATATAACCTGTAATGAAGAATAAATCACTGCCAAAAGGCAACTATAGTGCAAATTAACTATTAAGCAATGCTAGCTGCAGCACAGCTCAACTTAGTAATAGTAAGCAATGTGTAGGGGAGCCAATCCAATCTGCCTAGTGGTATACCCCTTTAAGCACTGTCAACCTTAGGTAAGCAGGTGTGCCCATAGCTTAGCCTTTTCAAACCCGGCCAATCATGGACAAGTGCGGGTAATTGGCCATATTTAAACCGCACAGGCAGGAATACGTTCCATAACTGGTTGTAGCTTCCTACTGCAGACAGAATGGCTGGTGTGGGTGAAGGCACTCATTTTAGAGTGCAGCGCTGGGGCATCCAGGAGTCAAAAATCATGGCATGGCTCCTGGTAAAACACCATGAGGAGAGACTACTGCAGGGCCAGTACTAGGGCTCACAGTATAAAATGGAGGCCTGGGACAGTCTCGCCCATGATCTCACCAGTGCCACAGGTATCCCCTGGACTGGTAAGCAGATCAGGCACCACCATGCTGACCTGAAGCGGCAGAGGGGGGATGTACTTGAACAGTGGATCCAGGAGTCTTGGCAGATGGCTAATGACCCAGTACTAAGTACTCATTCCACTAAGTAGTTAGGAATTGCCTGACTTGTGTATACTATGGATAGTTATGGCTAAATATCACTGTATTCCTCTGACAGCTGCAGATGAGCGGGCTGTGAACCAGCAAGCCCATGATGCTAGGTTGCAAAGGCTGCGTCGTGAGGCAGGTTAGTAATTAGTCTGCATGTACTGTCATAACAAATAAATATAAGAGCCCCAGAAAGTGTTGTACCAGTAGAAATAAATGTGTAATAGTCTGTGAATAAAGGTATAACCCCTGGAGTGCTTCTGTTTACTCTTCTGTCATATGTTGGCAAACTGTCATATACTATAAATAGTACTGTTGTAGTTTAAGGAGTGTCATCCACACTGTGGTATGCAGATAAAATGTGTATGAAGTCCTGCATAACAATGTTGGAAGTGCCAAGAGGTCAGTCATATTGTACAAGTGAGGGAGACCTAGATAAAAAAACAGTAGAAAGCTTTACATCAATTCCCTGATAGCACAGTGTACTGTGATGTTAGCTATATTTTTTGTCACACACAGCAGGGGGTTGAATCCTGGGAGTGCTATTAAATTGAATGCATAACCATACCCCACAACTGTACAGATTTTGTAACAATGTTTAGATAAAAAGATGTATGCATAATTACACCCAACAACTGTACAGAATGTGCTAGTATGTTCAAATTGAATGTTGTATGCATATTCCTACCCCACAACTGTTCCAATCTGTCCAGCATGTCCAGATAAATGGCCCATATCACCAGCCTGGTACCCCGTTTCCCTAAAATTTCAGTGTGATGATCTAAGAAATGTAGGCAGTCATTAATGGCATATAACTGATAGTCAAACATGTACATAGTCATAGAATGTATATGAAAACAAACCTGTCATTCTAGCACCTCACCCAAAGTGTATGACAGCAATTTTCAACATATGTTGCATTAATTCCTGCATCTTGTCATGCCTGTATGTAAGACACAGGTCACATATATAATAATCTATAAACATGCCAGTCTACAATATAAGGCCATTGGGTAGTGTAATAATACATGTAAGGGAAAGATCACTGCAGTGAATAACAATGTTGTGAAAACTACAAGGATATATCAGTTGTTAATTGAACTCTCTCTCTCTCACCCCTACCATATGTGCAAAATTACCCAATGACACTCCTCAACTGGTATGTGTATACTCCAAACTTTTGTTGGGACATATGTCCTAATGTTTAATGAATATTCACATCTGTTACTATGCATGTGCCATGTTAAAATACACCCATATTGGTGGCCTGTTGCCTTCAATGAAACCCGCATGTTCTTGTAATGGCCACTGTTGTTCCATATATGTATGTATTCTGCTTGTTGTGCAACTGTGTTAAATCTGGTGTTTTGGGATATGGGAATACCTATGCATGCTGTTATAACTGATCCTGAATGCTGTTGACTGTTACTAACCCATATCTGTCATAAACCTGCTACACATAGCTCGTATGGGAAGGCTGGTCCCAGCGGACCCACCTGTCCCACCTCAGCTAGCCATGGCACTGGGCACCAGCACATCTGGGGACCAGCCTGGGACCTCCTCCTTCGTGGGCCCTGCACCACCTTTGAGTGGAACTGCTGCAGGTGATAGGGCTCACACCTTCCTCAGAGCGGGCACGGAGGGGAACCTGTCACCCATCAACATGTCCAGGCCGTGGTGCATAGGGAGCTCGATCTGGGGTTTCGAGACTGGCTACACCAGCTTGAGGGCCGAGTGATGCAATTAGAGGGTGAGTCTGCCCCTCTTACACAGCCCCCAGCACAGCCACCTTTGAGGCCGTGAAGGTGCAGTGGTGACTGCCTATGGATGGGGACCTCAGTCCCACTGTTTCCAGTTGGGGGCTCATGGGCTAGCGACTTCCAAACACCCCTCCACATCTAAGGTGTTTACCCCCCACATGCATCATATTCTAGCCCTGTATGCATCTTGTTTGTCTTGTCTGTTAACCTACCCAACCTACCTCCCCAAATATACCTACTACCCCCTCCCTAACATCCCACCCTCACCTGAAAAAGTAAAAAAGACAATCTGTTCCCATAAAAAAATCTCGCCCCATACATAGTTGTCCATTTTGCACACGTGTCCACGGGACACATGTAATCTGGTGTAATTGGCATCACAATGTATATATGTTGTCCTCACCCCTCTCCTAGGGGTTTGAGGGTCCAAATGTACCTCCAAATTCAGTGTATATGCACAGCTGTTGCTGTAGAAGAAATGGGCAGCTATGGACCTTTCCTATACCCTTTTTGCACATTCCTAGCTATTTTCCTTACTGTCTTTCCCTCTTTGTGCCCCTTTTTTCACCACTTTCCTATCAACCCCTTTTTCTTGTCTTTTAAAGAAATTAGCACATGGGTAAGAGGCAGTAAGCACTTTTAAGCAGCAATAAGCGGATTTGCATGGGTTTGTGCAGGGGTAAGCTATGCCTACACAGGTTAAGCAATTCTGAAGCTGAGTATGAGAAAACAGGAGGTTAGCAGTGATTGCCGTCACACAAACCTGCGCAAACCCACTTACAACTGCTTAAAAGTGCCTTAATCACTCTGTATCCAACGGGCCATGTTCTGTCCAGCAACAAAATAAACAGCTCTTACAAGGCTCAAACCAAGGACCCTGCACACCCTAGACAAAGTGATGTACTACTAAGCCATGACAGATACATAGAAAGTCAATGTTTTCAGAAACATATCATCCAGTCCTGTCATGCAACAGTAGCGAGAATGTATACCAATACCTAGATGTCTGTGTGTGTAACTATATTAAAATCTAAACAGATAAAACATATCTGTGTATATATTTATATATATATATATATATATATATACACACACACACACACACACATATATATATATATATATATATATATATACACACACACACACACATATATATATATATATATATATATATATATATATATATATTTTTTTTTTGTTTTACTAACTCTCTATACATATATATCACTATATATGCACATATGTACATGCATATGCCCAAACTGACACATATATGTGTCTACACCTATATGTTTACATATGCACAGCACGTTACATATGTGTACATAGATATATATCTATGTAGGTATATACGGACATAGTTATATATAACCACACCAAAGAATCCTGAGTAGACCTGTATCACACACCAGTTGAGTCCAACTAAATCCACAAAAGCAGTATTTATTAAGCTCAAAAATGATAGAACACTTAACTTCATCAGATACACACTTCCTTAGAAGCAAGGGATTAAATAACCCACTTGTCACACCACATTGTCTACAACCAAAGGTTGTTGGGTGTGGCAGCTAACACTCCTAAAAGGAACCTTTCCCTCTAAAGCACAAAAGCTAATTTTGTAACACCAAGCAGAATATCCATTTTGATGAAAATGTGTGAATGTATGCATATGAATGCATACACGTGAAAGATTCACTGAATACAACACACTGCAGTTGAAAACTACAGAAATGAACAATGCATATTTAAAATACAAATAAAATACCTAAAACAAGTACTGTTTTTCAAACAAACAAGCAACCATGTTACTGTTACACTAAAATTTGATATAACCAGTGTTTACAGATACACACATTTTAACCAAGTCTAAAAAACAAATTGTTAGTGTGATTCAATGCTTTTTAAATAATACCAAAGACAGTACCACTAGCTGCCACACCCAACAACCTTTGATTGCAGACCATGTGGTGTGACAAGTGGGTTATTTAAACTCTTGCTTCTAAGGAAGTGTATATCTGATGAAGTTAAACTATTGTGGATTAACAAAAAGTGTTCTATCATTTTTGAGCTTAATAAATATTGCATTTGTGGATTTAGTTGGACTCAACTGGTGTGTGATACAGGTCTACTCAGGATTCTTTGGTGTGAATTAGCAGTTTTTCATTTTTAGCAGATAGTTATATATATGTTAGCATATATATATATATATATATATATATATATATATATATATATATATATATATATATATATATATATATATATAGGTATATATGGCCATCTGTAGATAGCAATGGCAGATTAACAAATACACATATGTCCACATGCACCGTTAATGGGGCTGACAGGCACCACACACTATACGTCTTGTACGAATAGGCATCCCCCCACAGCCAAACCCATGCACCCTGCAATACACTACCAAGTACAGTCTGCCTCCCATAGGACATGTAATATGTGGAAGCCATCAACATCCCCAGGATACAGATACACAGACACAGATATGCAGATACAGATATTCATATATATATATATATATATATATATATATATATATATATATATATACATGTGACTACACATACACACACAGATATATGTGCAGTAAGATACATATGTAGACTGTGCACACAATATGGAACAGCCACTATGCCTACAGTTAACACCTGATCAACTGGACACTGTATGGGCCACCCATACAAATGTCAATCTTTGCCTGCAACATATACCCATAGAAAGGTCATAGGAAAGACACCACACACACAGATTTGCAGAAATTGGAATCCTTTAATTGTGTACTATAACAGTTCTATACGCCATGTCATATAGCTGCTCAGATACTGACAACCATATAAACAGAGTACTACAACTGTGAAACAGTTACACCAATACAGTAGTCTGGAAAGGTTCACAGCTGTTGCTGTCCAAGCCAAGCCCTTCAGATTGTATAATAGTGAAGACAGACTGGGCCACAGGATACCAAACAATCAACAGTATGTACTGCAGGTGTGTAGTTCAGCAGCCTCTATCTACACTCTGTACAAACTCAGTAGGAGGTAAATACGTTTTTTGATCAAATGGGTTGTAACTGGTACATAACAAGGCATGAGTGACACCATCACGAGCACACCAACAAATAGAACAGTCTGTATGGCAGGAGGCAGTAGGCTTGCAGTACCCCAATTCATGTAAGTAATGTCAATATAGGTGAAGTATACAGTACTGTACAGCCAGATACCTTGTGGAAGCTCCTCACTCCTGATACCCCCAAATTATGTAACAGCCTAGGTCATTTATGGTGCTCACCACCTAGACTCAATAATACAGGCCCATATACCACTATTACATACACTGGCCTCTGCAGTGCATAAGGGCACATCTGTACTGTGTAGGTGATGCCCACACATATAAGGCCCCAGCCTCACTGTATGTGTGGGGGATACAACAGCAGTGGACTAATGGCAGCAATGGCAGTGTGATATACTCACAGCCCATTACAGAACAACCCACAACAGCATGACATATGTGCACAGCTTGGTATGTAGATGGAGGACAGAGGCTGGCACACAGGCACATATGTGAAACACTGTTTCCATACACTAAGCAAGGTGCTGGTGTTACAGGATAGTCTGCAACATACCCCTAGTCAGGGAATTGAGGTTAGAAACAGAAATGGATGTAGCCATATACTGATAGCACACAACATGCACACTGCCAGTGTAATATCTGACACAGGACCTTTGTGGTGGACAGACATCACATGATAGGCATACCTCTGTCCAGCAAAAGGATAGGCCCACAGTAGTGAGCTATGCAGACAGACTGCATTCCAAGGTAGTCTAGTATGTACACACACACACCCTGTAACACCAGTACTATACAAAGCATAACGCAACTCTACTCACAGTCTGTCTGTAGTTCCTGATCCTCCTACAAACATGTGGCTGCTCTGAGTTTGCAGGTTCTCCTGTAAGAGGTATTGCAACCTGCTGTCTGTAACACTGATTCCCCCACACAGGAAGGATGTCCATCACACAGGAACTATAAAGGGACCACTCCCACATGCTGTAGGGATTTATAGTGGGTGGTTGCCATGACAGTGGTAATCGGAAGTAGTACACATGTGTAATTATATATAAATATGGCTATCTGGATAAATATATGTATATATATTTCACCATATGTCCTGGACATGGAGTGTAGCCCTATCCCAGCCCCTATAGTCCCAAAGTCGTAGTGCAAGAGGATGTCAGGTATGTATAACAGGTATATTACTAATATACTGCTATTGTCATTGGGATTGTCTTCACAGACATGGTGTGTGTGGAAGGTAACAAGTGCTTATAACATGTGTGGCATTGGCTACTGACAGTCATTCTAAGGAAATCGTTGTAAAGTACCGCCGCTAGCATGTAATGCCCCTGTGGAGTGCAGCAGAGATATTGGCCAATATATGTGGAACGTCGGACACACCCTGTACAGTCCAGAGGTATACACATAATCCCTTAGTGCACAACATGTGTACCAGGCCTGACAATATGGATGTAGACAGCCATGTAGATGGGTATAAGACATAACGACTGGTATACATTTGCCACCATAGGTTTTGGATTCACACACTCCTGTCTGGTCTGACACATAATGGCTGCTGGTAGAGGGGTGCCATGGACACATACTACCCGCTAGTTATTGACATACATCTGTACAGCATCCCATTGCTCTATCTGACATACATGACTTTTAAGGGATGCCTGGCAGCAGTACATCTGGCAAGTATCTGCACATGACATCTCACTGGGTAAGTATACTAGGCTGCTAGGCATGTAAAAATGCACTGTGCAGGCTACAGGCAGACTGGTTCAACATTGGCCTACATCTCGTATGGGGGAATGCACATGTACCTGCATATATAGCAGACTCAACAGCCATGTCACAGCACAGGGTAAGATACACCTGTGTGAAAGTGCATAACCACAACCAATGTGAACACAGCCACAGCCACATATGGTAAGCTAGCATATTATTACAGTATATGGAATATCTGTTCTATACCATCCTCATATGTGCCACTCACAGAATGACCCTACATATACTGGGCTGCTACACAGTTTGGTCTGATGGCTGTCTGTGGTATGGGACATGTGTGTGTATGGCCCTACAAACCTGTACGGCAAAACGGTACTGGTGGGGCAGCATGTAACATCAGATAGAAGGGGAGCTAGAACAATGACATCTACCACAGTCTGTACACAGGGTAATGTACATATTAACAATACACACACTGCCGGCATTCACCATCACTACACAGACCTCAGTATGTACAAACATCCACAGAATGTCCAGGTTATGTCATGAAATATAACCACTACTGTACATGACATGTGTGGCAATCTGATATATCACTGGCTTGTTATCAGATATGATGACACTATTTATGGCATATAGCACATATGCACCACTTCATGCACGACATATGTACAAAGGTGGACAGAGGTGTGGCTGGCAGCACATACACAGAGCCAGTATAGACATGCTGTTGTGATAACCTCATAAATTTACCATTGTAACGGGGTTTGTTGCAACATATGTCCTATGACGGATATGAAGTCAGTAACTGTCACAGCCTTCATCATCTACAGACTACAATCCTCACACTACCTTCTGCATTCCACAGATAGATGCACCATGGCTACCACATGAAACCAACAACACTGCCCAGTCTGCAGATGACCCTGCAGGTGGCGATTCCTCATATCCATGGAACTGACATGGCAGGTATTGTGACATGTACGACAGGCATATCCAGACAAACACTGTTAAACCAACATTACTCCAAATGCAGTATAGCAGTACTTACAGTCTGTAGCCAGGTCAGGCACATTCCCCTCCTATTTGTTGCCCTCTTTCCACAGTGTATGCTGTTAGAGGTAAATCCCCAATCCATCTAAGATGCTGTTTGCCAAACAACAGATCTAGTTCCTGATCACAGTATCTGAAAAGAGCCAACACCACCATGATGTTCCTATGTATTGGAGTGTGTTTCCATGCATTTGGCTATGGTTCATAGGTTCATAGGTTCATACTAGGCTATCTGCCCTAGGGCATTTATAAGCCTAGCCAGAGTGTGTATGGCTTTCGCCACCCATTTTAAATTAATTTTGCTATGCCCTTTTTCGAGGTTAGTATACTGTGCCTCTGTCTAAGAGTGACACAGAAGTGATACCCGGGGTAAACCTACGATCTCCCATCCACACATCAAGATTCCTCTTGAAGAGAGTCAATGAGGGACTCTGCCTAACCTGGACTGGGATTTTATTCCAGAGTGAAGGGAGCCTCTGGGTTATGAATCTGTCCCTCCAGCCTGTCCTATTTATTTCAGTGCTGAGGTTTAAGTCCCTCGAGTGCGTAGCTCGATGGGATTTGGATTTTCTGAGGTGCAACATGTCCATTATTTCCGGGTTGGACATGGCTTTATACGTCAGGCACAGATCGCCTCTGAGCAGGCGGTATGCCACTGAGTAGAGCTGGAGTTTCTTTAACCGGGCAGCATACGGCATCTGTTTGAGCCCCTTGATCCTCTTGGTGAGGTACTTTTGGGGTCTTTCCAGGTGCTGCAGGTGTCTGGTAAGGTACATCCCAAAAGGGGCATTGTACTCAATTATGGGCCTGATGAGGGATGAGTAAAGAGGCACGATGACCTCCCCTGATCTAGATGTGAATCCCTTCATGATTAGGTGGGCTATATAAAATGTTTTCTAACCACTTTGGCCACGTGGTTGTCAAATGAGAGATTGCTATCAACTTGGGTCCCCAGGTCCCTAATTACTTCTTCTGTACTTAATGGATTACCACCTATGTGGTAATTTGTGGGCACTGTTTTTGTCAAAGGGATGACTATACACTTTTGGCGTTTAGCTTGAGGCCATGGCTCTGGCACCAGTTGTCTGTTTCTATGAGGCCCTTTTGGAGGATGCTTGTGTCGGCTGGAGAGTCTATTATGGCGCCCAGTTTGCAGTCATCTGCGAACTTGGTCAGCCACAGTCCTTCCATGTTGGCCTGTACCTCCGAGAAATATATACCGAACAAGAGAGGTCCCAAGACTGAGCCTTGTGGGACGCCACTTGTAACTGGTTTGGAGTCTGACATAGCTCCAGCTATTTTAACCATGTGGGTTCTGTCCTTGAGCCAGTTTGCAACCCATCTAGTGACATAGGGGTTTATATTTAAGCTGGTGAGCTTATCTATAATGCCCGAGTGGGGTATTGTATCGAAGGCTTTTGCGAGGTCCAGGTAGAATGTGTGGACCACCTTCCCCTTGTCAATGGCCTTGGTGACTGTTTCAAAGAAATCGACCAGGTTTAAGAGGCAGGATCTGCCCTTAACAAAGCCGAACTGGGTAGGATCCAGTGTCTGTAGGTCCCCAATATCTTTATTTATAAGGTCCATGATGATCCTTTCCATAGCTTTGCAGGCCAAGCTAGTGAGACTTATGGGGCGATAGTTTCCAGGATCCGTTGAGGCACCACCTTTGTGGAGAGGGACCACTGTTGCTGTACACCACTCTTTGGGTACATATCCTGTAGTAAGGCTGAGATTGAACAGTAGTTTTAGGTTTGGGTTTAGCTCTTCTTGGAGTTCATGTAGGGCGCAGCCGGGACACCGTCTGGTCCCATTGATGCTGTGTTTCTTGCTTTGGAGAGGGCAGCTCTTACCTGAGCATCTGAGATGTCAGGGGGGCAGCACTCTGCTGGGATGGATATTAGCCCTTTTGGTGGGGAGGGGGGGGAGTTTGCACTGAACCTGTCAGCTAGGATGTTGGCAATGTCTGTGGGTTCGGTGTATTTTTTGTCATTCTGGACTAATTCTGAGCATATCTGGGAATTCCCACCCAGGTTCCTAACATAACTAAAGAAAGCCTTGTGAATATCCTTAGTGTCCTGTGCAATTTTTCTCTCAAAGCTGGCCTTAGACGATTTTATGAGTGCCCGTAGTTTTTTGCTAATACTGATCAGAGATGCCTTCCCTTTTTGGGATTTTGCTCTGTCATGTAGTAGCTTCCTCCTTCTATTGTATAGTTTGTTTATGGCTGGGGTCCACCAGACAGGACGTCTGCCTTTGGAGGATTGGGTCTTGGTTTTATTTGGGATTGCATGATCCATGCATTCCTGAAGGTGTTCATAGAATGCATTTATAAAGGATTTTGTGGTCTGGGCATTATCCACAGGCCGGGGCTTTGAAGGATTCCACCTCGGTTTTGAGGAGTGTGAAATTTGCTTTAGAGAAGTTTTTCACTGTGGTTTTCTGGGCATGGGGTGGGGTCAGGATGTGAATATCCAGTGAGATTAGTTTATGGTCTGATCTTACCAGTGAGGGATACACTTCTGGTCTGGAGCATAGAGTCCCCATGTTGGTGATGATCAGGTCCAGTATGTTTCCCCTCTTGTGGGAGTGGTAACAAGTTGTTCCATAGCATTTGAGTTTATAAATTCTAGGAACCTTTGGGCTAGGGTGTTGGAGCTAGAGTAATGCTCCCAGTCTATGGTTGGGTAGTTGAAGTCACCCAATATAATGGTGTTTGGAGAGACCTTCATATTTTCCAGTGTTCTCAGGAAGGCCGAGTGGGGTTCCTGGGTTTGGGAGGGTGGTCTGTAGCAGGCTATAAACTGGAAGGCAGTTTTACCCACTGTTAGTTGCACATGGATAGTCTCTGATGCTTCGTGCTCTGCCACCAACCTGGAGGTGTGGGTATCTTTGACGAATATTGATACTCCCCCTCCTTTTGTGGTTCGGTCCAAGTTTTGGGGCTGAAAAGCATGGTATAAGGTATAACCTGGTAGTGCTTGGGTGCTCTCGAGAGCCTTGAACCAGGTTTCTGTTACTGCACAGATATTGATGTTCTCCATGCTAAGGAGAGTTTCGAGTGCGTGCATCTTGAGGTTTAGACTTTTGGCGTTGAGTAGCATTACTCTTAGTTTCTTATCCCTTGTGATACCTATGGAGGTGGGTTTGTCTTTTGAGCCTTGCCTAAAAAAGGCACTATGGGGGTAGCAAGAGCCTTTGCCAATATCCGAAAGCCCAGGGGTGACAGGTGCAAGCCTTCCCTAGCGAAGCATCGTGGCTTGTCGAGCATGTCATCCCAGGCTGACAGGCATTGGATCCCCTTTGAATGACACCAATACTTAAGCCAATTGTTGAAATTGATAATCCTGTCTTCATACTGTGGCATCATTCTTGGTGAGGGTAAGATGCTACTCAAGGTCAGGGTCATACCGGCCTGGGCTACATGCTCAGAGAGCTCCTCTATGTCTCTTTTCATGTAGTCCAGGGAGGTACATCTCAGGTCATTCACACCAGCATGGACAATGACTGAGTTATATTTGTACTTGCCTTGGAGTGACCTGAGTGCTTGTGTTATGTGGCGGATCCTAGCGCCCGATAGGCAGCTCACCATGACCTTCTCCTTGTTCAGCCTGGTGAGCGGGACGTCAGTGTGCCTGATGATAGAGTAACCTATTACAAGTGTATCAGGTGTGTTGTTTAGCCTTAAGGGCTGTGACTGTTCGGCACACTGGCTTTGTGAGCTATGTGTTGCACGTGTTTTGTTTTGGGGTAGCGGTTGCTTGAGTGTCTGCTTTGGAGGTCTCTGCTGCTTAGGCAGATTTTTATTTAGAGCCTCCAAGTATGTTTTTGTGTGTTTATGTGTTTGGTTTGTTGTCGTGGTAGGTCTATGTGAGACTGGAATTGTAGTGAGTGTGGTTTCCTTCTCCTCCTGACTGGTTACGCCAGTACTGAGTTGAGAGAGCTTAGCCTCCAGTTTGGCTATATGGTTGCATCTCTCACATGTGTTGGAATTTGTTGGGAGGAGGAGAGGGTTGTCTGTGTACATGAGGCAGTTGTAATATGTATGGGAATGTTACCACAGCTGTTCCACATTCAATCAGCTAGGGGAGGGCTGCAGTTCGTGCAGAGGCCATCAGCTGATCATGAGCATCACTTAAAATACACATGCTGCTGCCTAAGCAAAGCAGATGTGTGCCTCCACATCCACCAGAGAGGGGGTGGGGGAGGCAGACAGAGGCAAATACATGTCAGGGAGGGGTGGGAGATTAAAATTGAAGCATGTTTGTGTCACACACCTACCAGCACAGGGTGTCAAGCCCCCGACAACTATGTAGTACTATCACAGTTCAATGCAGTTATTAGATGTACCACATGGATTACCTGCTGTGGAGCACTCAGAACATATATGTGATGGTGAGTGGCATCTGCAACAGGGATACGGTAGATATGCGGTAGGTGATGTACACGTACCTGTCTGCATGAACAGGTGCCACTGTCAACACAGGCACACTCACACAGGGACACACACACAGTGACACACTTGGTAGGGCTAAGAGTGCAACTCATCACTTGTGTGATTGCCACAACACATCAATGTGTAGGTATCACATGCACCACACAGGTCATACAGAGGTCGTATGGGCAAGGAGTATGAGTAGGTGTCAGACAGCATGCTTCAATATGCGCTGGGGGGGTTGCAGTGAATGTGGATGTGGACATACGCACCATACAACACACACATGAACACAAAGGGTGCCAGTTCTGACATGCATGGGTGCATGTCTGCACGGGTGTGTGGTGGTCAACTGTGTGAGCAGCCTGTACAAGGGTAGTCGATGTGTATACCTTGGAATCAGGCCACATGACAATGGTCTGCATTGTGGCTCGGGCCTGTAGTTTCTGCATTTGCCCACACAGGTAGATATTGCATCCTCCATCCAGTCACCTGGGTGACTATTGTGTGTGGACAATGCTGTGCATCACTTGCCATGTATGTGTTCCTTAGTCCATGAAATGGATGGTGTCTGGGATGTGCACACCTCCCACATGCATGTATAGTGACATGTGCTACTGTACCTGGGGTGTCTGGCCCATGTTGTGAACACAGATTATCATCAGATATGCCAGTCTTGCCCACCTGTAACAGGAACTGGTAATGGGCAGCAGGTTTACCCTGCACCTACATTGATAGCATGCTAACAGCATTCCCTGATGTCAGTGTCATCTGTACTACATATCTTAGCTTTAATTACTTACATATTAGTTTTTGACTTTCTAGCCTTCACAACTTACATCCAACTGTCTGGCCTGCTGTAGTCTGTCTGTGTAGGTCTGGGGGAGGGGTTAACCATAGGGCTCATTCAGAGGCCATAGTACAGCATTTGTTTGTGTTTGTCTATACCTGTCCTGCTGGCTGAGACTGTTGTTGGGTATGTGAACATTCCTGACTAGCATGTGTGGGTCTTATGGACACACATGTCGCTCAGCCCATTTCCTGCAGTGGGTTTTGTCACCCTGTGTAGTACTGGCTACAATGGTGACTCCAGTATGTGTTACATATGTCATGGTGCTACTATGGGTGTCTACTGTCTGCTGCCTTAACATTTGGCCAACAAATTCCCTTGCATGCTTACATCCATACCATAGCTGCTGGTAACAACACATTCTACTCCATTTGGCAATTGGTAGGTTGATTGACTTACCTTGAGGGTTTGCCAGACTTGTGGATGGTGCTGGAGGGCTGCCTATGTCAGATGTACATAGTACACTTCCTATACATGGTTGAGCACAGGTAGTGTCATGTTTGGCATCCCTTTTACTGTCTTTGCAAGTCAGAGAAAGGTGTCATTCCCTGGGTCCCTACTGTGTCAGTGCATATGCTATACGTTGCCTCTTTGCCAAGGCCTGGGCATACTGGACATGCCTCCTTTTGCCTATTGGGGCAGGCTCAGGTTGTTCCTCCTCTGAGTCACTCTGTGCCTGTACAGGCCTTGGCAGTGGTGGGGGGCTGTGTAGCCCTGCCCCATGCTGTTCCTGCTGCAGCTGTTTCCGCAGGATCATATTGTGTAGCATAGCACATACCATAACAATTTGGGTACATGTAGCTGGTGAATACTGCAAGGCTCCACCAGATGTGTCCAGACACTGGAACCGTGACCTGAGCATCCCAAACAGATGCTCTATTATATGTCTGACCTGTGCGTGTGCCTCATTATGGCGTTGTTGTTCAGGTGTGTGTGCATTTCTGATGGGTGCCATCAGCCACGGCTCCAGTGGGTACCCAGCATCCCCCACTAGGTGACCATAGGAGATGTCCACATTGGCAAAACTGTGGTACAGCTGTGTCAGATTCCATATGTGTGAATCATCATAGCTTCCAGGGCAGCCAGTACACACATTCATTATAATGCCCTGAGCATCACATACAACCTTGCAGTTGATGGAGGCCATGCCCCTCTGGTTGATGTAGGCCCTACCCTGCTCACCGGGTGGTGTTTTGATGAGTAAGTGCATGCAGTCCATAGCAACCACTACCCCAGGGTATTCTGTTATTTGGTGGAAGAGACACATATTGCTGGTCAACACCTCACGTTTGCTGAGGAAATATACGTGCTCACTGGCATGTGTTGACATGGCATCCAGGAACTGGTGGAATACTCTGGATGCTGATGCCTGTGAGATCCCCATGATATCCCCAGTTGTGCTTTGGGAGGTACTTGTGGCTAGTATACCTAGGCCTACACATACCTTGGTATCCACTGGGATAGGTTCCCCTCAGCCAATTTGATGTGTCAGGTGTGGCCAGCACAGCTCAACAATTTGCTGTAGGAGGTCTCTGTCCACCCTATAGCACTCCACTATATCCAGCTCATGTAGCCCCTGGTAGGTTACCCTGGGTCTGTACACTCTTCCCTGTCTCCTCACTGTGGTTTGTTTGGCAGCATTCACATCCTCACCACCCTCAGCCTCTTGCACATGTTGTTCTATGTTGCCTTCTGCAGCCCTTCTCATTTTGTAGGTTTGTTTGTTAACATTTCCCCACTTGTATACACCGGTGGTGTAGAGTATGGAAAAAACAGAGGGGAAGGTGATTGCTTAATTTATAGTAGTGTTCTGGGCTGGGCTGGTCTGCTGCCTGTGTAATTGGCTGATTCTGATACATTTCGCCTGTCAGCTCAGCTAGTTCTCCTTGATTACCTTCCTGCTGCTGTTTTCCCTTCCCATTGCCTCCCTGTTTAAGCCCGTGTGCGCGCTGCACAAACAGAGTGCACAAATGTGCACAGAGCTGCTATTTCCTGGTTTAACTTCTTTTTTCTTCCTGTAAAACCCGGTGCACAGTGCACACACCCGCTTACACTTTGTAAAGAGTGCTAGGCAGGTTTAGGCACACGCCTTGCTTAGATGTGCTAAGCTAGGAGCAATTCCGAGCCACAGGGCTCCAATCCACTTACAGTATGCCTGACACCCCCACCATGATGTCACCTATATCCTAGTCTTGCACCTAGCTATTTATACTCTTACACTCTTGGGACCTGTCTCACACCCTGGGGAAAACTGGGATTCACTATCCTTCACCTCATTTGCCTAGGATTGCCTGCTAATGCATAGTTACATGTCCCACACTGAATCTCCCCCCTTTAGCAACCATTACTCACTGGCCAGGTTGTCTTCTGCCTGCCATTGACTTGCATGGCAGACTACTGCTTTTAGTTAGAATGCTTATTTTAGGTTTATTTTATTATTTTCCCCTCTATCATATTTGCACGCCACTGCCCTATTCTTAAACAGGCGTGATCGGTGAAAAAAAAATAAAAGTTTTTTTTTATTTTTTAAACATTTTGCAATGCCAATGGCCTCCTACTTGGCCATTGATATGTTTCCTCATTGATGTGCAGATTTTATTTGGAGCTGTCATAGCTCTGTTTTGAAGTTTGCAGTACCGTACTCGGTTACTAACTGAGTACATTTCTGCATATCACGCTAGTCCTGCACGCCCTGATTCCTGCTTCCTGGATGGCATATTTACCTCATTTGCATGGTTTTCACCTGCAAATGGGGTGATTTGCATACAGGGGCTGGGGACGTGCAGCACTAGTGCTACAGCGCTCGCGCACGTCAGACGTGCACATATGTGGATCGCTCAGCTGCCATATTGGCAAAATTTCATCTAACACTAATCATGCACGCTGTGCAAGCTTTTGAGAATCTGTGGGAGGGAGTGTTCTGTAACTAGTTATGAAGTGGTAATTAAACTTGTTTGGAGTGATTTGGACATCTAGATGTTTAAATTTGTTGTCTTGTGGAATCACTTGTAAAGCAGTGGTATCCTTGACAAATATTGACAGTACTCAACAATTGCCACTAGGTCTGAAGACGTAATAGTCACTAAACCCTGTTCCCATTGAAAACCAATAAGATTACATCAGTGTACATGACATCTTGTTCCACAGACTAGAAGACAATGCTGTAACTGTTTTTTTCTATATTAGGAATCCCCACATACAATGAAGAAGTTTCTCATTTGAATAACAACTGCTTCCTTTGAAGAATTTTATAATTTCATTCTTTGGCCTTTTTTCTTCCTCATTCCAAATCTTTGTGTGACTTAATTTTATACAAGCAATTATACAATGACCCCCTCATTAATATTCCAAAACATGCACACTGATTGGCTAGCATGCCCGTTGTAAATACCACAATATACCAATGGAAAAAGGTCTGATCGCCCGGACTTTTTTCCATTGGTATAAAGTGCTAAAAACATTTTTTTTTAACAAATATAAAAGAAAAAAAGAAAGAAATGGAGCAACAGAGACTTTCTTTTCTCCGTTGATTCCATTTCAAAGCATTGATGTACTGGGTATGCATGGGATGCAAGTCCCATATGCATGCTCAGTACATCAAAACAAGGAAGTAGTGTACCACAACCAGCAGAACAGTAATGCTC
This sequence comes from Protopterus annectens, assembly GCF_019279795.1. Taxonomy (NCBI): domain Eukaryota; kingdom Metazoa; phylum Chordata; order Ceratodontiformes; family Protopteridae; genus Protopterus; species Protopterus annectens. Next base: position 552,686,953 of record NC_056748.1, read on the forward strand.
CGTTATACAAAGACATTCCCTGGGATTCATGAAGCTCGGCGCAAGAACAGCATTAGGCTTGCGCCAACAGTGTGGCGTAGGGCAGGCGCAATAGTACTATATGCATATTAATGAAGGCATGCTGCCACCATATCCACGTGCATAGGAAACGTGCGCGAGTGCATGGGGCATGTCGAAGTGCCGCAAGGAGGCATGGACATATCGGCTGTTTACGTGCAACCTAAAATGCTGAATAGTACAGCCTGCCTCTAATAGTAATCCCACCTGTCAGTGTCCGTGGATACTGAAATGTATGCAAAGCATGCAAGACAGTTTTGCGAACACAAAAATAAGAAGCAAATACAAATGCACGTAGCTGAATATTGAGTCCCCATCCCTCGAACAAATGACATTTAAAACATTGTGCCCGTATTCTATTGTAGTGTTGCTAGTTATACCAAGTGGAAGCAAAAGCATCATGTTAGCACACCGCCAATAGCTAAGTCTAGCCCAATGGTCAGGGTTACCACCTGTCCCACATTATGAGGGACAGTCTCCCTCTGGGCAGTTGTATCCATACCAAAACCATTATAAATATAAAATATCCTGCGATCGTAGGACATAATTATGTCTCACATCTTATGTAATAGTCACATACAATAGTTATTTCCATATGTAAAATACCTACATGTTACAAGAAACAGAATAAGCAAGTAAACAAAACAGAAGAAGCAGCTAAACTGCTACAACAATAAGCTTACATTTAGGCATAAAACAAAAGTACTATCTGTTGTACTGACCGTGGGTATGTGTTGCCCTGAAAAATCTGGTGTGTCCCGAATAGATCCCATCCTGGCCATATGAAAAGGTGGCAACCCTACCAATGGTTAGAGCATTTGCACAATAACTGGCCAGCCTCTTCATTCCCCCCTAAAACCAGTGACCTCTGGAGGAAAGGTGGTGAATTACACTGAATGAACAATGACAATAATTAAGAGTAATAAACGTCTTTTACTTCAGAAAATAAGTATTAATACATATGCTCTAATTCTGTCAACATTTCAAGTTAATAGTACTAATATTTTAAAAGTGTCCGTGATTGTCCCTGATTTGTCCTTGCCTTGTCCCTGTTACTGTTGAAATTAGTCCCTGAGTGGTTGAGAGGTCTGTACACATATGTACACCAACCGTCACATTTGTTGCCACTACTGTTGAATACCTGTAGTGAAGTTATATATCCTAGCAACCATCCATGTGGAATGTACCACGGATGGTGTAGTGGTCAAATATATATTTGAAGAATGAACGCCGTAAGAATAAAGCATACACAAGGTTGTGAAGGGAATCGAGAGCATCTAAGGTATTATATAGTGCTTGCAGCGTATGTCAGATAAAGCTGCCCAAGAGTGAGCAGAGTACCGCTATTCACACCAGAGGCAGGGTTCTACCAGTGGGCATAACATCATTGAATTGCTACGTCTACATTACACACAGACGGAATGTAGTCCATGTTGGGACCACCTACACTTGTACACCGCAAATGGCCATAATCCATAACACCAGGAAAGGCACGTATGTGCAAACATAAATGGCAGGAGACCCTATAAATACATGAGGCAGTACAAAATGGGTGTATGGCCCCAAATGCTCTGGAGAGGGCAATGTGTAAAGGTGTGTCATGGCTGCGATATCAAGTGGATAATGACTGTTACGCGTGGAAACTCAACACGGGAGAGGTGGAGGAACTATGGGTATGCGATTATGGATCCAGGAGTGCCAGGGTTGGTTGGGCCAGTTTGAATGGACTGCCCCGTGTAGGTCAGCTAGTACGTAATAGGTACATATGTATACGCACATGCAGACAACAATATGTTGAAGTACATTCTCTGTAACAGATGCACTCCATTTATTGACATAAATAATATGAATGTGCACAGACAAACAAAGACAGTAGCTGGAATAATAGGCTGTGCAGACGAGGAACAGGTCAAATGACACTGTATCACATCCCAATTACCATCGGTAATCCGTACATGAACATATTGCGACATCTGTCCGCTGTATAATGTGCTAAATACTGGTTACAAGATAACCGGAGTGAAGTGTCGGTGTCATAATGACTAAGGCAATAGTATGCTGGTGAAGCATATATAAAACCCAATATGCATGTGTAAGTGTGTATGAGTGGGAAATGTATTGGTCAACGGACGCACACATGTATATATATTCAAATATGTATATATGCATATATATATATATATATATATATATATATATATATATATATATATATATATGTATATATATATATATATATATATATATATATATATATATATATATATATATATATATAAATATATATATATATATACTCACACACACAAAAAAAAATATATATATATATATATATATATATATATATATATATATATATATATTTTTTTTTTTTTTTTTTTTTACTGTAAATATACACATGTACATACCTAGGTTACATTACAGCAATTACAGGTAGCATATGGTCAGACTGGGCATATTTTAGTGGGATAAACAAACGTCTACCTCCCACACACCCCCAGCTAGGCCGGTGAGACATACAGACATGCAATAAAGGTAAATACACCACTGCTTTCTAGATCACCGGCAGGAAACTACCAGTGGGAGAGATCTTCAAGGTCTACACTTTAAACATGGATCACGGGGTCCCTTGTGGGACACCAAAAGTTTGCCTTGTAAGCGAACTTGTGATGATTGATGCGACCAGGATGTAGCTGTACACGGAACAGTAGGTTGTGCAAGTCTGATAACACATGGGTTGACAAAACATACGACATGTGTCCCGACATGGGGAGAGTGGGCAGTGTGTATGGGTGTGTTGATACCCCAGCTGTGCTCACAGTAAGGATGAGTGCTGTAGAGGGGTGTCAGGTAGGGGAATCATGGGTATGCAATAATGGGCCTAAGTGTGCAGGTGTTGGTTGGCAGAGATGTATTAGGCCCACCCCATGGAAGTAATTAATATTCCTATGTGGGTAAAGCAGATGCCCATACCTCCCAAACCTTAACAGCACATCTACTGGATAGTCCAAAAACCATTGGGAGAACACATAGGGACTATATCAGTGAACTGTACCCAATTATCATGGACGTCCGTGATTACGAATCAGAATCTAACACAGTCCCAACTAAACCCTTCCAGAACTAGTGATATTAGGTAGACAGGTGGCGGAATACACGTAATGACTAATGACAACATGTATGAGTCATAAACAGCATGTACCTTGACAAATGTGTATGAATACATATGCTCTGGGACTGTCAATGTATCAGGTTAATAGTACCAATCATCTAAATGTGTCCCTGAGGGTGTTATGCAATGTTGCTGATTCAGTGTTCATTCTCCCCCATTCATATGTGAGGTCTGCTAGTGATGGAAGCGCATATTCCGCCGACTACCTTAGGTAGATGATAGCATAATAGGTTGGGGTTACCACCTGTTCACCTTTGCGAGGGACACTCCCCTTTGGCAGTTGTGTCCTGCAAAATAAATGTTATTATGGCACATGGCCTGTGATTTAGGGCAAAGAATCCATATATTGTCTGTAGTGGTTGCATAAAACGATTATGCTGTATCTGAAACACCTAGATGTTATAGGAAACAGTATTAGCAACTATAATGCTACAGAAATAACCTTTTATTTAGGCAAACCGGTGAAGTAGTCTATTTTCTACTGGCTGTGGGTATGTGTTGTCTTGCCAAATCTGACATCTCTACATATAGGTCCTATAGGGCTGCCACCTTTCCAAATGGCTAAAGTGTGATCTGCTTTGTAGAAATGTCAGACGTACCAGGTCAGAACATACCTACAGCCATGCATAGTCAGAATTATACATATTTGCACAAATAAAAGCTTAGTCTAGTATCAGTTCAGTTGCTTATGCTAGTTCACATAACATATAGAAGTGTCATATATACAATAACTGTTACATGCAACTATTAGAGAAATGTAGAATATAATATTGTCCTGTAATCAGGACAGTTGCTAGGTATTGATTATTTTCGCATGACACATACGGCTAAAGTGGGACTGTCCCACGTAAAGTGGGACAGGGGTTAATCCTAAAGTCCCACCTTGGGCAATTTAAAAGGTGGCAAACCTACAATAGGTATGCGATAGCATGACCCGGCAGACGGATGTGGGTTCCAAAACACATTTACTTGTCTGCATTGCAGAGTATTGGTTCCCATGTATCAGTCAGATGGGAGCAGATTGTATGAGGAACATGCATATAATATGATTAACTCACTGGACAGGCCGCCGATTCCATACAGTCGAACGCCATGCCGTCGCCTAATGGTCAGCCATACCCGATACTATAAACATGTAGTCCGATGTAATAGGCATCACAAGGGATTGTGCCCACCCAGTGTGAGTGACATATGCAAGCACCAATGTCAGTGCATGTGCAAGTGAGGGAGCGAGTGTGTGTAAGTGTGTTTGGCTACCAGTATGTGAGCATTGCACTGGTAAAGAAATGTGGAGGCTAACCAAGTGTAAGAAGCTGTAGCCAGAGGTCAGCAGTGCTTAACACTGCGCAAACCCATGCACAACCGCTCCCAACTGCTTCAATGTTCCTTACTACCTCCGTATCCAATGGGCCTGTTCTGGCCGCAAACAAATAACCGTCCTTTGCAAGTGTTGGTAGCAACACCTTGCACACACAACTAATGTGAATTACCAATACACCATGGCAAATATACAGACAATAAACAGTACCACACACATACCATACAGCACAGTCATCCAACAGTATAGCAATGTACTGGCAGATATGTCCGGATCACTAGTGTTTGCAGACCTGGCTGTCTTGTGTTTATGTGTGTAAGCATACCCAGTATGACCATTACGCATGTTGTCAACTGACATTGCCATCATACCTTCATGTGTTTGAGCATGCCCAGTATGACCAACTGTATCGCATGTGTTATATGTCCAGGTAGTCAGTACTGTGGTGTGGACCTCTGCGTTGTACACTGACAGGTGGCATGCTGTGTCTGCAGGCTATCCATCAGTCATGTGGCATTGACTGTTGTTACATTTCTGCACAGCGTGGGGGGCATCCGACTGTATCCACATTCCTACACAGCACCTGGGGGGGACGCATCTGACTGTTGCTATATGTGTATGTTGGAAGGGGAGCACACCTGACACTTGTACACTTTTTCTACTACTGTACTGGTATGTCAGGTACTCCTTTTCAGTGTGTAGACCTGCCTATTGTGCTGGCTAGAGGCATATATATATACTCCAGATCTTAGCTTTAATTACCAACATATTAGTTTCGGACTTCCTAGCTTTCACAACCTACATCCAACTGCCTGGCCTGCTGTAGTCTGTCTGTGTGGGTCTGTGAGGGGGGTTCATCCATTGGGCATATTCAGAGGCCATAGTACAGCATTTGTCTGTGTTGGTCTACACCTGTCCAGCTGGTTGAGACTTGTGTGGGCTGTATGGACACACATGATGCTCAGCCCATTACCCGCAGTGGGTTATGACACCTTGTGTACTATTGGCTACTATGGTGTCCCCCGTATGTGCTACAGATGTCATGGTGCCACTATGGATGTCTACTATCTACTGCCTTAACATTCAGCCACCAAATTCCCTTGCATGCTCACATCCATACCATAACAACACAGTCTAATACAACTGCCAGTTGGTAGGTTGATTGACTTCATTGAGGGTGTGCCAGACCTGAGGATGGTGCTGGAGGGCTGCCTATGTCGGATGCACATAGTGCACTTCCTATACATGGCTGAGCACAGGTAGTGTCATGTTTGGCATCCCTTTTACTGTCTGAACGAGTGAGAGAGGGTGACATTCCCTGGGTCCCAACTGTGTCACTGCATATGCTATGTGTTGCCTCTTTGCCAAGGCCAGGTCATACTGGGCACACCTCCTTCCGCCTACTGGGTCCAGCTCAGGTTGTTCCTCCTCCGAGTCACTCTGTGCCTGTACAGGCCTTGGCATTGGTGGGGGGCAGTGTGGCCCTGCCTCATGCTGTTCCTGCTGCAGCTGTTTCCACAGGATCATATTGTGTAGCATAGCACATACCATAACAATTTGGGTGCATGTAGCTGGTGAATAATGCAAGGCTCCACCGGATGTGTCCAGACACCGGAACCGTGACCTGAGCATCCCAAACACATGCTCTATTATATGTCTAGCCTGTGCGTGTGCCTCATTATGGTGTCATTGTTCAGGTGTGTGTGCATTTCTGATGGGTGTCATCAGCCACGGCTCCAGTGGGTATCCAGCATCCCCCACTAGGTGACCGTAGGGATGTCCATATTGGCAAAGCTGTGGTACAGCTGTGTCAGATGCCATATATCAGAATCGTCATAGCTTCCAGGGCAGCCAGCACACACATTCAGTATAATGCCCTGGGCATTGCATTCAACCTGGCAGCTGATGGAGGGGATGCCCCTGCAGTTAATGTAGGCCCTACCCTGCTCTCCGGGTGGTGCTTTGATGCGTACGTGCGTGCAGGTTATAGCACCCACCACCCCAGGGTTGTCTGCTATTTGGTGGATGAGACGCATATTGGTGGTCAACACCTCACATGTCTCCAAACACAACTGCAACAAGTTAACAAGATCCTGATGTAGAAGCCCAGAACCAAAGGACCACTGCTCGAACAAAGGGAGTTGAAAATATAGAATTTATTGACCAAAAATCACACAGAGCTCCAGAAGATTGTTCAGGTTTAGCGCTTTCATCTGCTAACAGGCAGACGTCTTCAGAACCAATTGAACAAATATGATCCTCTCTTTTAAAAGCAATTTGGCGCCAAAAACTTTTTCTTTTTAAAGAGCCATGAACATTTAACATAACACAACCACAAAATGTTTACTATTAAAATCATCGTGACTGCAACCGTCATATATCCAGAATAAATGACAATACAAGATCTATAGATGTATTGTGTAACCATATATATAAATATAAAAATAATATTAAAATTATCAACAAGATACTAGTGAATTGATGATAAAACTAAAATATAAGCCAAACGTAAAAGTGCTAATAATTGATGATGATATAAAGAACTACATATAAGAACCACTTGCATTTCACAATTAATTACTCAACCAAGAACATAGTGTTGAAATAAATTAAATTAATCCAGTAATAGAAAGGGTTTGATACTTATACAATCATTTAACCCTGGACTTGTAGTGGCATCACATAAAATTTGCCACTTACTCTCCAACATAGCTAAATATGCTTTCCAATTTCCTCCACTCACTTGAACGTCAGTGTGGTCAATGATAGTGAATACAAAGGAGTGTGCAGGACCTCTCTCCATAATATGTTTACTTAAAGCATTGTTAAGGTCCTTCCTTTTTATCTTATACAAATGTTCATAAATTCTGGTTTTAAACTTCCTTTCCGTCTTTCCGATGTAGTATGCCGAGCAAGATATACAGGTAGCCAAATAAACCACTCTCATTGTATTACAATTCCCATTCTTACTGTATATATAAGTCCTGGTCATATTATTTAAACTAATGACCTTGCTACCATTTATATATTTGCATTGACTGCAAGAACCACATCTCGTAGTACCTTTACTGTAATTCCCAGTTATTTTTTCTCCTTTGTTATTTTCTAACAATTTTTTCAAATTGGCTGATGTTTTAAAAACACATTTGGGATAATTGCCTATAAGGCAACTAATATTATCAGAGATGGTTAGGATATCCCAATGTCTATGCAAAATTTCTTTTACAAAATTCGTATAAGGATTGAACCTAATCACACAAACATTATTACCCTTGTACAAATCAGTTTTGTTAGGGGCAACAAAAAACTTTCCCAATAGGGGTGGATATTTATTCACCCATTCTTGCTTAACATAATTAAGGGTTTGAGGTAACATGGCTTTTGGGTATCCTCTATTCATGAACATGTAATAAATAGTGTCAAGTTCCTTTTCCATAATATCCCTACTAGAAGACATATGTGCTACACGTATACATTGTCCTTTAAACATGTTCTTAAAATGTGTGAAGTCTAAATAATCATTTGAGAAGGTCTCCTTCCACTCAAAACCTTTACCATCGGTACTAACAAAAGTATCCAAATAAGGAATCCCTTCATATTCTACTCTATATGTGAATTTTAAGAAGTTAGTCGTATTGTTGATGTATTCAATAAATTTCTTGATATCATCAAGTGGTCCTTTCCATAATATAAATAAATCATCCAAATATCTAGTGTCCACGGCCATATTCTTATAAAATTCTCTAGAGAAAATATATTCAGATTCCCACTCGAGCATGACAAGGTTGGCAAAAACAGGGGGCACAAGAGGCTCCCATTGCAACTCCTCTAGTCTGCCTAAATAATTCCCCCTGAAATTGGAGGTAATTGTGGTCTAAAACCAACCCCATCATGTCTACTATTAGGTTGATCTTGTCCCAACTAAGTACTGAATATTTACGCAGACTATTGCAAAAGTATTCTAAGCCTGCTTCTTTGGGGATGCACGAAAAAAGATCCACCACATCCACTGTAAGGAAAATTAAACCACTATCCCATAATTCTGGGGTAAGTTTCCCAAGGAAATTCCATGAATCTTTAGTTAAATGTGTTACATTTTGATATACATGCTTAGTCCAGTGATCAATGGTAACCCCAATATTGAATGTCTTGGAATTAGAGCCTGATATGATAGGCCTAAAAGGAGGTTTTTCTAAACTTTTATGTATTTTGGGAATGCCTATAATGTTAGCCATTCTGGGAAATTCCACCCTTAGAAATTGATATATTTCATTGGTTATACGATTGTCTAACAGGTATTCCTCTATAGCTAGATCAATCCTCTTATAGCCTATATTTACTTGATTTGTAGAGACTTCTTCATAATTTCCTGACAAATGTAAAATGTTGTAAATCTCTATATTGTAATCAAAGGTGTTAAAAATAACTATACCTCCTCCCTTGTCTGGTTTCATGATTCTGATGTTTTTGTTAGCCAGAATATTATCCAGACATCTCCTCTCTCCTATTGTCAAATTGTCCTTATATAAGTTACCATAATCCTTATTGGTTTTAATATTATTATATAAGTAATATAAATGCTTACATACTAGTTTTTCATAATGGGCTACTTGTGGATGATACGCTGGTACATATACACTTTTCTTGGATAGTTTGTTATTTTTGTCTACCCTAAGATTGTTGTTCCCATTCTCACTAAACTGAATAGCCAAATTTAATCTACGGCTAAAAAATTTTATTTCCTTAATCATATCCACTATATTAAACCATGCAGTTGGTATAAATTTCATCCCTTTACTAAATAGGGTAAAAAATTCCTGATTAACCTCAATTTCAGTAAAGTTATACACATTGAACCCATTGTAAGTGTGTATAATTGGGTAATTCTTATTAGTGTATAAGATCTCTTCAGTATCTACTAACTGGGGACTAAATTCAACATCATAATTTGATGTACTAGATGTATTCTTGTCCCTCTGATTGACCTCTGGTATAGCTTCACTTTTGTCCATATTTAATACCTCCTTCTGTATTGTTTGGGAGCTGGGAAGTATCTTCCCCCTTGAAAATTCGTGTCATTCTCGTATCTTCCCACCCTATCTCTGCCCTGATATTCATAATCATTGTCATGGCTACTTCTATCATTAGGCCATACATATGCCCTACAATTTTTGTATAAGTCTAAATCCCTTTCTATTTTTCTATATTTCCGATTATATATTACTGAGACCTTATTCTCAGCTGTTGCAAACTGTTTGTGATACAATTCATTCCATTGTTCAAAATTAGTATCCTGTATAATATCTTCATTTAATTTCTCAATCTCTTTAATTAATATTAAAATGTTTTCGTCATTGTATTTTATGAGTTTTCTCATATACGTATAACCAAACTCATCAAACATATTGTTAAACTCTTTGATAGTCGTGCAGTTGTACTCTAAACCCAAAGGTAGTTTGAAAAATCTAAGTCCCTTTGGTACAACCTGCAAACTTATACATTGCTCTAAATATGCATTAACTATCTTAATGCTCTTTATGTTAACCAATTTCTTACCTAGAGCATGTATTTTCATTTTAATAGAATCACCAAATGTACTTACATACTTCCTATAACGTACACCATTAATACCTTCATTTTTAAAATCAAAATCATCATTTAAAAACATGTCGATAGTATCATAATTATGACGTTTATTTATGTCCATATTTAAACGTCCTTTACTATTGTTATCAATCAATTTCTCACGAGGACTGGATGTTTTGTCAACATTTACAGTACCTTTAAATAACTCAGCCTTTCTGGCCATGGAAGAATAAGTTCTTATGGTTTCCCGGTGCTTCGGTTTCGCTCCCATTCTCAGAGTTTCCTCATCTGAATGAAATAAGCTGAAATCAAAAGTAAATTCAGCTTCCGGAGATAAGTTGATGTTGATCTCCTTGGAAACTTGCCGTTTGCGTTGTAGAGGCACAGTACATGTGGGGTCAGCTTGTTGCTGTCCATTCAGAATATTAGCGGAATTGCAAGTTCCAGATACAATGTTGGCAGTAGCGTTGACTGAATTGGGGCATGGATTAACTAAAGAACTCTCCGTAACAGCCCCCTGCTTCACGGTCTCAGCCAGACTGCTAACCAATTTGAGTAATTTACTCACATCCGCTTGTAGCAAAGTGACTTCCGCACGTAAGGTAACGAACTCCTCCATGTCCCATGAAGCCGGTGGTGAATCGGAAGGCTCAGCCATCAGATAGAAACACACAAAACTCTCCAAACACAACTGCAACAAGTTAACAAGATCCTGATGTAGAAGCCCACTTGGGCTTCTACATCAGGATCTTGTTAACACCTCACGTGTGTTGAGGAAATGTACATGCTCACTGGCATGTGATGATATGGCATCCAGGAACTGGTGGAATATTCTGGATGCAGATGCCTGTGAGATCCCCATGATATCCCCAGTTGTGCTTTGGGAAGTACCTGTGGCTAGTATACCTAGGCCTGCACATACCTTGGTATCCATTGGGATGGGTTCCCCTCGGCCTGTTCGATGTGTCAGGTGTGGCCAACACAACTCAACAATCTGCTGTAGGAGGTTTCTGTCCACCCCATAGCGCTCCACTATCTCCAGCTCATGTAGCCCCTGGTAGGTTACCCTGGGTCTGTACCGTCTTGTCTGTCTCCTCACTGAGGGTTGTTTGGCAGCATTCACATCCTCACCACCCTCAGCCTCCTGCACATGTTGGTCTATGTTGCCTGCTGCAGCCCTTCTCATTTCGTAGGATTGTTTGTTAAAATTTGCCCGCATGTATACACTGGTGGTGTAGAGTGTGGAAAAACCCGAGGTGATGGTGCTTGCTCACTTTATCGTAGTGTTCTGGGCCAGGCTGGTCTGCTGGGACTGTAATCTGCTGATTGTGATAAATATCACCTGTTTGCCCAGATTGCTCACCCTGACTACTCTCCTACTGCTGTTGTCCCTCCCAATTGCACTAGGCAGATATAGACACACCCCTAGCTTAGGCATGCTAAGCTAGGAGCAATACCAAGACACAGGGCTCCAATCTTTGTACAGTATGCCTGACACACACCTCCCATGCTTTCACCTATATTCGAGTCTTGCACCCAGCTATCTATACACATACACTCTTGGGACCTGCATCACACCCTGGGGATAAACGGGATTCACTATTTTCCAACTCGTTTGCATAGTATTGTCTTCTAATGCATAGTTACATGACCCTTACTGAGCCTGCCCAAAAATAACCACTGCTTACTGTCGTGCAGACCCGCACACAACTGGTTAAAAGCGCCTTACTATCACCGTATTCAGTGTCCCTTGTCCTTCCCAGCAACAAAGCAACCAGCCTCTGCACGGCTCGAAACCGGGACCCTGCACACCACAGACAATGTGCTTTACCACTAAGCCATGGCAGATATACATACAGCTGACATTATCACGTACAGATCATCCAGCACAGGCATTCAACAGTATAGGACATGTATTCCATCATTTACATTTATGTGTGCTAATGTCCACATATATATCTCTCTATATATATATATATATATATATATATATATATATATATATATATATATATATATATCTATCTATATATATATATATATATATATATATATATATATATATATATATATATAAACACACACACACACACACACACACACACACACACACACACACACACACACACACACACACATACATATACAAACATCATACGTAGATATAGAATATATATCTCAACAGCAGATCACGTGACACCAAAGCAGTAGACAAGAATGAAAAGGAAACCATATGCGCCTCTTGCATTATGTACTGGTGTTAATATCAAGGCAAGTGTGTTTCTGTGCATCACATGGGTTCTGACTGTATTAAGGGTAAGATTAGGGCTGCTGACATTACTCACCAGACCTATTGCCGAATTTTTGTGTATGTCTAGCCAACCCAGTCTCTTGGCTGATTGTGACATTTATGCCCACTATATAGGAAACCAACAAAACACGCTCCTCAGCACATCCATTAGCTAGCCACTCAGAGACACCAACACATAGGATATGACTGCCAAACACACACACCTGTCATGCCTTGGAATAGAACACCTACCTGTCTATCTATGTCTGTCTATCACACTACAGCATTATGCAGTTACAGAACGCACTACTGAGATTACTGGGACGCATCACTTCCAGAGGTGTACTTCTAGGTAGGTGACATCATCAGCAATGGCAAAATCGGCGATAGGGATTGTATGGAGTGCGAGCAGTCTAAAAGCAGTATTCTGTCCCCAGGCAAATGGAGACACACACACACACACACACACACACACACACACACACACACACACACACACACACACACACACACACATACACAGTTGGCATAGCTGGAATTAGAACACTGACCTAACTACCTTATCACACTACAGCATTACACAGTTAAGAATGTACTACCGAGATTACTCAGACACAGCACTCCCAGAGGTGTACTTCTAGGTGGGTGACATCATCAGCACTGGCAAAGATGGTGATAGGGATTGTATGGAGTGTGAGCAGTCTAAAAGCATTATTTTGTCCCAGACGGAGACACACGTACACACACAGTTGGCATGGCTGGGATTAGAACACCGACCTAACTACCTTATCACATTACAGCATTACGCAACTACAGAAAGCACTACCGAGATTACTGGGACACAGCTGTCCCAGAGGTGTATTTGTAGAAGGGTGACATCATCGGCCTTGCTAACGGTGGGTATAAGAAATGTATGGAGTGTGAGCAGTATAAAGGTATTAGTTCTCAGGCAAACGGGGAGAGACACACTCACAGACACACACACACGGCAAGTATGGGAGTAGAACACTGACCCAACTACTTTATTACACTACAGCATTACGCAGTTACATAACGTGCTGCCGAGACTACTGGGACACAGCCCTCCCAGAGGTGTATTTGTAGAAGGGTGACATCATCGGCCTTGCTAATGGTGGGTATAAGAAATGTATGGAGTGTGACCAGTATAAAGGTATTACTCAGTCCTCAGACAAACGGGAAGAGACACACACACACGGCAAGTGTGGGAGTAGAACACCGACCTACCTACTTTATTACACTACAGCATTATGCAGTTACAGAACGTGCTACCAAAATTACTAGGAGACAGCCCTCCCAGAGATGTATTTGTAGATGGGTGACATCATCGGCCTTGTTAACAGTAGGTATAAGAAATGTATGGAGTGTGGCCAGTCTAAAAACAATTTAGAGTCCACTGGCAAATGGGGACAGACATACAGACACACACACGCCTGTGTCGGGTACGGAACACCTGCCTATTTACAGATTACTATTACAATACTACATATATACGAATCGCGCCACACAGACTACACATGTCAAGGCTGTCATTATGACCATCTGGGAATGCGGACATCAACAGGGATGCTGGCAGTTAAGATGTGCATACCTGTGAACCTGTGTGTTTAAAGTATGAATCCATCCTGACCTGGAGTATGCCTATCTGTAGAATGGACGACTACTACCACTATACAGGGTTACAATGGCCATGCCCATACACAGAGGCACATAACCAATGCAAGATGTCACTAGGCATGCTCACACACTTAGTAGCACAGGGCTGTTCGGAATGCACTGTGTCCATCTGCACAAGGTTATACTGGGCATGCTCATACACTTAGTAGCACAGGGCTGTTCGGAATGCACTATGTGTCCATCTACATAAGGATATACTGGGCATGCTCATACACTTAGTAGCACAGGGGGCATGCTCACACACTTAGTAGCACAGGGCTGGTTGGAATGCACTACTATGTGTCTATCTACACAAGGATATACTGGGCATGCTCATACTCCTAGTAGCACAGGGCTGACTGGGATGCACTCTGATGCTAAACGCGGAGGGCCACAGTGGCCATGCTATTACAGGTAGACATAAATAACACATTGTAATGGGCTCTGGTGTTGGTAGTTGCCATTGTTAGTGGGAATGCTGCTCTATATATATTTGACATCGGTCTTTAACAAATCAGCTGTCATTCTGGGATGACATGGCTGACAGTAGGCAGGCCTTTGACACATATCACATGCATCTATGATACAAGGGAGTGTGGACAGTATCCAAGTCGCATTCACCCACACAGTTCCATTCCAAGGCAAATGTCCTAAACACAGGTTAACTCCCATACACCTACAGGACAACTGCATTGTTTTCTTATGCTAACCAGTGCTAGATGTGTAGCTTCCATATTCACAGCTGGCCACTGTAGATCCAACAATGGGGAGTACTGACATCTGTGCAGTGAGGAACAGCTGGCTGATGTCTCTGTAGTGCACAATAGCACTACCACAATATATCTCAGAACCTAGCACTACCACCATACACCTCAGAACCAGACATGTGGGCCAGAACACAGGTACAGACCGCTCCAGGTGGTGTACCCACATACATAAAGGCCACTCACATGTACTTACCGGTCCCCCCACAAATGGCATCACAAATGAGCCTTGTGCAGGACACAGTGTCACATGCTGCATTCTAGGATGTAAACTGCAGACACCACCATGCCCTCGGACCACCACCATGCAACCATACATGTTGTATGACAGATGAGTATGCCACCATGTGACCCTTGACGTGTGTACTGTACTAAGCTCTACATCAATTGTAGACAGTACACATGTACTGATACAGTTGCATCATGTGGTATGC
The DNA here is from genome assembly GCF_019279795.1 of Protopterus annectens. Taxonomy (NCBI): domain Eukaryota; kingdom Metazoa; phylum Chordata; order Ceratodontiformes; family Protopteridae; genus Protopterus; species Protopterus annectens. The sequence continues at coordinate 552,702,248 of NC_056748.1, forward strand.
AATGCAATGATACCACTGTCTGTGACCAGGTCAGCTGTACACATACCATGGGCCCTCAGTACTGTCCACCATTACCAGATGTCCATTGCTGTATACCAGTACACACCCTCATGTATGGATATGACATACATGTACCTGCCCTGGGTATGTACATGCCACACACACAACATACCTGTAAATAGCATAGCTGTTGTAGTCCTTTGTGCAAACAGGTGGCTACAGCCATTACACACATGCACATGGAATGTAGGTCCATGGCTGCTGAATGCTAACAGTACATAAGGTGTGATATCAATGTTGACAGAGGTAACATCCCCTCTGTACTGGTCACCCATCATATCATACAACAGTCCATGTGTCATGTATGCTATTACACATATCCGCCAATTGCAATGTCTACAAACATGACCAAATGTCAGGATTGTAGGACCTACACTCCTGTACATGTACTGTTGTGCGTTTAGATAACATGCATGTGCAGTTGCTGATGTATGCAGGTGGCGTGTATCCTAGTACATCATGCAGCTGCAATGCAGCCTCAACATTGCCAACTGTATATGGTGATATGCTGAATGTACAGAAAAATGTACCACAGGTATGGACAGATGTGTTGCAATAACTAAGTGGCGGGGCATCTTTGCAGACGGATGTTTGCTGTGGACAGCTCACAGGTGTGTCACAAGCAGTCCTACAATACCCTGTGTAACCGATAAGCAATGGTTTCATTAATTGAAGGACATAACACACAACTTAGACAGCGGTCAGGGTGATAGCGAAGGTAAATCACTTGACACCTGTTAATAGATTCATAGGTTCATAGGTTCATAGATTAGTACTAGGCTAACTGTCCTTGCGAGCCATTTTAAGCCTAGCCAGTTATCCCTTGTGAGACTCGAACCCTGCACCTTGTGTTCGTAAGGCAAACACCTTAACCATTAGGCCACCCTCCCAACCCCGTCCTTAGTGCATATATCAGCACTGTTGGCACAGGAAGCATCAGTACAGTTTGTAATGCATGCAATACTCCTGTACGTCTGATATACATAACATGAGCTAGGCAGGTCTGAGATTCACAGTACTGGCATGTGTGGTTGCATGTATGCCCATATTTGTTACGTGTTGTGGGGAATACATCTCGATTGTTACTCACTCTCCTGTACACTAGTGTACACATCTGTACAAACTGTACTGTATAAAGCAGGACATAGGCAGGGTCATGTATCTCACACGTGTGAGGTATCTGTATGTGCATGACATAGGTGTATTAATTACTGAATGCCACAGTGTGTGTATGTAGGGCTGACTGATTCCTGGGGTGAGGATGTATGTTACCATACTGAACTGATAGGACCCCTCCCACCATCCAGGCGATGCATTCAACTATCCGTGTTGATGTCCCCGATCTTAGGCCGTACTGACTACCTGTACATGTGTATTCTCTGTGGCGTGTCATGTAGGTGCACAGTACTGTAATGATGATTTGCACATAGGCAGGGGTCCTCAGCACACCAGTAGCAACTGTGTGCGAGTGTGTGTTACTGTGTCGGTGAAGCCGTGAGTGTGTGTGTGTATGTGTCTTACAGTGTCATTGAATGCATTTGTGTCAATACCTGAGTGTGTGGGTGCAGTTGTGTGTTGGCATCCTGCCATGGGAATGTGTATTACTGATTCCCATTGAGGCATCACACTTCCCACTGGCCTCTACCCTTGTAATCAGCTAGACCACTCTCTTACCTCACCACTCCATGTAACTGTACCTGTGATGTCACCCTTTATGGATGTCACGTCTGTGTCCACAGTAGCTTAATACACAGCTATCATGCTCTTGGAACAGTAGATGTGTTTGTAATGTGAGACATTCTCACTGGTATGTGGCAGCTACACAGTGCATGCTGGTATATTCATACATACCTGTGAGTAGTCCATATTGACATATGGGACACTTAACTGCAAACACTGATATCCACTTGCACATGCAATTAGACCTGAAGAAGGACAGCAGAACAACATGACCAACATGCATTTACTGTTGTTACACAAGACATATACTGTTAACAGTATTGTACACCTGTACTACATGGTATATCTGCTCACTGTCAACAGTCAACATTTGTACACTACACATATCATCCTAGTCTGTTCACCCTGTGCATCAGACCATATGAGCATGTCCCCACACCGATGGTGTGGATGTCAGGGATGCGGCACAGGCATCATCATATGCACAGGATGTTAATGTTTGCCAGAGGCCTAGGCTGCACCATTGGATGACATCATGTGTGTGAGTTTGGGCCTTTGATCTAATTGGGCGTGTGTGGATGTTATGCATGTGTTGGTTGTGGTGCCCTACATATGTGCCCAGTGTATGCATGTATGTCTGCACACACTTCTCCCATGTGTCTGGCCTACACAGGGGTATTACTAACAGCTGTAGACTGTACAGGTGAGGTTTTACAGTTCACGGTGTCTGGCCATGGACATGTGACCTGTGCCTGCAAGGGGTTGCACGGGCACTACCAGACAGTGGTGCAGATTGGGTACTGCCTGATATCACTTGTCCACTGGAACCATGTACCAGTTGGGACCATCCCGGGCCACGTGCCTGTGGCCTGCTCTTTCATGGTGTGGACAGCACAGCACCAGATGCACTGCGGCTGCTACCGCCACTATGGGAGCGGGCATGTGAGGTAGCTCATACACGTAGACCTGACACAGGTGATGAAGCAGGCCTACGTCCACATGCCCGATGTCTCACTCCTACCAGATGTTCTAACACAGACAGCTCACGCTCGCGGATTGTCATGCCATGGTCAAGGACTCCAACCATGTCACCTAACCATCTATCGAAAGCATCAGCAATCTGCTGTTGAGCATTTACCATTGCCTGGATGCAGTTCAAAAAACAGACAGCAGCCCTCTGTAGCCTCTGATCATCTCTGTTGCACCATTCAGCACATGCCTGTGCCACCATTACAGTCTGAAACATGCGTCTGGTGACACCAGCTGCTGTGCTCTGTCATGCAGGAGCATGTTGGCCAGAGGTCCTCCTATGAGCAGCACTGGCCACGTGCCTGTGTGGGGCACCACCAGTAGTTTGGCTGACACCATAGTATGTAGGCACACCTTCCATAGCCCCCACACTTTCCTGTTCCAAGCTACCATGCGCCAACTGGCCTTCCTCTATGGCCACTGGTGATGGAGTATGTGCAGGTATGGGATCTGTGTACGGGGATGAGGTGGATATAGATGGAATGGCAATAAATGGCACAGTTTCAGCCCCTGACAACTCTGCCTGTGACCCAATCATACATTCATCATCACTGTGGGGACACTAACATCTGATGTACCGCAGCAGGGCAATGCACCTACATCACCTGTGAGGGCAGACACGAACTGTACATTACAGTCTATACAATAGACACACACACAGGCATGTGATATGACAGAAGGCATGCAACATGCATGTGATACGGCGGATGGCATGCAGCGCAGACAATAATAGTGGTAGTTATCATACATCCCTAGGTTGCACACAGCATGCATGTATGATAGCAGACGGCATGCAAATTACACAATCATAGTAGTGGTTAGCATACATCCCTGTGTTACACCATGTGGACCAGCACAGGTTAACAGTACACCTGCCTGATGTGTGGCATATGACCTTGATAATCACATGTAGTATGACATGTGATCTGCTGATGTGTGCAATGACATGCATACATGTTTAACACAATGGTGTCCTGTCGAATATACAGTGGGGCAATGGTGTACCAATTCAGTGTTGTCTGTCCACCCTACAGATATACTGCAAATTTAGCTGATTTGCATGGCCATTGCAGGGAATCATGAGGAGTCTCTAGTGCTATACAGTGTGAGTTACAAACAGAGTTCATAGCCATGACTGTGTTCAGATACAATACATATATACTTCGGAATGTGACCCACGTCACTGAGGTGTATACACACTAAACCATGATGTGGAAGTTGTGACACAGGTCACTGATGGGTATACGGATGACACCCCTGCACATCTGCAACCATATTGCTGCAGCCTAGCAACTATGGGCAGACATGGCGAACACGTCAGTACTCCATGTCCCACATGACATATGTGTACCACACACACACACACACACACACACACACACACACACACACACACACACACACACACACACACGAGGAGTTAGTATGGCATTTATGTCCATCACCAGCAACAGGAATGTACTGTATCTGTGGCCTGATGTGGATACTGTATAGGTAACTGCTGTCATGTAGCAACACCCTCAAGATAGATGTTCAACACATCCTATGTGGTGGATTGATGTTACGCCTACACAAGATGTGCACAGGCCTGTAAGATGTCTAGCATTCCACATTTACATTATGACCATTATATAAAGGCCATGGCCGAACCATGTGTAGCCATTGTATGACAGGGTGTACACACAAGCACAACACTTCTAGTGTGTGTGTGTGTGTTGCTCCATGTCTCTGACCATCCTCCATGGCCATGTGTGTACATGTGCTGTCCAAATTATAGTGATGGGCATTTATTTCACATGTCTGTGTTGTCCCATATGACATATAAGCTCCACTGACAACAGGGTTATGCAGATAAAGGGTGGTATGTGGGATAGGTTTTCAGGTTAGGTAGGCAGTGTAGCAGCCAGGCCAATAGATGTCATGGACATGTCAAGATAGCACATCACATTGTGTGACATTCATAGCAGGGCTATGATCCACACCGGTGAAACCTGTGTGCTGGCCATACTCCAGCCCACTGTGTAGTACTGTTTGTATTCCACCACATGTGTAGATCAGATCTGTTGTACGTTCCTAAAGTGAATGGCACCTCCACCATTGTATGCACAGCTGTCAACACATCTGGCAATAAAGTTTGTGAGGATTCATGTAGGTGAGATGATTCACATAGTTTGCAAGTGTGGCACATGGGTAGTCATTGTGATGCATTGCAAGTCTGACCTGTATATTGTGACAGGACCATACATTATGTGTACAAGTTGTGAATGGCCACATGGCAGACAGATTTGTGCATTACGGTTCCTGATAAATAAAAACACTCTCACCTGCAACGGGCTGTTGTCGCCGCGGAACACCAGAGGTACCCAACACATACACCAGTACATTAGACTATACTATGGTGTATGCACATGTGTGCATACACAGAGAAGCACACTATAGTATGCGGCATGTGTGTATACATGCCTTGCATATGATGTTACATTACGTATTGTACAGTGACACATGCAGCTATATGGAATATAGTTGTTATAGGTGTAGTACTGACTTACCAGGCAACTCCAGGCTCAGTGGTTGAGAGACACCCACCTCCACAATATCGGCTAAGGATTGTGGATGTGGTTCTGCAGGTGTCCCCAGGTTGGCCAGTAGCTCCTGTGAGTGGGGGCTGGGTTGGTGGTCCAGCACCTGTTGCACCTTGTTCCCTGGCGATTGCATTCGCATACTGTTTCACCCATCTAATGAGGTCTGTACAGTGTCTGCGCACCTGCTGGTATGTGCGGTTGTGGCCACCCACATCATTAACCCTCCTGCGAAGTTCCATCCACAGGGCATCCCGCTGCTGTGCATCCTGTAGCACAAGGCTGAACAGGATGTTGTGATTATTTATTTTATTTATTTTTATTTTATTTTATTTTACATTTGTTGACTGGGCTAGTCTAGTTGGATACATATCCATTTTCAGTAGAGGCCCGGGGAGAAAAGCTCTATGTGCAAAACAATATGAATAAAACAATAAACAATATATAATAGACCAAAGTAGAATAGAACAAACTATAATAAAAAACATTTTAAGTATGGTCATGAAAAAGTCTACAGAATAATATAATAAAAACACATTTTAAGTATGGTCATGAAAAAGTCTACAGAAGAATATATGCAATGTATACGATGGTAAAGCAGTTAAACAATGATGATAATAAAGAAGTAAATATGAAGAATTCAGTCACAGGATTCATAATAAGCAGATTTAGAAGGGAAGGGTGGTTGATGCAGGTGGTTGTAGTGAGAAGAAACAGCAGTTAGTCAGGGATAATACAGGAACATAATCAGTGTTTCTTGAGATGAAGCTTGAGCTTCTTTTTGAAAAGTTTATGAGAGCAGAGAGTTGTAAGTTCAGTGGGTAGAAGATTCCATAGCTTACCAACGGTGTTACAGAAGAGGGAGTTGCCTGCTAAATTGTTAGCTCTGCAGGTGTTAAACAGTAGTTTATTAGCAGAGCGTAAGTTTTTAGGATTATGGTAGGGGGTAAGTAGGCTTGAGAGTATAGGAGTATTCGAGGGTTGATACAGTCTTTTATGGGCAATAGTAAGCTGTGAAAAATGAAGATGCTGCAGAAATTCTAACCAATCAAGTTGTGTAAGATTTAGACATTGATGAGTTCGGAAAGGAGAGGCAGCAGCAAATCTGGCAATATTATTATAGGATACAGTCAGCTTGTTAATGTTGGTATTAGAAAGGTTTGTATAGATGGGTGAGGCATAGAGTAGAGTAGAAATGAGATGAGTTCTGGCTATAGCAGTCCTGGCTGTTGGAGTAAGAAAGGGTTTGATTCTATAGAGGGATCCAAGTTTCTTGTTGACTGTTTTTATTGTACTGTTAATATGTGTGTCAAAGTTGAGGTTATTGTCAATAGTTATTCCTAGGAGCTTGGTAGTTGGGTCTGGAGAGATAATAGTACCATTGTTCGATGTAAGTGTAAATTGTGTGGGGGTGGACTTACATGTTGGGGGGAAGAGTAGCAGTTTTGTTTTCTTAGGATTTAGGAGGAGACAGCGGTTTATAAACCATTGTTCCACAATGTTAAATGTGTTCTGGGTTATGGTTTGCAGTTCAATTTGAGACGTACCTGAGCAGATAATAGTGGAGTCATCTGCATACTGAATGCAGGTAGAATGAGGAATTGCTGAGTGAAGATCATTAATATAGATGGAAAATAGGAGTGGCCCTAATATGGAGCCCTGAGGGACACCAAGGGAGATAGGTAGGAGATTTGATAGATTATTGTGCCAGAGTACCGCTTGTTTTCTGTTATTAAGGTAAGATTTGAACCAGTTGATGGTTAATGGGTCTAGGGACAGAGATTGCATGATATGCAAGACGAGCTGGTGATGAACCATGTCGAAGGCTTTGGATAAATCAACGAATATTGCAGAGGAATGAAAGCCGTTGTTACGATTATTGTTAATACAGTCTGTAAAAGATAGCAGGGCAGTGGTGGTACTATGGTAAGGTCTGAAGCCATGTTGACAGTTAGCCAGTAGCTTATTTTGGAGAAGGTGGTTTAGAAGTTGTTTCTGAATACATTTTTCCATAATTTGTGCCAGGGGAGATAGTAAGGCTATGGGGCAAAAATTAGAGAAATCATTTGAGTTCCCAGCTTTGTGTAGAGGAATAATATAAGAAATTTTCCAGATGGTCGGGATATGTCCTTTACTAATGGTTCTTATTGATAAGAATGGATATAGGGTAGGCTATAGATTTGGCTCCTATTTGAAGGTATTTTGCTGGGAGTTGGTCAGCTGAGGGGGTGGAAGGTTTAAGTTTTAGTAGAAGAGAGCAAATAGTAGAAGTAGACACTGGTTGCAATAGAAATGAAGGAGGAGGATTTACAGAAGAATTAGGCAGGTTTGCGGTGTCTGGTGTAAGATGGCTAGCAAGAGATTGGATGTCATTGGTAAAGAAGGCGTTAAAGGAGTTGGCAGTGTGAATGGGATTATCTGGGTTGGATCCTAGAGGGTTGGGGGTGACTGATTGTCCTGGATGAAGAAGTTTGTTGATGCTGTTCTGGAACATTTGTGGTTTATTAAGATGGGTTTGCTGTATTTGGAGGTAAAAGTTCTTTTTATCTAGCACTATGGCTTTTTTAGTATCATTTCTTAGTTGTCTGAAAATTAAGTGATCTAATGGGTCTTTAGTAGAACACCATTTAACCCAGGCTTTGTTTCTCAGATGGATTTTATCCCTTGAAGTGTTTGAGAGCCAGGGTGCAGGTTTAGCTTTACATCTAATAGAACATAATGGGGCATGGTTGTTCAGGATGGATAAGAATGTGGAATTAAAATATGCTACAGCTTCATCAAGTGGAAGATATTTTAGTGGTGACCAATTACATTGTTTAAGTTCTGTAAGGAATAGATTGTGGTTAAATTGTTTTTTGGAGCGAACAGTTCTGGCAATGTTGGGATGTGTAAGGTTGGTTTTAGATCTAATAAAATAGGTTAGGGAGTGGTCACTTAGATCATCTGGGAGGGTCCCTACTTTGTAGGTATGTAGAGGATTATTAGTAAGCATCCAGTCCAAGATAGTTTCTTTGTTGTTGGGTTTGTGAGTTCTGGTAGAGGAGTTGATAGTTTGAGTAAAGCCATATAGGTTAATGTGGGTAGAAGGGTGTGAACTATTACAGGACTGCCAATCAATATTGAGGTCACCTAAAATTATAGTTTCCTGAGGGAGGTTGATAGTGAGCCAGTTCAGGATATTTTCAAGGGTATTAATATTGTTTCCCAGTGGTAGGTATAGGCAGATGACATTTATAGCTTTATTAGGGTTGACCTGAAGTTTAGTGATAAGTAATTCAGCTTTGTTGTCTAAGCGTGGGTTAAGGTCAATGGTGCTAATTTGTAGTTTGGTTTTGTAGAGGATTGTGACCCCTCCTCCCTTTCTGGTAGTACGGTCTGAGATGAGTAGGTATGGGATGAGGGCCTCATCCTCCAAGCGTGTAAAAGGGGGAAGCCTTGCGCACATCATACCTGGAAGACATAATGATGGAGACAGGTCATAGTACAGTACCTCAGAGACATACAGCTGAACATACATGTGTATCACATTACTTCAGTTTAAATAGTTGTATTTGCAGACCTACATGACACTGATGTGCTTGTGTTACACACATGTGACACTCAATGTTGAGTGGATATTATCACCAGATATGAGTGTGTGTCACCTGATTACATTGCTCATACTCCATGTGGTTGCTGTCTTGATGTGGGCATGTCTGTTTGCCTGTACTGGTGTTCCTACCTATCAGCACATGGCTGGATGTGTCCACATTAATGCAGTTGACCTTGATGCAGTGTATATGTCGCATATAAGGACTTACACTGCCTTAACAGACATGACCTGTGACCCTGCAGACATGCTCACATAAGGTTTTACATGTATGTGTTCTGCCATATACATCTACACGGCACTGTACAGCGATTCAACATCCTGCCATGTATCACCTGTGTTGCACATGTGATACACATGGGACACTGGCTAGCCAGATGGTATTTGCAGGGATGGATATCAACTATGGCATGTACAGTCAAAGTCAATTAGTGGGCTATATGCCATGGGCCATGTATGCATCTAGGATGAAAGGTTACCTGGCAGTAGCCGACAGGTGGGTCTGTGGGGCCAGGTGGAGCAGTGCCACATTACTGATCTACAGGGTTAATGATACATATACCATGCATTACCATGTGGTCATCACACCATATCTGAGAAGGCAGTGATGTGCAGCTTTGATGGACAGGAATGCATAGTATGGCAGGACTATGTCAAGTGTATGGGACAAGGATCTGTTCAGCATGTGGTAGGTGGATGTCCATGAAGTATGTGTTCGAGATCAGGATGAGTATGTGTAGCATGTCCGACATCACTGGGTTGGACGTGGATTTATTCAGGGTATGCATCATCCTACATAGTGGAGATGGGGAATGGGAAGGCTGGTGTAGGCCATCTGCACTTGACCAATACCCTTTAAAGGAAATATGTGATCTGATATGGGTCACTTGAGTGGTCTATATGGCTGGACAATGATCTCTATATTCATGAATGGCACACTATTATTATTAGGGTTGCCACATATGACTCCTTGATGAGTGTGGTGATGTAGCTACCACAGGAAAGACAACTACCCAGCTGCATTCCTCACACACAAGTGTCCATTATGATGACCGCTGCCTAGGTGGTAGTTCATGGGTACAGAGTTATTAACATTGGGGTGACAATGCGAGTCAGCTATTGCTCCTAGGTCATAGTCATTCGCATACTTCAAAAGGCAGATGCCTTCTGTTTGTCTGTAATGTATGGACTACAATGAGGGGGAATAGAATTCATTATCCCTGACATACTGTAGCTGCCACTGGTGTGATGATCACATATTATTCAGACACCTTCTGTAGTGTTGTTTCTGCTAGCAGTCCTGTTGCTAAACACTCCTGTGACATAGGAATGTACATCTAGTATACCGAGTGTAGGTGGTACACAGTATGGGTGATGATGTCCTATGACCTGGCAAGGTTATGATATGCAGTGTGACATCAACCATACTGTCATCTACATCTGTACTGCTGACATCACTTAAGTGATCAAGGTTCATGGCCTTCCAGACCAGACTCAGCAGGGTAGTAGTGTAGTACTTCCCATTATCAGTGGTGTCTCCCCCTTTGTTGGGTTGTGATACCTGCTGGTGTACACCATTCAGTGTGTACACAACCTGACATGGAGCTATGTTTTACATGATGTGTACATGGAGAGCATCTTGTTTTGCCATATGTGTATGATACAACCTGTGATGTGGGCAGGTCCCATGCAGACTGAGTGCAGCTTGTACCTGCGCAGTTGTGGGTACAGGGGCCCTGTGGTGTACATGGATATATGCTTGTGTACCTGTTGGGGGGACAGGGCCGTGTTTTTATATTATCCAAGACCCTGTCTGGATTGCTTATTCATGCTAAGCACTTGTTCAGGACTTGTAAACAGTATGTAAGCTAATGATTACTATAGCACTCAATCTTCCACATCACCTACAGGTAAGGGTGAACAGGTTTTGTACATACTTTTTTCTCACTTACGTAGAGTAATGTAGCTGGTGTACTTACTTTCCTCACTTATCTAGGTGAATGTAGTTCTATATTCAGGCATGTCCAAGAGCCAACTGCCAGTATTCTCACCTGTCTATCTGATGAATCTGGACATCTTAAGGCAATGTATGCATTGCCTCATGTACACAGACAAGCCTCTCCGCCTACCACCCAACACTACAACCTGTGAGAGATGCACTCATCTAGCCAAACTGAAGGTAAAGGTCTCTCCAACCAAGCCTGATCCTGAATGTCAAGTGGAGAAGGTACACAGTCGCACAACACCACACTCATCACATAAGCCTCCCTGTATCTACCCCACCATTACCTGGGAAAAAAACTTGTGTACCAACACATTAGCTCAACGGTTTCTGGAATCCATAAACACCAATGCCCTGACTCAACATATCCATACACCCACCAGGGGCAACAATATCCTACACCTAGTCATTACCAACATGAGTGACTGGTGCTCTACATGTGAAGCCAACTCCTCGTTGGTCCGATCAGACCATGTGCTGAACACCGTTGATATGCACATCCCGCACCTACCCCCCATTAAGTGAACCACAGTATAATATGTCTACAAGGCCAACTGCATGCTTCTTAAGGCAGACGTGTTGGACGTCATGACACGCATGCAGATGGACAGTACTGTTACAACTGCTGAATCCTACACAAATGCACTCTATAAGCACTTACAGGAGTGCATGGCTTCTTGTGCTCTCCCAAACAGAACAAGGATGCTATACTCATAATTAACTAAACCAATCTGGTGGTCCCCTGCCATAAACATATTGTACTACAGGAGGAAGACACTGTTGCAAAAGAGAGTACAATACCATGCATGGAGGAGATCTCTGGCCAGCCTCAGTAAGAAGGTGAGATCCCTTATATGATCCTCCAAAGATAGCTACAAAAACTTTAACGCAATTAATACCAACAACAACCACAGAGCCTTGATGTCAACAACCAGATCTGCTCTGAGTTACAGCATAAAAGCATGAACATTACAGAAACAATGGATATTGGCAACATCCTGGCAGATCCCTCTCAAAGCTGCACACTCTGAAAGCAATATCACAGCATCCCTGGGACTGGACAACATCCCAGGCTGCATTTTACACGAACTTCGGATCGTATTGTCTCCTCACCTACGCACCATGTTCAATTATAGCCTCACATCGGGCATAGTGCCCCCTGAATGGCACACAGCAACAGTTATCCCACTCCACAAAGGTGGCACCACAATGGACCACGGGACCTATTTCCCTATAGGCCTGACTAGCCTGGTCTGCAAGGCTATGGTGCACATCATAGATCACTGTCAGAGACATTGGGTACCTCCCAAACTTTGACCCCTCCCTGTTTGGCATTGGTAAGGCCAGACCATGCCTCCTAAACCTGGTGGGCTTCTTAGAGACAGTTACCAAGGCATTAGATGAGGGCAAGGAGGTCCACACAGCCTACCTAAATCTCTCATAGGCTTTCAACACCATTCCTCCTTCTGGTATTATCAACATACCCATCTGCCTGAACATTAACCCCTACGTCATGTGATGGTTTGCAAAGTGGCTCATGGACAGAACACACACAGTAGGAGTTGCATACCCTCAGTCCGACTGTATACCAGTTACAACTGCCATCCCCCAGGGCTCAGTCCTAGGACCCCTCATGTTCGGTATATACCTCTCTGATGTACAGACAAGCACAGGAGGGCTTTGGCTGAAAAGGTTTGCAGACAATTACAAACTAGGGGACATAATTGTTTCCCCAGCTGTTACAGACACCCTCTGGAAGGGTCGCACTGAGACGGATACCTGGTGTTAATATCATGGTGTCAAGCTGAATGCCTAAAAGTGCATAGTCATCCCCTTTGGATATAACTAATTACCCGCGGACTACCACATAGGTGTTAGTCCCCTACATACAAAGAAGGTATTACGGGATCTGGAAACACCAGTAGATAGCAATTTCTCCTTCGATATCCATAATGATAAGGTGGTTAGAATATCCTTCTACATGGCCCCCCTAATCTCTAATGGGATTGCATCCAGATCAGAGGGGGCCATTGGGACTCTACACATGTCATATCAGACCCATTAAAGGATACAACACCCCATTTGAGATATACCTTACAAGATAACTGCAACAGCTTGGAAGACCACACCAGTACCACACCAAGAGGATTACTGACCTCAAACAGATGACCTATGCAGCCCAACCTACAAAACTCCAGCTGTACTCAGTTGCATATCGCATACTCACTGGTGATCTCTGCTTGACAGACAAAGCCCATGTCTAACCCTGTATTGCTGGATATGCTCCACCTAAACAGAAGACCCTGAGAGCCACATGCTCTAGGGATATAACACCTTATCAAAACGATGAGTAGGATGTGCTGAATGGATAGATTCCTGACCCGGACACTCCCTGTGCTTTGGAATGTGATTCCAATGTAAATCAGGCAGGGCCCCTCATGAGCACTCTTCAAGGGAAACATTGCCATGCGGATGGGAGACAAACATGTACCCAGGGATCACTGCAGTGGCTCTGCTGGACAGAGGCACAGGGAACTATTGTATTGGCTCTGCCATTCAGAGGCACAGGGAACCAACCTATGGAGGTGGTGAAAGACAATACATGCTAGCTAGGCTTACAGATACCCTTGGTAAGACAGCCTCGTACCTACCTTTGCACGTATTACATGTCTTATGTGCATTAATAGTTAAATTGCTCTTCCATTTTACTTTGCTATCATGCTGATAAAGTGTTGGCTCACTAAAAGACATATGTATCCTGTTATTGTGTATTGTAAATGCCGATTGACATAACTTTTAGTTATGTACTCACCATAACTTCAGATGCTTGGGATCCATCTCGCCTACATTCTGAACTGATGGGTTCGGAGCCGATCCCTCGGCTCCGACTCGGCACGCTTATGCTATACAGCGAGGCCTCTAATTGGCTGAGCTATCTTTATCCCAGGATGCACCACCACTAATCCCCCAGATCTTGTTTGTCCGCATTCATGCACACATGCACAACTTGATTATATAACATTGTTAGATGTTTCAAGATGAAACAACAGGATTCGGACCTTCTGATATCCTCTGATCTCCAAGGAAGGGGGAAGGAGGGTGGAGTTATTAGGAATGTGGCGAGATGGATCCCAAACATCTGAAGTTATGGTGAGTACATAACTAAAAGATGTTGTGTGATCCTATCTCGCCTACATTCTGAACTGATGGGACAGCGTCCTAGCACCTAAATCCCGGGTGGCTCATTGACAAACACTCCTGAGCACTGTGGAACCAAATGAAGCTCGTCCTCTAGATGCCACATCTAATTTGTAGTGGGAAATGAAGGTGTGCGGGGAAGACCATGTAGCCGCAGCACAAATGTCACTAATAGCAAGCTTAGAATGAAATGCTACCAAGTAGCCATAGCCCTTGTAGAATGAGCCTTGACAGAGGTGGTAAGCTCTTTGTTAGAATAAATATAAGCTTGAGTAATACAGTCCCTGATCCATTTGGCAATAGTGACCTTTGTGACAGCGTTGCCCAATTTGTTATCTGCAAAGGATACAAACAACTGATCTGTTTTCCTTGTTTGTTTGGTCCTGTCTAAATAAAAACGTAACTGTCTGTGGACATCTAGTGTGTGGAATATGAACTCCGCTTTGTTAGAGTATTTTGGGAAAAAAACTGGAAGCTCTAATGATTGTTGTAAGCAGAAAGTAGAACAAACTTTAGGGACAAAGGAAGGATTTGGTCTGAGGGATACTCTGTCTTTATGAAAAACCAAGTACGGGGGTTTCACTGACAAAGCTTGAAGCTCTGAAACTCTTCTGGCAGAAGTAATCACCACCAGAAAAGCTGTCTTCCATGATAGAAACTTTAGATCACATGTAGCTGCCGGTTCAAAGGGGAAAGAAGTCAAGGCGCATAACACTATATCGAGATCCCATGGAGGTGCAGGATGAGAAATCAGAGGTCTTAATAGAGCAGCCCCTTTCAAGAAGGTCTTACACAATCTGTTGCTCATTAAAGGTGGGTCTATGGATTCGTGAAAATTAGAAATTGCTGCCAATTGTACCTTGATAGTAGAAACTGAAGAGCCTTGATTGAAAAGAGAGGTCAGAAATTTTAGTACTTCTGCCACGGGAATAGAAATGGGGTCCAGGCCCCGGAGTTGAGCCCAAATAGCAAATCTTTTCCATTTGCTAGAATACAGTTTCTTTGTAGCAGACTTATGGGCCAAAGATAATATGTGCACAACATCTGGATCCAATGTATGACTCCTGACTATCGTCGGAAGAGGAGGAGCCAAGCCGTCAATTTTAAGGTGTGTAGGGACTGGTGGAATAGTCCCGACTGATGAACCAGTAGGTCTGGGACCTGATCCAGGAACCATGGACCTTCCAGAGCATGTTTCCGAAGATAGGGGAACCACACTTAACGAGGCCAGTAAGGAGCAATTAAGATCATTTTGCTCCCCAAGAGATGCCTTTGAATCACCGTGGGAAGGAGAGGAACTGGAGGGAAGGCATAAAGCAAGCCGGTGGGCCAAGGATGGACTAATGCGGCCATGGGGCTCTTCCCGAGCCGGGTTAGGAGAAGAATTCTTTGCACTTCAGATTCAGAGGAGTCGCGAAGAGGTCGCAACACGGAACTCCCCATTCGCTGAAAATCTGACTTGCAACTGTCATATTCAGAGACCATTCGTAAGGAGAGAGGATGGTTCTGCTCAATCTGTCGGCTATGACATTGGACTTGCCGGTATGTGAGTAGCCACTAGGAAGCGTTTGGTCGAGACTGCCCATTCCCAAACTCTCATGGCTTCTCTGCAAAGAGGATAGGATCTGGTCCCTCCCTGTTTGTTCAGGTACCAGACAACTGACATGTTGTCTGAGTGAACAGCAATTACGCCCTGAGGGAGATAATCGTGAAGGGCTTGAAGGGACAGGAGTACTGCCCTCATTTCTAGGATGTTGATATGAAGAAGAGTCTCTTCTGGGTGCCATTTGCCTTGGACTGACCTGCCCAGGGAATGCCCCCCCCACCCCATCTGGGAGGCGTCCGTGGTCAAAGTGGCCGCCGGAGGTAGAACAAAGGGTCGTCCCTGATCCAAATTGGAGGGCACTAGCCACCAGCGAAGGTCCCGTTTGCAAGATTCCGTGATCCATATGAGGTGACTGAGAGGGAGTACCTGAAAGGACCACTGAGCTGAAAGAAGCCACTGGGGGATTCTCATGTGCAACCTTGCCAAGGGGACTAGAAGAACTGTGGCAGACATGGATCCCAATAGCTGCAGGACCATTCTGGCTGGGGCTTTGGACCTGGGAAGTAAGGCTCGAACTTGAGTCTGTATGGTTTGAATTCTGTCTGTAGGTAGATAGACCCGCATTTGGTTTGAGTCTATCTCTACCCCTATGAATCTTATTCGCTGAGATGGCAGCAACACAGACTTTGGCCAATTGAAGGTGATTCCAAGGGAATTGCCCAGTGATATAGTGGCTTGTAGGCTCCGCAGAAGTAGATGCTTGGAGGTGGCAGTTAGGAGCCAGTCGTCTAGATACGGAAACACCTGGAATCCTAGACTTCTCAGGTGAGCAGTCACAACTGCCAAGCACTTGGTGAACACCCTGGGGGCTGTGGTGAGACCAAAGTGCAGCGCACGGAACTGAAAATGACTGCCTCCTAGGCTGAAGCTCAGATGTCTCCTGGACGCTTGATGTACCATGATATGATAATAAGCATCCTTGAGATCTATGGAGCACATCCAAACACCTTTCTCCAGCAATGGGAGAATAGTTTGTAGAGTGACCATTCGGAACTTGGACTTTCTGACTGAACGGTTTAGGATGCTGAGGTCCAAAATGGGCCTCAAGTCCCTGGTCTTTTTTGGCACCAAAAAGAATCTTGAGTAAGTCCCTAATCCGATCTGGTCTGCGGGAACCGGTTGGATGACTCCTTTTTGCAGCAGCTTTGAAACTTCTGAGGCTGCGGTATCCCGTTGACTGGGTGGCGGGTCCGGGATTTTTTTGGACTGGGGGGGTGAGAGAATGGGATGGAGTAACCTCCGGCGATAATCCGAAGCACCCATCGGTCCTGAGTGATACCTTCCCAGGCCTTTAGGTGCTTCGAGAAACGATCCCCGACTGGCTCCGGAGCAGCACAGCCGGGCAATCCCTCAGGGACTATGAAAGGCTGAAGAGCCACAAAAGGACTCGCGGTCTCCAGTGTTGCGAGGGCCTCTGCCGCCTCTGGGACGGCGTCTTCCGGATGAATTTCCCTCCTCTGCCTCTGGAAGGGGAACCCTCCTGCTGAGAGGGGTAAGGCTTCTGAGATCTATGGAACCACATTTTCCCTCCTCTTAGCCTTGGGATAAGGCCGAAAGGGAGTGGAAAATCGTGCCCCTACGGCAGTCAGAGTCTTACCCTCCTGTTCACAACGGGTTAGTGTGTCCTTTACCTTGGGTCCAAACAGGGAGGACCCATCAAAGGGGGCGTCGGCAAATGAAGACTAAAAGGCCTCCGCGAAATGACACAGATGGAGCCAGGCTTGTCTCCGTAGAGCAATGCCTGTACCACGCTCTACTAAGCCTTCGGCCGCATAAGAAATGAGCCTCATGGACGAGTTCGAAATGGACGACATTGTAGCCAGCTGAGAGCCAACCGTCTGGGCCAGCTCCTCAGGTAGGTTACCCAAGAGGGTATGGGATAGCTCCTTAATCAGATCCCTCTGAAATCTGGTAAAGTGCGTAAGGTAGTTCAGGGACCTCAGTGTAAAGGCCACTGAACTGAGGGTGCGCTTTCCGTACCGATCCATGCTCCTAGACTCCTTATTAGGAGGACGGATGGACGTAGAAGCCTCTGCTACATCTTGCTGGGTAGCAGATGTCACCACCAAAGCATCTACAGCCACACCTTTAGTTAGGAACTCTCTATCAGGGGGTACCGAGAGAAATTTGTTTGGACGAGCAGGCACCGGTTCCACAGAGTCTGGGTGTTCCCACGCCCTTCGACAGATCAAATCCAAGAGCTCGTTGAAGGGCGGAGACACCCAGGAGGTGGAGGGCTGAGCCCCGAAGGCCTTCAGGAACACCAACTCATCAGCAGAGGGAGGTTTGGACTGCCAGCCGCCTCGTTGTTTTAGGGCTTCCAGGATGTCTGCAAAGGAGACATCATCCGAGGATGACTTAGGGGACCCCTCTGCATCATTGAGATCAGTGTCGGATGTCAGAGACTCATCAGGGGAGTCAACGTGCTTCCTCTTGCACGATCTTTTCTTGGGGGGTTCTTCCGAAGAGGCTTCAGAAGGACCTCCAGGAGGGGGAGAAACCCCAGCGGGGGTAACCTGAGGCCTGGGGGCTCTGCTGTCTAAGGACAGGGGGACTGCCAACGACCCAGTTTCCGTATGCAGGGAAGGAACTGGGGAAACCGCGGAGGTAGCCAAGGAAGATTTGGCTAATGCACTCCTCATAGCCCTGAAGGCGGGACCACCAGAATCCTGGGAGGGTCCCACCTCCGTGGCCACGACAGTGGACGGCGCTCCCGCCACCGACGCACCAAGAGGGAGACTTGGGACCGAAAGCATCAATCCCAAAGCCTCCCCCCAGGGCCGAAGGAAGAAGTCCGTGTACTGAACTCCAACCCAAGAGCCGGAGTTGGAGCAAGGGTCAGGCCCGACCCTAACACCTCCACAGGTTCCACCAGCACCGGCTCCAACGGTGCCGAAGCTGTTGGAGGAGGAACCACAGTAGGGGAGTGGACCATCGGCTCTGAAGCCAAATGGGCTGGAGCCGAAACTAGCTTTTGGAACACCGGAGACTGGAAGAGTCGAAGGAGCACCCTGTCGATGTCCGAATCAGACATCTTGGATGATCTAGAGGATACCGATCGGGCCCGAACCGATTTCTCCATCGGCTCAAGGGCTCGGGACCGGCTCGAATGGACTCAACAACTATCGGCTCCGAGGAAGGTTTCAAGAAATTTCCTCGGTGCCGATAAGGATTTCGCCCGAGGGGAAGAGTCTGAGCGGTAACCCTTATCGGCTCCAATATCAGTGGAGCCGATGAGGGTGACCCGCCTCTCAATGCTCCAGACCTCGGCTCCGAAACCAGAAGGGTCGAGGCTGGAGGCATCGAGGCAGACCGTTCCGACCTCGGCTCTGAAGTCCGTGGAGCCGATGGAGAAGTCTGCTTAGATTTTTTAGCGATCGGTTCCGACTGACTGGTCGGAGCCAACACTTTCTTCTTTTTAGAAGGAGACGGAGAGGAAGATAAAGCCTCCTCGAAGGAAGGCTTGATTAATCCCTTGAGGATTAATTTGTTCTTCCTCTCCTGGAGGACTCTAGAAGAGAACGCGTGGCACACACTACACGACTCTTGTAGGTGCTTAGCACCTAAGCAATAGACGCACGAGGAGTGGTCATCCGTTATGGACATTTTAAAACCACACCTCGTGCATTTCTTAAACCCGGAGGGTTTGTGTTCTTTAGACATAACTGCTTTACCACAGAACCTATCTAAGTGAAGAAACACTAACCTTAGTCAAATGGTAAAGTTAAATTAAACAACTTCAACAAAATTATAATATATTTTTTTTTTTTTTTTTTTTATATCACACTAAACAGTTAAACAGACAAAAAAGATAAAGAGAGTCAAGACCCTCTAACTTAAACGGGTGCTTGACCCAAGAAAGATATACAAGCAGCAAAGCAACAGGGGAAGGCTCCTCTAACTAAAACGGGAAACCTTCCCTGACTAAAAAAATCACGAATTTTTTTAACAGAAATTCACCAATCACACTAATATGACAACAATAGCTGTTAAAACAGCTTTTGGGTTCAAAGAAAGGAAATTTGTGACAGGAAAAAGCCTAAATAAATAGTACTTGGCCCAGCCAATGTTGAGACCACATCTAAGCTTGTTAGCGGCAAACGAGATCTGGGGGATTAGTGGTGGTGCATCCTGGGATAAAGATAGCTCAGCCAATTAGAGGCCTCGCTCTATAGCATAAGCGTGCCGAGTCGGAGCCGAGGGATCGGCTCCGAACCCATCAGTTCAGAATGTAGGCGAGATAGGATCACATAACATCTAATGTTTGCCCGCCATTACAGTAATGCTATGTAGCTTGTAATACATATCTGCCTACAATACTGTACATTACACAGTTATTGGCACAATATCCCACAATGCAAAACATACTTGCACAATGGCCCAACCTTCCACATGTTATTCTCTGTATAACACCCATACATATGGCTACAGTTACAATATATCAACATATACTATCCCCTGTTATAGCACATACTTGTTGGACCAACCCTGCCACTGACGTTGGCTGGTGAGGAGTATTTCTGTTCAAAGCCCTTATATAGCATCCCATGTGGTGTATGCGGTGTTTGCCTTGTGACCTACAGCAGTATACATAAATACTACTAGCATGACTATGCTCAACAATACATCACTACAAGATAACTGTTTCCACTATATGGATTGCGAGCACTTTAAATACTACAGAATAGTGTCACCTACACAGACATACTGGCTGTTCTACATACCTTATTAGTAACCCAACGTATCATTAACAGTTGATTCAATCCTTTTCGGTTTGTGTTCCAATGTTATTTGTAATGTTCCACTGGTATATACGGATGGTTTGAATGTGTGATGACACATCCTTTTCTAGTTACATATCGGTAACATGTGGTATCCTGTCCACCAATTGCTGTTCCAAAGAAGTTAATTGGATGCACATCAGCTGTGCAGCTACTCCATTAGCCAATACCATGGCAACAGTGGTGTATAAGTGAGTACTCCTTTTAGGGGTTGTCCGTTTGCCTTACTTTCGAGGGAGATGTTCTAGATGTGTTATTGCGATATTTCAACAGCTATATGGAGACACACAGAGATATATTAGCTTCATGACTCCCGTGGACTGTGTGTAATGGCTAGATGAGTTAGTTCTACATGTGAGTACAGCTGTTATATTTCGGAACAGTGCTACTTATGTAGGATTTGTTTGTACCTAATACTTCTACAGATGTTTAAGTCTGGCAAGGATGTTTGGCGAGCTCAAGGCCATATAGCTATGCATGAACTGTTATGTGGTGTACAGTGTGTTCACCAGACATCCTTGATTTGGTGTACAAGTGTAGCATACTGTGCTGTTACTCACTAACTGCTAACACATCCCGGTGTACGCACAACCCTCTAAAATGGGATTAGTGCAAACAAACCCTATTACATCAGCAGCTGTTCCATTGTATAACAGCCGCTATTTCACTTAGGGCTATGTTAGTGTGTCTCTGTCAAGGTATGTTAGGGGTTCTGCAGATGTCGTACAGTGTGTGAATGATTTGTGATGTTATTACAGTTTGTATTGTAATATGTTTGGGTGTGGGGGTGATGGTAGGTGTGCATAGCGAATGCAGGTGTGTAGGAACTGCTTTTATACATAATCGCTATGTGCGTGAGGGTTCCTTCCCTATATGAACACCTATACTTTTGTGGGCTACTACAATGGTATTTGCAGGCTGATTCATTAAGGCACTGTTATGTGGTTCCTGTATAGCATGCAGGTGATGTTAGTCCTTGAATCCCTTTGGTAATACATCTGAATGTAATAATTTGTTGCTACATGATAGCTGTGTATTTCTGTCATAGGTATTTGCAGTCATCGTAGTTGTGTTGGTGACTGACCCTCTTTGGCTAGGGTTGCCACCTTTTCATATGTCCATAGTGGGTCCTTTTCGGGACACACATCTGATTTTACAGGCCGACACAAACCCGCGGTCAGTACAAGGGATAGAACTTTCCTTTCTTGCTTAATTATAATCTTATTCTTGTAACAGTTTAGTAGCTTATCCAGTTTCCTGTACCATGTAGGTACTTTAGATACAGAAATAACTATTGTATGCAACTATTACAGTACATATGGGAGATAATTATGTCCTACAATCCAAGGACATTTGCCACGTTTAATATATTTGGTCAGGCACAACTGCCTAAAGAGGGAGTGTTCCCCGTAAAGTGGAACAGGTGGTAACACTATCATTGGCTTATGTCCATAGCACATATTTGTAATGGTGTATAGGCATATACTCTCCATATCCTTTGTTCATAAAGGTTGGTAGTGGTGGAATGTGTGATTGCTATGGTCTATGTTATACACATATGTGAACACTTCAACCACTGTATACGGGAGACCTACGGAATTCCAAAACCACAGTGTTCTGACGCACACAGTCCCGGGAACAGACTCCCATACCCCACATTACCGACATCGATAGAAACTCGCAAAGGTAACACGAGCATGGAACACACACACATGCACACACAGACACACTGCTATCCAACACATCCAAACAAACCATCCTACACTACGTATGAGCAGGTGGCCAAGCCCCCCTACACACCCCATGTAGGTGTCCGTGCCCCACACACCACCCACTACTTTAATATTCTACATCCTAGGTCACTCAAACAGACGCACAAAGCTAACCCACAACCACACATTACAGTCCCCCAACAACACACACCACACACAGAACACACACTTGCACACACTACAGCCCTAAGAAACACACGTACACACAGTAACCTACCCAAACCGCAACACCAGAAGCACTGACTAACTGTCCATTAACATCATGAGATTATACCTCGTGCATCTGGTGTTTCGGTACTGTGTTCTTTCAGACCTTAAGCCTCGGGATTAAGTGCGTCGGTATGTAAAGCAGTCGGTATGTGGTAGGTATCCCATTTATATGTACTTCCATGGTTATGTAGATGTTGTTAACCTATCTATATATCTACATATATATCTATATCCCCATATATCGACATATCTCTCTCTCTCTCTCTCTCTCTCTCTCCCTCTCTATATATGATTGTGTATATCTATCTATATATATATATATATATATATATATATATATATATATATATATATATATATAAATATATATAACATACACCTTTCATTGTGTACATGCCGATTTGTCCTATTTCAACACATTCCTACCTTTTGTGTTTTAACCTGTCAGTATACACGACTGCCATTGGTACATCTCAGGTAGCTTAGTGGTATGTTATTGTGATGAATGTGTACATGGTTGCATGTTCTAATCCTGGCAGTGATATCTTACCTCTCAGAGCAGGCACTGGTAGTGCAAGGGTGATGAATGCACATTTCAGCGGTTGTGTGTTCCACATGTTTATTATTCTATGGAGAACTACCTATATATGCAAGCTGTGTTTAAGGTATACTATGTAACATGTACACATCTGTGAAGATTCCTGTCAGGGATACTCCCCATTATTTGGAAACACATCCCTGATTACATTATACAAAACCCGTCACTAACACTCCGGGGAATCCTTGCAGAGTGGGTGGTGAACAGTAGCTACACCCCTGGGATCCTGCAAGTGGCTCTGCTCCACAGAGGGACAGTTAGTTGATCAATGAGGTGGTGACAGCAGACACGTTTTGCCTATGCTTATGAGTGGCCTTGGCGGTTGGCCATGTACCTACCTATGTATCTATGAACCTGTACATACAGTATGGACACATGCTGATAGCTTAATATACTGTTCAGGTATTGACTTACCTTGTGCCAATGCGGATGTGTGTACAATAGTTGAGGGCTGCCTATGTAGGATGCACACAGTAGACCACCTATACCTGACAATTTACAGGTGGTCGTGTGTGTGTGTGTGCCATCCATGTTTGCTGTGTGTGCAGGTGGAGAAGGGTGTCAGTCTATGAGTGCCTATACTGTCAGTGTGTGTGCTATATGTTCCCTCTTTGCCAAGGCATGGGCATACTGGGCACGCCTCCATCTGCCTACTGAGGCTAGCACAGGGTGTTCGTGGTCTGAGCCCCCCTGTGCCTGTGGGCCCCTTGGCAATGCTGGTGGGCTGTGAGGGCCTTCACCATTCTGTCCCTGCTGCAGCTGTTTCCGCAGGATCATATTGTGTAGCATGGCACATACTATGAAGATGTGGGCACACATTCCTGGAGATTACTGCAAGGCTCCACTAGATATGTCCAAGCAACTGAACTGTGATTTCAGCATCCCAAACACACACTCTATGATGATTCTGGTTTCTGCGTGTGCCTCATTATGGCGTTCTTGCGTGGCTGTGTGTGCATTTCTGATGGGTGTCATCATCCACGGTTCCAGTGCATAGCCAGTATCCCCCACCAGGTGGCCATATGGGATGGGCCCCCTGACAAATACCTGGTACAGCTGTGAGGCATGCCAGATGTGGTAGTCGTGGTAGCTTCCAGGGCTGCAAGCACACACATCCATGATAATGCCCTGGGCATTGCACACAACCTGGCAGTTGATGGAGGGGAACCCCTTGCGGTTTATGTAGCGCCTACCCTGCTTACCGGGTGGTGACTTGATGTGTATGTGCGTGCAGTCTATTGCACCAAGTACCTCTGGGTAGTCTGCCACATTGTGGAAGAGACGCATATTGCTGGCCAACCCCTCCTGCATTCGGGGGAAGTGTATGTGCTCATTGGCATGTGGTAACATGGCATCCAGGAACTGGTGGAGTACCCTGGATGCTGATGTCTGTGAGATTCCCATGATATTCCCAGTTGGCCTTTGAAAGGTACCTGTGGCTGGCATTCTCAGGCTTACACATACCTTCGTGCCCACTGGGATGGGTTCCCCTTTGTTATGTCTCGCTCTGAGGCGTGGTTGGCACAGCTCAACAAGTTGCTTTATGATGTCCCTGGCCACCCTGTAATGCTCTACTATCTCCAGATCATGTAGCCCTTGGTAGGTTACCCTGGGTCCAAACACTTGTCTTCTCCTCCAGTGCCTGAGATTGTTGTCAGCATCATCTTCCACACCACCGTCAGTCTCCAACACATGCTGGTGAATCAAAGCTATAGCGGCCCCTAGCATATACATATTAAAAGTTCCCCGTCTGTATACACCAATGGTGCAGAGTGTCTGGGAATACACAAGTGTGTGTGTGTGTGTGTGTGGGGCTTTCACAACTTATACTATTGTGTAATGGATGATGCTGGTGTAATTGGGTGTGTTTGTGCTATTCCAGCTGCAGGTATCTTAATTATAGGTTTTACAGCAGGTACTGCTATTGTGGGGCCTTTGGTGTTGACTTACTCTTGTCTGCCGTGATTCATCTATTGTCCTTCACTTCTATGTTCAACCAGATTCACCTCCCATTGTCAGGCATGCATCCAGCTGCCACCTTTCTTGTTTTCTGCTTCCACAACCCAGGATAGTGTTGGGAAATGTGTTATGTAGCGGATCTACAGCAAGTTTGATTTGTTCTGCTGTGACAGTTCTCTTTTCTTTGCTGTACGGCACCTCCCCTTTCCTGTTCTGCAGGTAGCTGCTAGCAGCCTTGTTAGCTGTTGTCTATGGCCCACTGTGAGTTTCTAGGTGTTAATTACTCCTTTGTACTCCAATTACTATGCTGCAGCATTTCCTTATTGTCTTCATGTAACCTTCCTGTTTCACCTAAGTTGTGCACCACGTGTGCCTGGTTTCCGGCTTTTGAGCACGTTTTCATCCACGTTCACCTGCACTTTCGGTCACCTTGTGTGCTCTCAGCTAAGCATAGCTATGGTTAGGTACACACCCCTATCCTGTGGCTTTGCTTAGCAACAGGCAACCTGGATTACCAATGCTCCAATGTGCTTACAGCTGCGGCAGCACACACCTCTCATGATGTCATGTTTACCTCCAGGCCACTCCTCGGTGTTGTACCGCTGCACCGCATGGTACATTCTTACGCTGGCAGGACTTTTGCGATTCAGTATTACTTGACTCATTTGCATGGCATTGACTGCTAATTCCTAGTTACCACGTGGAACACTGTCACAGACCCTTAGCAACCCTTGCGTCTTGGTTGTGGTGTAGCATGCATACCATTGACTATTATAGCAAAATCATGATTTGTGTTACATTGCAGTTTTATGACATCTAAATATATTTTCCTTGTGTTCCCATTTGCGCACCCATGCACTGCAGTTGTACTTTGTGTTAGTGTGGCCATGACATTAAATGTTATTTTTTATGTGTTGTGCATGTTTTTTATGCCATTGGCTGTATATTTAGCCATTGGCATGTGTTAACATTGTAATACGTAAGTATGGTCTGCTTTCATGGCTCTGGTGCTCTGTTTGAAAAAAATGTAAACCTTTTTTTGGTTTACATTTCTGCATGCTTTCGCTATGCCTGCACCACTTCATGAATCGCTATATACCTTCATTTGAATGCTACACTGCTGTACATGGGGTGATTAGCATACAAGCGCCATGAGCTGCGCAGCTCTGGCGCACGCTGGTAGTGCATGTGGAAACAGCTCTTACCTGAATATCTCAATGGCCATATTTGGCGCTAGATTGCCAACGCTACTCCGGCGCATGGCGCAAGCTTCATGAATCCCGGGATTATTTAAGAAAAGTATTTTTTTTCTTAAATAATGTCATTGTAGAATAGCAAGAGCCGACTCCTTGGTTGTGGTATATTGACATTTACCCACGGTTGGCTTTATTTAATCACTCAGGCTACGCCCTCATGATTAAACCACACCAACCATGGGTAAATCTTCAGTATACCACACCATGTCGCCAGTTATTGCTTAATTAAGTCCTTTCAGAGAAACTGTAGAAAGATACACTTTATATTTCAATTACATTGTTTTATACATTTCTGTTTTGCCTTTCTATTCTATTTTTTTTATTCACCAAAGAAGGCCTTAATGCCATGCACATTTTCCTGACAAAGGAAATACACATACTGCAGAATTCATGGAGCTTAAATATAGCTTTGCAAATTTGCAAACATTCTGAAATAAGAAAGAAAAACTCTGACACATTTTAAATCAGGTTTCATACTCTGGCAATAAATTTCACCCCATAAGAAACTTAAGCAAATCTTCTGGAGGCAAACCTCAAGAAAAAGAGATTGAGTCAAAGGTACACTTTTGGGGTGCACTCAACCTGTTCCCTTTTTGGAAAGACCAGCTGCATTGTCATTCACAGAACTACTCATATGCTAGAACTACTCATATGCTAGATATTCATGTTATAGGACTGAAAGGCTAAACTCCATCTAAGAAGCTTTCCATTCTGCTTATGTAACCACGTCAAAGTACTGTGGTCTGTAAATACAGTGAACATTCTTCCATACAGGTAGAGTTGTAGCTTTTGCAGATCTCAGACTATACCTAGGCAGTCCTTCCTTATGGCTGCATAAGAGTCCTTCCTCGGTTGCTGTCTCCACCTCAAGCACATAATAAGGTGCCTTTCTACCTCTGAAGAAACCTGACTAAGTACAGTCCCCATCCCCTGATGGGAAGCATCTACCCAATGAGTTATTGTTTATAACCAGGGCTGACTGGTACAGGTGTCCACTCAAAGCCTCATTGAGTGCTTCGAATGTCTACTCAGAGGCTGAAGCCTAGGCAACCATATCTGCTCTAGTTTCTGGTAAGGTCTTTAAGGGGAATAGCTAGCATACTATAGTAGGGAACAAATTTGCCTATAGTACCCTACTACTTCTAGGACTTGCCCTTCAACACAGTAAATAATTGAATTATATCAATAACAACAAGGGCATGGATGGCCAGGCATGCTCCTTATACAACATTTAACAAATTAATTGGTTCACACTTTTAGTCTTAGGGTACGCCTTCTTTGCTACTCATTGCTGTATATGTCTTTGCTGATCTCCTTGTATTCTTTCCCTCCCATGTTATTCCCCTGCAGTTCACTCACCCTTTCAGTTATTACTAGTTATTATGTTGGCTCGGTTTTATTTTCCTTCCTGTCCCTTACTGCTCATTTTGTCTCATCTTTTTCCTAGGATTAATGCCCCTCTCCATTATTTGCATTATTATTGTTCTTGCCTGCTTGGATATGCAGTTGCATGTCTCCATATACTGTATCATGCTCCCTTATGTTTTTTTGTCTGCAGCTGGTGTTACAGTTTAAAAAGCCTTTGTCTTCTGTATTTTCCTTGGCTTCTGCAATATTTTATTATTGCAAAAATAATAAAATTAAATTATAGAATATAGTATAAAAAGTAATGCTTTTGTTGCTACATGTGCATCAAAATATTATGTAGGGTAAACAATTACACTCATTCTCAACTGCTGCAACCCCTCCCCCTTTTGTTCCTGTGAAGAACATCAAAAGCAAATTAAAGAGAAATACCTCATTCTCAAGATTTAGTTCTTCTTCCACATTTATCTTTTGTATTGCAGCACAAAGATATATTGCTGTTTGTGAAAGGGCTTAGTCCTTAATATAACATCTTAAATACTGAGTCTCTTTTCAAACAGTCATATAATTTGGCATTGGCCATTAAACAAATGAGATGGCAACAGTTGACACAACACCTCAACCCCGTGTAGAAAATAGGAAAAATGGGGATGATGACGATGATGTGCTTCTCTATCTCCTTCTGCCTTGCAGCTGTCCATGTTACACTTTCCAGAGCTTGTAAGCCCATCTAAACTTCTACACATTTTGCTTGAGCCTCTAGTCTGAATCCAGAATTTGTCATTTGTCCTGTCTGGTATCCTCTCTTTGTATGCAGCTCTGATGTTTAAATACTTTTATACTGCTGGCCCAGCTGTTTTTTTTTTTCCTAGTAGGATCCCTCACACTCCTGTCCCCATTCCTTCTTTGGAACATCATTACTGTGTCCTGTTCTTGATCTATCGGGTGATCACTCTTCTCATCTTCCCCCTTTTCTGTTCTCAGGCTCCTGCTTCTGTCCCTTGGCTTTCTGCATGTTTTGGCTGCCGTACTTCAATATTGTGACCATTTGCATAGCCTGTTTTGGGTGCACTGGCATCTACTTCATCTTCTGTTACTCCTCCACTTAGTTGAGCTTCCTTTAATTACACTTTTACATTTTCAGCACAAACACCTGTGGCCTAGTGGATAAGGTATTGGCCTCCTGAGTCAGGGATTGTGGATCTGAGTCCCTTCTAAAATAATATAACCTTGACATGTTTACTTAACAATCATTGTCGCCTGTTTGTTCTCTGATGCTGATGATAATTTTCTTTTTTCACACGGTGGATAGCCAACTGGCTCACAGACAGGACCCAGTAAGTTAGAATTGGGGAGTCCACCTCTATAAAGGGGCCAGTCACAAGTGGAGTCCCTCAGGGTTCAGTCCTTGGACCACTCCTTTTTGGCATTTACTTCTCAGAAGTCAAGGCCAATGTCAGTGGTCTCTGGCTGATTACATTTGCAGGTGACTGCAAGTTAGGAGCTGTCATTGAATCTTACACTGACAGAAAATGTTCTCCAGGAGGTCCTGAAACACATAAACAACTGGTGTCAGAGCCATGGACTAAAACTAAATGCCAAGAAATGCATTATAGTATCCTTTGGGAAGTCATCCATCCCTGGTAACTATCGTATTGACAAGACACCTCTTAGAGCTGACCTAGTAGTCAGGGACTTAGGGACACACATAGTATTCTAGCCTTTCATCATCACATGTCTACAGTTGTGAGGAAATCATTCTATGTTGTGCAACTTATAAACAAAGGTATGGCATCTACGTCCAAGGAAGTCATTGTTCCACTGTATTTGGCATTCATCAGACCTATCATTTAGTACAATGCCCCCATTGGTATGTACCTAACCAGGCAAATCCAACAACTGGAATGTCCACAGAGTTCCCCACTAAAAGAATACAGGGCGTAAATAAAATGGCCTATGCAGACTGCCTCAAAGCCCTATCCCTGTATTCTGTCTCCTATAGGTTGTTGAGGGGAGCTCTATGCCTGGCATACACGGCATTGTCAGACCCTACTCTGATGGACCTCCTGCATATTCACAAAACAAACAGTAGCAGAATTACCCATTCTAAAGACTTAAACCTTGCCTCTGATATAAATAGGACCTGCTGGAGAGATAAGTATGTATCCCAGAGACTACCCCATCTATGGAACAGGCTCCCCATCCATATGAAGTAGAGTTCCTCCCTAATCCAATTCAAGTGCAACTTGGACAACTGGATGGGAAAACCAAAATTCATCCATGGTTTGGCACAAATGTCTCTAATGCAAACAGGTAAACTGTAAATGATTCATCTCCCAGGCCCCTGCTTACACTTATCAAAGGTATCAGAACTTGTCAGAGATTTGGAATGCATGGCTAGGCTTAAAAAGGCCCTTGTTGTTGTTAGACTAGTAAACACCTATGAACCTATGAGATGCAGCAACCACTTTCACATCCTGTACTTTTCTTACTTTTATTTTCCTTTTAGTGTTTCTGATTCATTATTACATTTGCATTAGTAGCCACTTTTTATTGGCTTTTCAATAAAACCTAATGACCCAAAGTATTTAAGAATAGTTGAAACCTTGAAGTCACTCATTTTCTTCCGAGTTTGTTTCTGACTAAATTGTATTCTTTCTACTTAACAATAAACTCATGCTGGGTACTCACAGCTGATTCCAATGTCTTTCTCATTCAGTCCTATTACTTTATTGCTTCTCTTTGTCATGATTATCCAATCTTTCATTGTGTATGTTGTTCATTGTTTCTTGCCTACACTGTGTATTTTATTCACTTCCTTATTTTGTTTTCCTTGGAGGTTCATCTGCTTTTCTAAAATTAATTTCATAAAACTTTTGAGCTCTTCTTCTGAAATATTCTTTGTTATACTCAAGCTTGCCCTCCTAAGCCTGTTTTCTTGCACATTCAGCTTATTTTTTAGCCCGTTTACCTCTTAGTCTAGTCGTTTCAGCTTTTCCAGACAAGATATTTATTGGACTTCAGTTAACTGTATTTTCTCTAAGCTCTTTAACTATTTCCTTACATTTTTCTGTCTCTCCTTGATTTTTTTATTGTTTTTTTAGGGTAGTTTGTGTCTCTGAATATTTTCTTAACCATTTGTAGGATTTTTCCAATATCATCTGTGATACTTTCTGTTTAACACTTGATCATTATCCCCCTTTTGCAGGCAGACATATTTATTTTTGTTATTCCTCTCTTCTTTTTCATTTTCTTTTATTTTTACAAAGTTTTTTTCTTAAGTGAGGCTGGAGCTCTGGATGAAGTGGCAGTGTTGCTGGCACTCATCTCAGGAATTATCATTTTTACTCATCCCTATTTTATTCTACATGATTATATTGTGGACATGAATTAAAAGATCTTAATTATTTAAATGTAGCTTTTGTCCTCCACTTGCCATCAAACTCAGTTTCTCATTTTGCGCACAGTTACAAGCTTGCCTTACCAGTTTTAGGCCACTATTCCCCCTGGCAACCCACAAAAAGTATTTTCATAAAGTGGGTCCATCAGATGGGAACCCCATTCACACCTTTAATGCCTCTAACTCTGCTGAACTATCTGAATGACAGTGTCCAGCGTAAATACTTTAGAGGTGTAGATTAAATAGCACCTTGACCTCAGACCATTTATCTTCCATCATTTCAGAGTTCTGTAATACAGACTTTTTATTATTTATTTTTTCTTCTCCTCCTATATTAATAAGACCATTGAATATAAATACATATTTCACTTTAATGACAATCTATTGCTGTTATGATTAGTTGTGCATTTGTTTCCTGATTTACTATTTACTATTTAAATATCCACTTATTTCACATTATGTATCCCTTTGCCCTTGTTTTATGCATTAACATTAAATAAGTCATTGTGTTATATATTTGTGAAACTGGCTACACTCTATTGCCAACTTGTCTGAAGTTGTAGTAAAAAAGGTTTACAGGGTCATTCCACTCACTCAATTAATAAATGCAAAATAAAATAATTAAATTTATAGTGCATACCAAACAACACCGTTGCTGCCATGCATTTTATCCCACTGCTTGTAATCTGTGTCAGGTAAGGGCTTTGCTGAACAGAACTGCTTGCATGACTGCTGTCCCTGGCACTCTGCTATATGAATATCTGTATGTATACAGACTGGATGTTTCACTGGCTGTACCTTTCATCTTTTAATCACTGTTGGAAGAATTCTTGTAAGTGTATGAGGCTGAGAAGACTGCATACTGGCCTCTGATGCTGGAAGATTATGGGGCTATTTGTGTCTCTACTCTAAAAGTACTTGCAAAGATTACAGCTTGATGGCTTGATGGCTGATGCCTACCTAAGACACCACCCTGTGCTATATATATATAATTCCAATTTGAAAGAGTGAATGCCTCATATGAGTGAATCCTTTTTTTCTATTGTAACAAAAAAAAAAAAGCAAACCCTCGTATGAGTGCATGTTCTTTCAAACTGAATTTTTGCCAGCAGCCTTTTGTATGGGATGGCATTGCAGTGGATTAAAGGAATCTGTGCAATCTCTGAGTTAATAGATATATAATTAGCAGGGAGTATGGGGTCATAACCCCACACATGGGTGGTGCTGGGGGAGTTTGCCTCCTGCAAAAAAAAATTAATTTTAGTTTTTCATATTTCTGATCACTTTAGATTCACTTGAAAATTATTACTTTTTTCATTCGGTCTTGTAAATGTTTCATATTTCATGAGGCACCACACACACACACACATACACACACACACACACACACACACACACACACACACACACACACATACACACACACACACCATACCTCTCAACCAATCAGGGATAAATTTTAACAGAATCAGGGACAAAGCCAGAAAAAATCAGGGACAATCAGGAGCACTTTTTAAAATATTTGTGCTATTAACTTGAGACATTCACAGAATCATAGCATATGAATTAATGTACATTTTGCTAGGTAAAAGAAATCTAAAACTCTTAATTATTGACATTTTTCATTAAGTTTAATTCACCAACTTTCCTCCAAAAGTCACCAATTTTAGGAGGGATTAAGAGGGACAGAGATAAAATTTGAGTCAAAATCAGGGACATCCCTGAAAATCAGGGACAGTTGAGAGGTCTGACACACACACACACACACACACACACACACACACACACACACACACACACACACACACACACACACACACACACACACACACACTCACACACATATAGAAGGACATTTGACAATATGATATTGCTGCAATTCAAATATAATGAAATAAATCATTTGAGTGTCAAAATAACCTCTTTTGTTGTACATTATCTCCACCCTAATTGTAAAATTCTGCATTTCCTGATGTAAAATCCAGCTTTAGTTTAGAAAATTGTCATTCAGGAAATGTTATTTTGCAATGAGTTACCACATTTCAAAAATAAACCAAATGCAAAGAACTTTGTTTCTGTACAAGCAGCATGATTCTCATTAACATGAGCAGCCAACAGTTCCTGAACCCTGCTCGATTTGACCCCCTTGACTTCTTTAACCTTCATAAAACCAATGACTTCTCATACCAAGGACATGAATCTTTATAATCAAATAAATAGGAGCTGATGTTAGGATAGGCTCTAACACAGTTAATTTCTCACCTTTGGAACACGTTTCCCTCATATATCACACAAAGTAGCAGTAAAGCCACTTTCAGGGTAAAGTTCAATAATTGGATGGGTTGTCATAAATTCACTCCTGGTATAGCTTATGTAGCCTAATATCTGTCTGTGAACTTTCTTTAACTTAATAGCTGTAGAGATGTAGAGGCATAAACAAACCCATAATCTTACTTAACTGATGTACCAGAGACACAAATAGTGCCATAATCTTAAGAAAAATAATTTTAGTTTTCATATATGAACCTATGATAGAACAAGTCATTTCCACAGCTCCACAGGATCATTTTGGCTCCAGAGAGAAAGTCTTCCTCTTTGTCTAACTCACCCATTCCTCCAAAGATGTATGGGAAGATAATATGCAATCATATAGTCTCTACCATAGTTTACCCAACAGCCAATTTGGATGATGTGAAGGACACCAATTGCCCTCAACCCTCCATGATCCAAAATATGGGAGGTCCTGCAGAGGATCCATCAGAGGGGGCTGACCAACTGACCCCATGTGCTCCCCACAGCTAACAGTGCAGAAGGCTTTTTGGACCACCAATAGTTTACCAAGGTGGTTCCTTTTTTGTCTAATATTCTTTTTGTTGTACTCTTTCTGTTATATTGACAGCTGACCCAGTGAAACATGTTCTGCTTGCCAAATTTCAAGTCAGGGCAGCAAGGAGCTTAATGGTGTCCTGGGGGAGGTACTGTCTACCTTCAGTCCAGGAGTGGGGATTATTTTATGACCTACCAGAGATCCATCCCCTCCCCTAAGTTTAACTTCATTCAGTGGATACTTATCTCATTGAATCACACCTCTTCTAAGAGAATGTCATCGGCAAATGCCCTCATTCCTGGGATGAGCCTGCCCATCCCTACCTGGCAGCACCTCAAATGCCCAAGATGCAAAACAAACCCAGGTCACCAGGGCCATAGTTAGGGCTTTATCCATCTATGCCATGGTGCTGGCTTCCCTTGTCTGATAGTCTAAAGGTTGCTGCTAAGACTGTCTGGGAGAATCTGGACATGGAAGCCTCAGAGGAGCATGCCCTAAGCCCTCCTAGAGAATAGAGTTTCTGTTTGGATAATCCTAAACTAGCTATTTCAATGTCAGCAACTGCTCTACAAAATTTTCCAACACTTCAGTGTCCTAGAGTCTACCCACAAGAAAATAAGCCTTTGGTGGTTGTGCAGTTTAGGAAGTTTGTATATGCATCATTCACTTCTTCACCAGTAGTGCCTAATTATTTGACCCATATGGTAAATTTTTAAATGGATGTACCCAGTAAAATGCTCCAATTGCCTCAAGTACCCATAAAAGAAAAGGTCATGTTCCAATTGGCAATGGTATCCACCACAGCAAGCCTCATAATGAAAGCAGTCTATAATACAGCCAAAGGTTCCATCAGGGCCACAAGATCTGATATACATTAGCTCTTCATCTGCAAGCATGACTCTGATTAACTAGTTCACCAAAGATGCCAAAGTGACTTTCATAAACCCTCAGTTCCAGAGAACAGTTTTGCTTAGGCCTACTTGGGCAATATGGAAAATAATGACAAGAAAGGTAAGTCTCTCACTTCTTTTGGAGTTAAACTCCAGTCTCCTCAGAGGATATTTTTTCATCAGATGTAGTTCAAGTGTAGACAACAGCAAAAGAAACAGCAATCTGGAAAGAACACTAATAACTAAAGCAAATTCTAGAAAGGTCACAGGCCTCATGACAGGATTTCTTACCATTCAGCCAGCAACAGCTCTGATGACTTGCCTGGTTTCTTCCCGCTAGAGACAATCAGGGCCATATGTTTTGTGACCTCTCTGTGTAGAAAGAGATAACCATAGGCAGGTGGATAAGATCAGTTGTATCCAGTGTTTCCAAGGTACCATTTCTTTTACTGACAGTTTCCTTTTTGCCTCCTCTAATGGACATCACATTCCATTAAAAAAACAGCACACACAGAGGTCATAAGAGTTTTAAATAAAAGAACCATTCAAACAGTCCCACCAGACCAGACAGTGTCAGGATATTACTCCTGGTTCTTTTTACTGCCAAAAGGACAAAGAACCTCAGGCTAATTTTGGATCTATGTAACTTAAGCACATTAATTGCAAAAGAAACCTTTTCAATGGTCTTAGTGCCATCAGTTCTTCTTCGTCTAGTAGAAGGTGAATAAAAGTGCTTTTTGGATCTTTTCAGTGCCTACCTCTACCTAAAAATCATGATTGAATCTAGGAGGTATTTGCACTTCAGTCACAGACAGTTTTCTATCGTGTCTCACTACAGTCCCCATAGAATCCATCAGATAACATGACTGTTGTGGCAGCACACAAGAAGCCAAAGTGTTCCTGTATCTGGACAACTTGCTTCTAGCTGCTGTCTTCATAAATTATTCAATGACAATGACAGAGTTTCTGAACAGTGTTTCCATTCTGTGGGAACAACATAGAACCTCACAAAAATAAACTGCAACATGAAAAATTACTCAGATTTATAGGCTACAGAGTACTAATTTTTGCAGAGCAAGACTTCCCACTTCATCTGCTTCAAACAAAAGTTCTGCTTTTGTTGTATTGTTCGCAACCACAGCTTACTTTTGTTTCAAGGTGCTAGGTGTCATGGTGGTAGCCATACCTATTATTCTTTATGCTACATTCCACATGAGGGGGTCTACACAGATTATTTCTGATCCAGTGGGCTCCAAAAAATTAATTATTTGTGGTAGAAAGCTGCAAGTCTTAGATCTGTAAATGTGTTTAACATGGAGGATGGTCACAATTTTACCTTCAGGAGTTCCTTCCATATACCTCCCACCCTTCCTCCTTCCTTAACAGTAGTCACCACAGGTGCTGGCCCAAAGATGGGGAGATTTTAACAGGAAGATGAGGATTTGGATGTCATCTGACCTTTCACTTTAATGTGCTGGAAAAGTGAACAGTTCTTCTGCACTTCTAAACATTTCAAGTCTTCCTCCCAATGGGAGTTTTAAATGTGCAGATGGACAAAGTGGCACATGTATGGTATATCAACAAGAAAGGTAGGACCCATTTTTACCACTTATTTTTTATTTATTTATTTTTTTATCAAATTTCTTTTTATTAAATATTTTCACAAAATATGCAGAAGAAGATAAACAAGACATATACATGTGGTACAGTTGAGGTTACAGAATGCATACCATAAGCAAGTAAAAAGAAGTTATGTCCTTACCATAACGTTCCATGTGGAGTGTTCATCTCGCCTTGGTTATTACACATGGGTTCGGAGCCGATCCTCGGCTCCGTGCCGGCCGACTGCAAGCTCTGCATCGAGAAGAAGCTCGAGGACATCTAATACCCACAATCCCCCTCTGCCTTTACCTCAGATCTAGTTTGCAAGCAAACCAGACATAAAGCACGCACACATGCCAAACTATATACATAAGTACATATATACAAACATACCAAGGGTATGATAGTAACACTAATACTGCAACAGCAGAAGGAGAATACTCCAGACCAGGCACCAAATCGAACGTTCTTCCTAAGGGTGGGAGGGTGGGAGTGTAACAAGGCGAGATGAACACTCCACATGGAACGTTATGGTAAGGACATAACTTCTTTATGTGAGAGTGTTCAATCTCGCCTTTGTTCTTACACATGGGTAGCGTCCCTAGCTCCATGATCCTGAGGAACTCAAGGGAGAACGTTCTTGAGCACAGTGGAACCAAAGGTTGCCCTATCCCTAGAAACCCTGTCCACTTTGTAATGAGATATAAATGTATATGGTTTAGCCCAAGTAGCAGCCGCACAAATAGTGTCTAGTGGTAACCGAGCTGCGTGAGCCAAAGATGTAGAAACTGATCTGGTGGAATGTCCTTTGGGTTTTGTTGATAATGTTTGATCAGAGGCTTCATAAACATATGTGATACAGTCAGTTAGCCATTTAGAAAGAGTTCGTTTCGTAACTGCAAGACCCTTTCTGCTGTCAGCAAAAGCTACAAATAGTTGATCAGATTTCCTGTGATCTTTTGTTCTATCCAAATAAAATCTGAGTTGTCTATGGACGTCCAGTTTGTGTAACATATACTCCAATTTATTAGAGTGGTTCTTAAAGAAGGTGGGTAGTTCAATGGACTGATTAATATTACTAGAAGAACAAACTTTGGGAAGAAAGGATGGATTAGTGCGTAGGGATACTCTATCAGAATGAAATATTAAATAAGGATGCTTGACAGAAAGGGCCTGAAGCTCAGACACTCGTCTAGCAGATGTAATGGCCACTAGAAATAAAGTTTTCCATGACAAGAATTTCAATGTGCAACTTGAGGCTGGTTCAAAGGGTGGCAACATCAATTTAGAGAGCAACAGGTTTAAATTCCACGGTGATGTCGGACTTCTGACTGGTGGTCTGATATGAAAAGAACCTTTTAAAAGGCTTTAGACAGTCTGTGAGCCATAATAGGTGCACCACATTCCTCTACATGATAGTTAGAAATGGCAGCTAACTGTACTCTTAAAGTAGCCGGGGAAGCTCCTTCATGAAATAGTTCAGTCAAGAACTCTAAAACCTTGTTTAACGGAGCTCTAACAGGGTCCAAATGATGTGACTCCGCCCAAAGACAAAACGCTTCCACTTACTGGTGTAAGTCTTAGTAGTGGAAACTTTATGAGAAGCTACTAAAATATCTTGAACCGATGTAAGTGGAACCGACCTGGCTAGAAAGGGAAGCGGAGCAGCCAAGCTGCTAGATGGAGAGATTCTAGAGATGGGTGAGGAACTCCTGACGAGTGAGTCAGTAGATCTGGCTCTGGGTCCAGCATCCAAGGTCCCCGAATGCGGTGATGCAATAGAAAGGGGAACCAAATTTGACGAGGCCAGAATGGGGCAATGAGAATAATAGTCCTCTGAAGGTTGTTGGCTTTCTGTACAAACTTTGCAATCAGGGGAAATGGAGGAAAAGCATACAGGAGACCCGGGGGCCAATCGTGCACCAGCGCGTCCCTGGGGACTTCCCCTGGAGGGGGTAATAGGGCAAAGTAGCTCCTGCATTTGGCGTTCATTGGAGACGCAAACAGATCGCAGGTAGGCTGGCCCCATTTGCGAAATATCCTTCTCGCAACTGACTGTTTGAGGGACCACTCGTGAGGCAATAGTATTGCCCTGCTCAGCCTGTCGGCTATGACGCTGGATGACCCCGGGATGTGCGTTGCGATCAGAAAGCGACCGGTGGACTCTGCCCATTGCCAAATTCTCATGGCCTCTCTGCATAGTTGGTAAGACCTGGTTCCCCCTTGCTTGTTTATGTACCAGACTACGGACATGTTGTCTGTCTGAACTGCAATGGTCCCTGGAGGAAGGAGGGGAGCAAAGTGTTGCAACGCCAAAAACACTGCCCTCAACTCCAGAACATTGATGTGCAGATTGTACTCAGATTGGTCCATTCGCCTTGGACTGTCTGTCCCTGAAAGATGCCCCCACCCTATCAGGGAAGTGTCCGTGGTTATCGCCGCTGACGTGCGGGTAGCACAAATGGTCTTCCGCTGGATAGGTTGCAAGTCTGTAACCACCACATTAGGTGTGATTTGCATGTTTTCGTTATCAAAATTTCGTGAGTCAGTGGAAGTTGTTGGAATGACCATTGTGCAAACAGAAGCCATTGTAGCACTCTCATGTGCAGTCTTCCCAATGGTATCGCAATGAGAGAAGCTGCCATGAGACCCAAAACTTTCAGAACAATTTTTGCCGGTGACTTTCTGGACGACAGTAGAAGGGAAATGTTGAATTGAAGTGCTTCTATTCTTTCTGTAGGAAGTTTTAGAACTAAATGACGCGTATCTAATTCCGCTCCTATGAATAAGATATGCTGTGATGGCTGTAGCAACGATTTTTCGAAATTTACTGAAATGCCAAGGTGTGTACAAAGTTGTAGGGTGTAATCCCTGGCTTGTATCAGTTGACGCCTGGTGGTGGCAGACAGGAGCCAGTCGTCCAGATACGGAAACACCTGGAATCCTAGGCGCCTCAGATGAGACGCTACCACTGCCATGCATTTGGTGAAGACCCTGGGGGCTGTAGTCAGACCAAAGGGCAGGGCTCGAAACTGATAGTGACTGGCTCCCAGCCGGAAGCGCAAATGATCCCTGGACGCCCTGGCCATTTTGATGTGGTAGTATGCGTCCTTCAGATCTATCGAGCACATCCAGTTGTCCTTCCGTAAGAATGGAAGAATCGATTGAAGCGTGACCATTCGGAACTTTTCCTTCTTGACAAAGGTGTTGAGATGGCTTAGGTCCAGAATCGGCCTCCAGTCCCCTGTTTTCTTTGGAACTAAAAAGAACCTTGAGTAAGTTCCGAATCCTATTTGGTCCGCTGGGACTGGTTGGATGACTCTTTTTCTTAGCAGCTTTGAAATTTCTGTAGCTGCTGGGTCTCGCAGATGGGGTGGTACATCTGGGAGTTTTCTTTGGAATGGGTGTGGATAGAAATGGGATTTTGTAACCTCTGGTAACAATGCTTTTACCCAATTGTCTGAAGAGAGGTTTTGCCAGGCCTGAGGGTATAAAGCTAAGCGACCCCCGACTGCCTCCAGAGCAGGACAGTCGGGCCTCCTCTCAGGAGTGCTGAAAAGGTTTGCCAGGGAGGTTATCCCTGTCACCTTGGTTTTGCGGACCTCTGCCGCCAGGGCGGCGTCTTCCACCTCTGCCCCCTCTGCCTCTAGAGGGAGCATCACCCTGTGTGTTTGGGAAAGATCCTTGGGGTTTTCGAAATCACATTTTCCCACCACGTTGCCCTTTGGGGTACGGTCTGGAAGGGTGGAAAACGGACTCCGACAGCAGACAGAGTCTTTCCCTCCTGTTCACACCGGTAAGGGTCTCCTTTACTTTAGGGCCAAAAGTGTGGCTCCGTCAAATGGGGCGTTAGTAAAGGAAGACTTGAAGGCTTCCGCGAACGAACATAAGCGCATCCAGGATTGCCTACGAAGAGCAATCGCTGAAGCCGCTGCCCTACTCGATCCTTCGGCTGCATAGGATATCAGCCTCATGGATGAGTTTACAATGGACGTAAGGGTGTTGAGATGCTGTAACTTTCTCTGAAACAGCAGCATCTGTAGTACACTGGAGGGTATCTCCCAACTCTTTGACTAGATCCCTCTGTAAACGTGTAAAATGAGTCAAATAGTTCAGGGAACGATAGAGAAAGCCGCTGAACTGAAAATGCGCTTCCCATCTGTCCATGGTCCTAGAATCTTTGTTAGGCGGATGGACAGATGAGGAAGACTCCGACATCTCCTTTTTCGTGGCCGCTGCCACCACCATGGCGTCTACTGGAACTCCTTTGGTGAGGTAAGCCTTGTCCTGTGGTGCCGTAATGTACTTATTTGGCTTCCTAGGGACTGGTTCCACCGTGTCAGGTGTCTCCCACGCCCTTCGAGCAATCAATTCCATTAACTCATCAAAGGGCGGAGTGACCCAGGAGGAGGAAGGGCGAGCACCAAATGCCTTCAGCAAAACTGACTCATCCTCAGAAGGGGGGAGGGCTTGCCAGTCACCTCTCTGTTTTAGGATCTCCAAGATGTCAGAAAAGAGACATCCTCTGAAGGTGACTTAGGGGACCCTTCTGACTCATCTAAGTCAGTATCAGATGTCAAGGATTCTTGTGGAGAATCCAAGTGTCTCCTCTTACACAGTCTTTTCCTAGGGACTTCTTCGTGGGGAGCATCCGAAGAAGCCTCCGAGGAAGAGGGGGCACCCTCCAGGGGTGGCTGAGACACTGGTGCCCGACGCTTGGACGTGGCCGTGGGTGCAGAGGAGGATAACGGTCCTTTGTGGGGAGGAGAAGCTGTACCTGCTGATGTGGTTGTCTGGGTAGACAACACCTTCCTCATGAGATCGAAGGCCCCCGGGTCCCGAGTCGAGGTATCTCCCGGTTCCGAAGAAATGGGAAGAATCCCCGAAACAGGAACCAAGGCACCGACCCGAGGACGGAACCGGTCGATCCGCCGAGGCCCGAGAGGAGCGTCGGAATCAAACATCGGTCCGACTCTCGGTCCCGGAACCAAGGACGGATCTTCGCCCCGAGACTCCAGTACCG
The DNA here is from genome assembly GCF_019279795.1 of Protopterus annectens. Classification (NCBI taxonomy): domain Eukaryota; kingdom Metazoa; phylum Chordata; order Ceratodontiformes; family Protopteridae; genus Protopterus; species Protopterus annectens. The sequence goes on from NC_056748.1 coordinate 552,743,674, forward strand.
GATCGGATGGAGTCGAGGTGAACGGTGCCGACCGAGAAAAGACGGTTCTGGCACCGAGGGCTCCACAATCATCAGTTCAGCTTCTTCCGGCTCCGAAGACTGGACAGGTCTCGGAGGAGGAACAGATGGAGATAGTGGCAGGCCTTCAAGTCTCGACATCAACTGAGAGGAGACCGAGATAAGCTTGGATAGGGCCGTATGCTCCATCAATTTCTGCACCACACGGTCCACATCGGTGTCGGAAAGGGGCCTGGAAGAACGAGTCGAAGGGATCGAAGACGGAGCCGACCTCAACAGAGTCGGTGGAGGGAGCTCCCACCGGTTCCAAGACTCGAGGCTCGAAACTGCCAACTGTTGATCACTCGGCCCCGAAGTCTGTGGAACCGGTGATCTAACTATACCCGAAGAGCTCGGAGCCGATGACTTGGGCTCCGACGTCTTCGACCCCTTCGAGGACTTGGATGCCTGGTCTGAAGCATCCAGAGCCTCCTGGAAAGAGGGTTTCAACAATCCTCTATCCATCAGTTTCCTGCGCCTATCTGTCATGACCCTCCCACTAAAAGAGTGACAAATAGAACAGTCCTCTTGTAAGTGGAGAGGGCCAAGAGAGTAGACACAGGAACTGTGGTTGTCTGTGACCGACATCTTTTGGCCACACTGACAATGTTTGAAGCCAGATTTCATTTTCTCAGACATAATGAAAAGAGAAAGAAAACAGTCAAGTCCAGTAACAGTCAATCCAGGTAAGAAAAGTCAAATCCGGTATTTTGTAAGTCCGATTGTCAATCCAAGTAGGGGTGGTAGGCCCCGAAAAACTCTATACCAGTTAGTTAAACTAAGTTAAACTAATTTAATGGTACCGAGAATTCTGCTCTACTCACACACCGTACACTAACTTTCAATAACTATAGTCTTAAAGAAGTTCTTTTGAAAATTTAACCAAAATAGTTAAAATCTTATCTGAAAAAGCCTCGAGCTAGCCTCCAGCGATGCGTATGCAGCAGTGGCAAACTAGATCTGAGGTAAAGGCAGAGGGGGATTGTGGGTATTAGATGTCCTCGAGCTTCTTCTCGATGCAGAGCTTGCAGTCGGCCGGCACGGAGCCGAGGATCGGCTCCGAACCCATGTGTAAGAACAAAGGCGAGATTGAACACTCTCACATTAATAGTTATTGCACACTTTACTAATTAACATTCAAATTGGGTATAACTACAATTTTGTATTACTACGAGGATATGCTTATATTGTGATTAGTCCAAGAACTTTTATCATATAGCAGTTCTCTTGTACATTATTTTGCAATTGCGAGCAGTACTAGAGGTATAACATCAACCTATAGAATGATAACAATTAACTCTACTATACCATATATACATATATACAAATATGTCACCTTAATTATTGTGGTTATTAATCTCAACTAAGTGATGTGTTTACTATCATTATATAATTAGCATTTAACTTACTGTTTATGATAGAATATCAATTAATGCTTTGCAGTACCTCTGATAGTAGGTTTGGTTCTTCTGACTTTTTGTATTAAGCTTCTTGGCCAATATATGTTTTTTTTGCCATGCTTTTATATTCTGACCAGGTTAGTCTTAATCTGTCTATCCAGTTTTTTGCTATGTAAGCTTTTAAAAGGGTGCATAGCGTTATTATAATGTGTTTAGAGAAATTATTATTATTGCACTTGAATACATGTAGTATAGCTGTCTCCCATGACAACATGAATTTTGAATAGCCTGATTTCTCTAAAAGGAATCTTAGTGAGCACCATAGTTTATAAACTGTTTTGCTGCTCCAAAAGATGTGGAGAATATCTACCTCTTTATTAGGACAAAAGGGGCAATATGGTGACTTGGATGGGTTGAATTTGTTAAGGTGAACAGGTGTATGGTAGGCATTGTTGAAGATCATGATCTGTGTGTATATTAACTTTTTATATGGTGTCAGTTTCATAGTATTTCTAATAGCTGCTTCCTTTTGATTGTCTGTTATGGTGTTATCTTTATTTTCCCAAAACTTTGAAAAAAGAATTGCATTTTGATATTTAATATTTGATATTAATTTATATGCAATTGATATAATATTATTTTTACTCAAGCGATTTTAGAACTTGTTGTGCTAAGTTAACATCTTGCTCAACTACATTGATATATTTGGTTATAGCTATAAGCTTTGTTTAATTATCATTTTATATTTATTGCTTGCTTTAAGTAGTTTTACCACTTATGCAAAGAAACTATGAGCGTGAAAATGAGCCATGCCCATTAACTACTTTTGTTGTCATCTATTTTCCTGTGAGTCTAATTCCATGATGGGCAAGCTAAATAGATGTCTATTGCAGCTTCATTTATAGTCCCTCATGTCCTGTATGACAAGGAAGCCCTTCTAAAAATGGGGAAACTCTGCTGTGATCTATTTGCTTCTGTGACTAACACCAGGTACAGGAATTTCTTCCTCATTCAATCTCCAAGAAAAACCCTGAAGGATACTCTAGCCTAAAGGTCATCAACTGGACTTCTCTACACTTTTCCTGATTTCTTTTGATGATAACATTTTTCCAGAAGGCAAAACTTCACAAAGCTAAAATCCTCTTCATAAATGCCTACTGGCCACAACAAATTTGGTTTCCACTTCTTATGTCTCAGTTGCTGGAGATACCCTAGTTCTTGAGTCCCATAAGAATATCAATGTCCCATCCACTTGCAGTCTCATACAAATATTTACTCCCTGTTAGTAGTAATTCTTCTTTTTGTGGTATAGTGGATATGTTCTCTTCTTCCCAAAACCCCGTCATGAGGATAACTTACAGTCACAAATGGACATGCTTCACAGTGTAGGCCTATATATTTTTTTCTGCTTCTGTTCTCACAATACTTGTAATTCTTTAGTTTCTTTAAAGGCTGCAAATAAACTTGCAGGACTCCCTCAAGGGCACCTTCTTGTTGAGATACAGTACCTCCTTAGGACTTGCATGTTTTCTGAAAAAATATTATTAAAATTCAAATTCCTTTTGAGCCTACTAGCATGCAGATTTAAAATACCTTACTTGGAAAACTCTTTTTTTTAATAGCTGTTGCTTCAACTAGAAAGATTCCTAAAATTCATGTGTTTTTCTTTCAATTTTTATTTGGTCCATTTCTCTTAAAACCAACACTTCTTCGATCCCTAAATTAGAAATGAGCCAATTTAAACCAATGTATACTTCTGCTTGTATTCTTTCCAGCCCACCCTGAGTGTGGTGAGTGCTTGCTGCACATCATGGATGCTTTTTTTTTTTTTAAACAAGAAAATGTTTATTGAATTATCACTCAGGACAGAGGCAATCATACATTTAAATAAATGAAAACAAACCATATTGACATATTTTCAGCTGCAAACATTATACATCACTTATAATCTTCTATACAGTGGTTGTCAGTCAACCATTACACAGCTCATTCAATTCCTGCCTTCCCTTAAACCTCATTCCTTCTCTAAAATGTTATTCTGCATGTATTGTTCCTACAATTCCCATTTTTCTTTGTCATTTTCTCCTACACTGCATAGCATGGATATTGATTGCCAACTAAAATGTTATGTGGAGAGAACCAAGTCCTTATATAAAGATACCCAACCTTTTTTGTTAGTTTTTTGCCACTTGGCAAAAAACTCCATACCATAAAGTCTCCAAGCTTACACCTGCTAGGAGGCTGTATGACTCCATATCATTTAGCTGTACCAAGCATAGTATGTCATTGCCCAGGTCTGCCACAGCTCACTCTACAAGAACTTCTTCAGCAATGCAGCCCTTAATGATAACTGTGCAGTGACTACATGATGTTCACTGAATACCTTTGCAAAACATTACAAGCTGGATCCCATTTCCACATCCATGTCTGCCTATGGAGTTATATTTATCAAGAATATGTTTCCTAGGTGTCCACCCAGTAGGAAGAGCATGAGCCTCTGTACTGTAAGTTACCCAATCCCATCAGCTACATAAATTATGTATTTACCATTATACAAGGTCTGTATGAGTGGTTTAGTCTTTTTAATGACTCTGCCCACTTTCTTTTATGATCCTGTGATCTATATATATATATATATATATATATATATATATATATATATATATATATATATATATATATATATATATATTTTTTTTTTTTTTTTTTTTGAGACAAAGTTGAACAAAACCAGATAGCCATACGAAAATACCACAGGCAATGGCAAAAGCAAAAGGACGAACAGCTCAAACTGATTTTAACGTTTTCGTTCTTTTAATAAAATTAAACTTCTTCAGAAATGCACCCAAAAGCTTGTACTTAGCTTAAATACAAGTTCAAAAAAATCACATGTTGTGAATGACCAATGAAATTACATTTTCACAATTGCCAAATCCAAATGTAAGTAAATGTTCAATAAATAAATCCATAGTGTAATGAATACTGTCATAAAAATTAAAATTAAAATAAATTGTACCTATATTAAATCTTGATATACCAATACATATATTTATAATTTTTGTACTAATAAAAAACATTTGATGTTAATCATGTCATTTAAACCTGGTGGCTGGTCAGCCTTTGACCTAATTTGCCAAATGGCTTCTCTACATTCTAAAGGTGTCTTGAAATCCCCACTGAATAAAGTGTCGTTAACCCTTTCCAAGACAAAAAAGTAAACTTTTTAAACAAGGGACAAACAATTGAATGCTTAGCTAATGCATTTGACATGTCTTTCTTTTTTATAGCTAAATTCTGTTCATATATCCGTTTGTTTAAAGCACGTGTGGTCTTCCCAATGTAAAAATGTTCACAAGAAATACACTGTGCCATGTATACTATATTGGTTGTTTTACAAGTGTAACGCCCAGTGGCTTTAATGTCCTTGTTTTGATGTTTCAAAAAAATACTTGATGTTCCACTGACAAATCTACATTGTTTACATGTTGTACAAGGAAAAGTTCCAAGAATGGAATCACTGTCTCCAACAGAACTTTTAACACCCTTTTCAAGAATCATCTTTTTATTGGTCACTTTCTTGTATGTAAAAGTGGGACAATTACCAATGGTGTTGGCCAATTCATAATTCCCCATCACTATTTTCCAGTTGTTAAGAACTATATCTTTAATAGTGTCCATTTCATTTGTAATAGGTAATGGAAAAGACAAGTAATACTTGTTCTCCATTTTGACATTTGTCTCTATAACTGTAATATTGTTCTGATGTACAATTTTTAAAATTGGACTTGCTTTGTTCCCTCTCAAGTTGAATACCTCACTGACAATGCAGTCTAGCCATCCAGTTGTATAACCTCTGTCAAGAAAAAATTTTCAACTTAATACTCTCCTGCGAAAAAATGTCATCTTCACTAGTTAAACGACTCAATCGTATAAATTGACCTTTAACTACACCCCGTTTCATGTGTCTAGGGTGTAGACTGTCATGATGTAAATACTGATTCACAAATGTCGATTTCCTAAAAATACTACTGTGAAACCTGTGATCTTGAAAATTAATAGACAGATGCAGGTCCAAAAAATTTATAGTGTTACCAAACTCTCCTAATGTAAATTTTAAGAATTTAGTAGTACTATTTAAGTCTTCAAAAAAACTAGTGAAGGAAATAATATCTCCTTTCCACAAGAAAATTAAATCATCTATGTACCTTCTATAAAATATAATGTTGCTAAACTTGGAATGTGTCACCAAAAACTTGTTTTCCCAAGATGACATAACCAGGTTAGCAAAACTTGGTGCAACTCGAGACCCCATGGCAACTCCGGATGTCTGTTTATACAGTTCTCCTTCAAATTTGAAAAAATTGTTGTCCAACACCAACTCCATCAAAGTACAACTAGTGTAAACTGATGTGGTGTCAAACTGGGCTTGATTACTAAGAAATTCTCTCATAAATTCAATGCCCATTTGTTGATCTATACTAGTGAACAAAGATACAACGTCTAATGATGCAAAATGAACGTTGTCTCCTTCAAAAGTAATATCTTTCAAAAGTTCCAGTAAATGCCAGGAGTCCCGGAGATAAAACTTTGATTTTTGCACTACAGGATTCAATAGATCATCTAACCAAACAGAAATAGTCTCTGTTTTGGAACAACTAGCTGAAACAATAGGTCTAAAATGCAAATGTTCTTCCATTTTGTGGACTTTTGGAATTCCAAACAAAGATGCAATCTTGGGATATTCTGTGTTTAAAAAGGTGTATACTTTAAAATCAAAACAACCTTCGTTAAATCAAAAAGACAAACGTCTAGTTTGGCAAAACTCTTAGAAACAAAATCTA
>NC_056748.1:552754971-553046091 GCF_019279795.1 Protopterus annectens
TGCCTTGTCCTGCTCAGCTTGTCTGCAATACAGTTTTTCTCTGATGGAATGTAGGATGCCTGTAGAGTGAGACTGCTGTGCTGTGAAGCAATATTCCAAGTTAACATGGCTAGTTTGCAAATAAGGTGCAATCTGTTTCACCTTTGCTTGTTGCTGTACCACATGATTATGGTATGGTCTATGACAAGTTGAGGACTTCCCTGGGATCAAAGATCATTCAGAAAGTTGAGTGCCTTGATCAGGGCAAGCATCTCTTTTATATTTATGTGCATGTATCTGACCTTGGTGTCCCACACACCTTGAACTTTTAACCCTCCTGCAACTGCTTCTCAAGCAAAGTCTGAGGCGTCTGCCTGACTGACACATCTGGAACAGGGAAGGAGAAGGGGACAATCAGATTTAGCCATATTTGCTGACTCCACCAAGTGATTTGTCTTCTGTGAAACCCAGCACTGGGATTTTAAAAGGCAAAGGATGTTGATGCAGGTACCAAAGAGACTTTAAATGCCATTGTATCTTCCTCATGTGGAGTCATGCTAGAGGTATCATGAGAATCATAGATGCCATGAGACCCAAAATCCTGAGGTATTATTTTACAGTGACTGAAGTTTGAGTGGCAAACCTTATAACTAGATGTAGATATAGATCCATTTTTTTCCTGTGGAAGAAATGTGCTTGAACCAATGTGTCAAGCTGACAACCCAGGAACACAATCCTGTGTGAAGATGTCAAAAAGACTTTAGAATGTTATCTTGGAAAAGAGATCCTTCATGCAATGGAGAGTTTCCTAACACTCTGAAAAAGGGCCTGCATAGATAAGCAAGTCATTTAAATTGAAAAATGTAGACATCCTGTAGCCTGAAATGGGTTATAACTGGAGCTAGACACTTTGTGCACACTCTTGGTGCAGTGGATAGCACAAAGGGTAAGGGAAATAACTGATAATGTGATACAGACACAGAAAACCTTAAGAAATGCCTGAAGTCTGGATGAATAGGGATGATGCTAAACATCTTTTAAAACTAGTTTTACCAGGAAACTTGAATGTGGAAGAAGAGGTTATAAATTGTGAAGTGACATAATTTTGAACTTGGGCACTATCACAAACAGGTTTAGGAAAGAAAGATCCAGAACTGCTCTCCAAGCATTTTCTTTTTTGGCACTAAAACATCCATGAATAAAAACCTTTCCTCACCTGGGAAGGAGTAACTGGTTCTATCACTCCCTTGGACAGCATGTAATATCCATTGATCCCATTGCAGTGGTAACCTTGATAAATGATCTTCAGAACCCAGTTGTCTGAAACTAGCTGTTGCAAAAGAGAAAAGTGGAGATTCAGACTTTCTGGAAGAGAAAGCTGGCTGCCAAGCTGGTGGTGGTGGTGGGGGGGGGGGGGGTGAGGTCCCTTGAATAGTCTTTATGACTTATTGGGCTGACCTTGGTTTGTGGGGGGCTTCCTGAACATTTTTGGAATGCCCTTGCCATTTCTTTTTAAATGTCTGTTTAACTGCATTTTGTTGAGACTGTTTATTTAGTTTTTTTGTCAAAACTGGACGAGGGGTTAGAGAATCCCTTAGAAATTTTGGAAAGGGAGGGATAAATATTCCCTTTATCAACCTACCCTTTTCATCACACTTTTTGATGTCATCTGCAGCAGAGGAACCAAAAACTGAATCTCTTTCCAATGGAGAATTTAAAATTTCATATTTACATCACTTTGGAGGTGCTGAGTATGCAGTCAGGCAAAACTCCTCAAAACAATACCAGTGGCCACAGCCCTGGTTGAAGTAACAGCTGTAAACAAATGAGTATTGATTTGCACAACTGATTAAACTGCTATTTAAAGCAGATTTTTTCCTCACGAGAAGAAACTGCAAACAAAACATTTCTCATACTTTTACAATTAGTCAGAGTGGACTTTAACATTTAGGCCTGACAATTAAAAATTCTGAAAGTCAAAGTTGCGGAAGCATACACTTTTCCCCCCATTCTTATCAATAATCCTCCCATCCTTATCAAAAAGAGTAGGACTGGAATTAACTAAATGTTTATCAGCAGTGGGATTAACTAATGCTATAGCCGCTGGGTCAGGTCTGGGAAGAGTGTATAAAAACTTAAAAGACTGAGAAACTTTACATATTCTCCCTGCCTTTCTAGGCACAGATGGCTGACTATCAGCAAAATTGCAAGCAGTAACATACACATCCTCCAAAGCTGACAGAACTGGAGGAAAGGATTAAGGTTTTGAAAATTCCTTCTGTATCACCTCATAGTATTTTCTGAGGAAATGAGAAACTTTTGTGTTCTCCCACTGAAAACACTTTCACATTCTGGAAATAGTCTCATTTTAACCACCCACCGAGAGAATCTGTAACTGAGCTCTCCTCTGAGTCTGAATTAGAAATCTGAGGAGAAAACCCTGTATCTATCCTTCCATCTTGCAGTCCAGCTTCAGAATCCTGAATGTTTTCAGGAAAAGAGGTATCCCTCTTTCTTTTACCAGAAATCACCTTGCAAGAATTATCAATAGCCTGGATTAAACCCTTAGCTAAATCTAGTAGACTTCTCCTGTCTAAATAAATTTGAAGAGTAGTAGAGTCACATATAGTTTTCGGGTTTTTTTTGACAGGAAAGATGGGGCCAACAGAGTTATTAATGACAGCAGCAGTTTCCCCAGGGATGGTCTCAACATTCTGACAAAATAGTGAAGTATTTCTTGTTCCTTCTCCCAGGACTAACAAGAGTGTTCTCTCTTGCCCAGAAAAGGGACCCCAGCAGCCACAGAGGACATGGCTAACTCACGGTTCATAGTGGCTGTAAGTGATACACCAGAGGGATTCAGGATAAAAGATGAGTGGTCTGAGGTACAAAAAATGGCCGCAGCAGAGTCACCCACATGTGGCTGAGGCAAATTGCTAGCCTGCTGTGGTGGCAAAGGCTGTTTGCTTACCTTTTTTCTTTTTCTTTTTGTGGTTAGAAGAAGGATGGACCATAGCAACAGTAATTTGCTCCATGGTCAAGCCAACAACTGTGCCTCTTTCCCAGGGAAAACAAGCAGCAAAAGCCATTAAAAATTAAAAGCCTTTAAAGGTCACTTTTTCACACAAAAACATAGGAAAAAGCACTTCAAAACACTTTGGCAGACCCCAAAAGTAAAATAAACAACATTTATCCACATAAATTGTTTTTATTTACTTTTTAACAACTTTAAAGTGACAGCAAAAAGTGCACTCTCATTTAAAAGTACACCACAGTCTTGTGACTGTCCATTAAAACACAACCTCTTAGCTTAAAAATAACTTTCCTGAACAGGAAAGTATTAATAGACTGATAGGATCATAGGTAAGTACTAGGCTAGCTGCCCTTGCAGGCCATTTTAAGCCTAGTCAGTTTCCTTTTTTGTGCTCAAAATAACCTATCCCATTTGTTGTAGATTGGCCTTACCCATCATGTGGTCAATAATTATATATTACCCCTAATGAGAATAACTAGGATTATACCAAAGATAATTTGAGGGAATCCGTGCATGGGATAGAGCAGTTAGGAGCTGCTTCTGTCCATTAGTAGTACAGGGGGTGTTTAAAAATGGACAGGGATGAACATTGTTTTATGTGGGTGGGAGTCTGTTCCATAGCAGCAGTATCCTCTGTGAAATATACCTGTTCCTCCAAACTGTTCTGTTGATGTTGCAGAAGAGGGTTAGAGCCCTGAACCGAGTATTTGTGATGCCATCTGACCTGCTGATGTGCAGTAAATCCATCTATAATAGATCGAAGAATGTCTTGTATGCCAGACACAGGTCACCTCCCAGCAATTTGTAGGATACCTAGTATAGTGACAGGGTTTTGAGTCAGCCTATGTAGGACATGTTGTTGAGGTCTTGTATCCTTTCAGTAAGGTATCTCCATGGGTGTTCCAATTGTTGCATGTGTCTAGACATATACATGCCAAAGGGGGCATTATATTCAATGACTGGCCTAATGCAAGCTGAGTAAAGGGTTACAGTGACATCCCTATGTCTAGACACAATCCCTTTGTTGATAAGCTGTACAATATAGAAGGTCTTTCTTACAATGATAGACACATGTTAGGTCACTGTTCCTGTAAGTTCCCAAATCCCAAACAACTGTGTCAGCTCTCAGAAGCATGTTGTTAAAGTGGTAATCCCCTTGGAAAAATGATTTCTCAAAGGATACAATAATGCATTTTTTTGGCATTTAGTTTCAGTATAGATTTTGGCACTAGTCATTTGTTTGGTACAAACCTTTCTGCAGGATGGCAAAGTCATAGGTGTTTCAATGACTGCTCCCACCTTGCATCATCTGCAAACTTAACCATAGCCCTTTGGTATTAGCTTTTACTTCAGAAAAATAGATGCCAAACAGGAGAGAACTCAGCACAAAACCCTGGGGGACTGCACTGGTGACTGGTCTCTTTGTGGAACTTCCCCTATTTTGATTATCTGCATCCTATCTATGAGCCAGTTGGCATCCAGTGGGTAAAGCAGTGGTTTATTCCCAGTTTATTTAGCTTTTCTACTATGCCTGAGTGTGGAATTGCAACAAAAGCTTTGGCCAGGTCCGGGTATGCAGTGTGTACCATTTTGCCTTCATCTGTTTCAAAAAATTCACCTTCCCTTGATGAATCCAAAATGAGGCAAGTCAAGCATTTAGAGGATTTCTATGTCCCGATTGACTAATTTCATAAGTCTTTCCATGGTTTTGTACATGACACTAGACAGACATATGAGTCTGTAATTACCTGGGTCTGTGGAAGACTCTCCCTTATGCAGGGGGAATGCCTGTAGTTATTTTCCATTTGCTTAGTACAAAACCTGTATGGAAGCTAATACTGAGCAGTGTTGTTAGGGATGTGACTAAATCATGCTTCATGCAATTTAAGATGCATCCAGGCATATTGCTGTGATGCCCACTACTGCTACCAATATGTGACGTCCCCACAGTGGACCAGCAATCAAGCAGCCTGAATCCTCACCACTGACACTGGAGAGGGATCTGTACTTGGAATACAAATGGATACACTCAATATTTCCAGATGCAGACCTCTCTACATCAAGCACAATTTCCATTAAGAGCACATGGGGAATACACTAAGCCCAAGGTCTGGATGTCTCTATATCTGTCTCCCTCCAGGTCTCCAGTAAAACTTCCCACTGGTACAGCTGTAGGCTTAGGTCCTCAGCCGAGTGCCAAGCCAAGTCCTCCAGCACCATCTCTGTGAACCCAGTGCTTCGTTTCCCTGCCCCAAGTAGCTGACACACACTTTGAAATTTGATTTGTATACGCACACACACTCACACACACACACACACACACACACACACACACACACACACACACACACACACACACACACACACACACACACACACACACACACACACACACACACACACACACACACACACACACACACACTCACACACACACACACACACACACTTGGGAAAGGCTGGCACAGGTTTACTAGCTATACCCCCTTCTGCCCAGACTATAAGGTAGTCATCACCACCACAGGACACTCCACAATCAGCTACTCTAAGGCCCTTAACAAAGGGTGTCCAATTATGCTGAGTTAAGTTAATATTAATACAAACGATAGTAGTTAACCAAGACAGCTAGACCTGTCACCAAATAAATAATAAGTACTCTCAAAGGTTAGATACTTTCTACAAGAACCAGCCACAATAAAAGTTTTAAATATATTTAATAATAAGTAATAAAAGCACACAAAAATATTGACTATATATTTACAGTAAACCACATAGTTCAAATCACAGAAAATATTGAAATTAACATTGATGGACAGACTCATACAAATAAAGAACACTCTCTAAACTAAGCTACACTGTATTCCTGACTGAATCTGAGAGAATTTACTGTTCCCTAATAACTTACTTGGGCAAGGCAAGATGAAATGTGTGAGCAGTCTTTCTAGTCAGGCTCTCAAACACAATACTCAGTACTCTGAGATTTCTCCTTGTAATATCTAAAATATAATTTCCAAGAGGGCTGGCAGAATAACCTCATCTGGTCACCTGTCCTGACACTAGGTTCTCAGAGTATTCGCTTTTGAAACTGGGACAGGAATTTAGCATAGATGGCTACAATACACATCTAAATGTATATGGCAGTGCCTGGGGCTTCCCCTCTTTTTACTGAACTAATGAACAAAGGCTTTTTCCCCAAACTTAGCATCTCCAGTCTTATTCAGCACTGTTGGATGACATTTTAATGGTTTAAGAGCTCATTTATATTTCCGTTATTTTTCTTAAAGTAAGCTAGCTGGTACATTTAATTCAGTTGCAATAATACATGTACATTTATTTTCATTCCAGCAGGGTGCACTGTTGATACATTTTAACAGAATTAATGCAAGCAAAGCTCACAAATACATTTTCAGCACAAGCATCTGTACAAATCAGTTTGATATACAAATGGCATATCATTCTTTACAAAACTCCAGCTGGCTATGCTGGCACTTGCCCATATCATCACAATTGCCAAGACACAGTGATGCAGTATATTTGGCTTTCAATAGCACTTTTTGGACTTGGTCTTGTATAATATCTGGAAGTGAGCCAGTTTTAGGTATATCTTGAGGGACAGATGGAGCGTAGAGAGGGGTAAAGTTAGAGCTAAATTTATTGGCCAGTAGATTTGCTATATCTTCAGCTTCATTGTAAGTAACATCATTCACAATCAGCTTAGTGCATTGCTGTGTTGTACTTTTAAGATTATGAACATAACTCAAAAAATGCCGTGGGATTCTTTGGCTTGGGTAGATGGTTTAGCCTGAAACGTGGCTTTGGTGGACTTTATTAAGCTCCTGAGTTGTTTGTTTATTTCAGTGACAAGAGCTCTAACATTCTGAGAATTACTGTTTGTACTTTTAGTCAAAATTATTTTCCTTTTATTATAATTATTAATATTATGGTTCCACCATCGGGGGTTGTTTCTGGGGTTTGCTCTGCACTTGTTCCTATGGGGTAGAGCCGCATCTGTGCAGGTGTTTATATGCTAGTATACTGTGGTGGTGTACATTTCTGCATATTCAGTGGAGTTAACTGGGTTTGGTGGGGGATTTGAAGCTAGACAATGTATCAATAAGGAGTAGGTAATTTGTCTTAAAGAAATTTCTAAAGGTACCTTGGGTGGAAGGGATCTCTGGTTTCAATAAATTAATAAATAATTTTTAAAAATGCAATGATTTTCCCCCAACGGGAACTTATCTGTTGAGCAAAGGAACAGCACAAGTTGACTGTTGATCTTTGAAAGCCTCAGAGGAGCATACTGTTTGATGGCAGGAAAGCTCCAAAGTGCTTGGTGCCCAAACCTCCATTTTCAGTCAGTTCATCTCAAGTTGACTGATGGTTTGGACATGTAAGGTGCCTGAAACTTTGGAAGCCATCCGGATATTATATCCTGTGTAGGATATAATCCATATAGCTAAGGTAACTGCACCAGTGATCAATATGATGAATATGTACCAGTTTTCTCTATGGATTTAAAGCCATGTTGAATAGGGGACACAGTATCATACTTGGCATCATGACTACCCTGAATGCTGAGCAGAGACAATTTTTTTCAAGTACTTTTACAAGAACATGAAGATTAGATTTCTTCTGGATTTCTAGACTTAGAGGAATGACACAACTGTTTCCAGGTTGGTAGAATTATGCCAGAGTACAGGCAAAGAGACAGACAGATATAGAGATAGAGACAAGAAGTAGAGAAAATTAGAGAAAGAGAGAGAGAGCTAGACAGACAGAAGAGGAGAGAGAGAAACAGAAACTGAATTCAATATATGCAGAGATGCATTGACAAAGAGACTGAGAGAAAAGGAGAGATTATGTAGAAATGTCAAATGTCTGGTTATAAAAGCAGAGCACTTTCTAGAAAACCCTAACAGAGTAAATTATCTAGCCTCTGTCTTTGTGAGAATTCCAAGTTGGTACTTCACTGCAGAAGCAGTATCTTTCATGGACTAAGTATGGTATAGTTTTCAGACTCTTCATCGAGCATGATGTTAGGATAAGAGATGGAAAATAAGGAGGAAGGAGAGCAGGCAACAGACTGTGCAAAACTGAAAAAGGCAGCATCTACTTTTTCTTTGAATCAAGGCTCCTGAACTCAGTAAAATGAATGCCATGGAGGACCTGATACTAGCACCTAGAACATTATTTCAGACAAATACCGTCTATAATGACTGAAAGACAGGGTCTGTCTTAGTTTATAGCTCAAGATACTTTTGCAATATATATTACTGTATCCTATTTTCCATTCAGTGCACAGTTGTTTAGACTGAAGAAGGCCTGAGACATTCTGATTGCTTCTTATTTGATCTCTAGCTTATTTTATGTCTTCTATTAACCAGGGACAACTTACTATCCTCATTCTTTGCAGGGGAATTGGAAATAATTTCCCAGTGTAGCACACAGTGTTCTAGGACTACATTTTCTCCTAACTATAAGAGGAAACAGTAAATAACAGTTATCCCAACATGCATTAAGTATTCTTTAATGGGAGAGAATGACTGACCCATATATCTGGAAAGTTACATACTACTACTACTACTGTATTGTAGCAATCATAAATAAATGCAGTCTAGTAAAGGTGGAAATTAAATGATGATGTTCAGGGTCAGCAAAACTCTGTTTAACCTTGTCAGGAAAACTTCCCAAAGTAGCCACTGTTGAGGTCAATGTAGAGAATAAAATGTGTCATGTGCATCTATGATGTATCTGACACATGTATCCAGGATGTATCTAGCATATGAATCCCTAATATACTTGAGCTATATATCCATGACATATCTGATCTGTATATCTCTGTCATATCATATCTGTGTGTCTGTGATGTATCTAATGTGTGTATCCCTAGTTAACTCTTTAAAATGTCAAAACTAACAATGCTGAGTCCTGGAATGTAGAGACTGAATGAACAAAAATTTGTACTTACATCTACTAAGTCCGAAATTGCCATTTCTCAGATGTTTCCTTATCTCCTAGACATGTTATTCTCAGATTTGGTATATAGAAGTTCAGGGTGTGGTGGGGGGGTTGCCCTGCATATTGGCAGATCCGGTGGGGGGGGGGGGGGTCGGTTTCCTTCTGCAAAAAACTAAAAAAAGTTTAAAGGAGAAGAATATGTTTATTATTTACTCGTCTTGTGTTTTTTCCTCTCATTTTCAGGCTCAGCATTGCAAGCCCTAACATTTCAATAGGTTTATGGGTAGGCACACTATTACAAGTCTAGCCAATAACCAGAGATCAGAATCAAACCCTATATCTTGTGTTTATAAGGTTAAGACCTTAGCCATTATACCAACTGTGCCCCCAAGGGGAGGTGTATCCCTGACATATCCAGCCTGTGAATCTGTGATGTATCTGAACTGTGAATATGTGATGTATCTGACCTACCTATCTTTGAAGTATCTGAACTGTGTATTGATGATGCACCTGAGCTATGTATCCACTATGTATCCGACCTGTTTATTAGTGATGTATCTGACAAGTGTATCCCTGATGTATCTGATATGTACATCTGCAATACATCTGTGTATCTGTGATGTACCTGACCAGTATATTAGTGGTATATCTGACTTGTACATTCATGACTTACCTGCCTTGTGTATCCCTGATACATTTGGCCAGTGCATCCATGATATGTCATGCCTGTGTGTCTGTGATGTATCTGAACTGTGTAACCAATATGAATCTAACTTGTGTATTTATGATGTATCTGACCAGCATGTCAGTGATATATCTGACCTGTGTATCTGCGATGTACTTAATTGATGTATCTGACCTGTGCATCCATTATCTATCTGTAATATGTATCCATGATGTATGCATGTGGCCTGTGCTTCCATAATGTATCGCCTCTATGTGATGCATTTGCCCAGCATACCCCATGAAGTTCTGTGTACCCTGATGTACCGCCCATCTATATTTGTGATATATCTGACCTGTGCACCCCTAATCTAACTGACAGTAACCATTTGAAATGTTGGGGCCTGCTAGAGTGAGTCTTAAAACATGGAGACTAAATGTCCAAAAAATAGGACTTACATATAGCAAGTTAGAGATTGCCATTTCCAAAATATTTCTTCTTCCATGAGGTATGGTAATTTTGGAGTTGATATACATAAGTTTGTGGGAGTGTACAGAACTTGCCCCCCACATCAGGGGGGTGTAGGGGAGCAAGTTTAAAGGAGAAGAGCGATGTTTGAGATTCACTCTTCTCTTAGATTTTCAATTTTTTTTCAGTCTGTCAGCACTCAGCATTACAAGTGCTGAAATTTTAATGAGGATGATATATCTTGTCTGCATATCTAAGTTATATTGAAGCTATATATCCCCACTGTATCAGAACAATTTGTCAATGACGTATCTGACCTACATATCTGTGATGTATCTTTCTTGTGTATCGATTAAGTATTTAGGATCATAGGAAGTTCCTAGGTTAATGGCCCTAGGGCTCTTACAAGCCTAGCCAAGTTCTACTCTTGTTAACACAATCAGCACCTAGATCCCCTGTCCAAGAGAGACACAGGTGGAACCCCTGGGGTGAATTTATGGTTACCTATCAAATCATCCAGATTGTGTTTGAAGAGGGCCAATGAGGTGCTCTGTTTGACATGAAGTGGGAGTATGTTCCAGAGGTGTGGTAATCTTTGGGAGATAAACCTGTCCCTCCAGCAGGATCTATTAATGTCACATACCAGGTTAATGTATTTTGATCAAGTAACTCGTGTGCCATTTGACTTGTGGATATGCAGCATTTCCAGTAAAGCTGGGTCAGAGATTGCCTTATAAGTAAGGCAGAGATCACCTCTGAGTAGTATGTATGAAACAGAATAGAGTGACAGTGATTCCACATGATCCACATAGGACAGATCCTGAAGGCCTTGAATTTTCCTTGTGAGGAACCTTTGTGGTCTCTCCAATTGATGTATGTGCTTAAAAAGGTACATACCAAAAGGGGTATTCTTCTCAATTATTGGCCTGATGAGGGAAGACTACAGGGAGGTTATAACTTCTTTTTTTTGGAGGCAATGCCTGTACTTATCAAATGAGCAATACAGAATACCCTTCTTACCACTGTGGAGACATGGTTATCAAAGGTAAGGTTGCTGTCAACCTGTGTGTCCAGGTCTGTCACCACTGAGTGTGTACTTAGGATATTGCTGTTGATGTGGTAGCAGGAACATTGTTGTTACGAAAGGAATTATAATACATTTTTTGCACTGAGTTTAAGGCCATGACTTTGGCACCAATAATTTGTTTGCGTAAGACCCTTTTGTAGGATGTTGACGTCATTTGGAGATTCTATGACCGCTTCCAGTTTGCTGTCTCAGAAAACTTTGTTAGCCACAGATCTTTAGTTTTTTCTTGTACTTCGGAGAAACAGATTCCGAACACTAGAGTTCCCTGGACTGATTTCTGTGGAACACCACTGGTTACGGGTTTGCTGTTGGAGGTGGATTCCCCTATTTTGACTGTATAGGCTCTATCAGTAAGACAGTTAGTGACCCACCTAATGATATAAAGGTTGATACCTACTTTTTAAATTTCTCCAAATGTTTTGGATTTCTAATATCATGACACAAATAGACATTATTCCAAAGTCAAAGTACAATTAAAGTTCATGAAATTAGTATTGTTTCAATCTTTGATGTTAGCCAAAATTGCTCTTTGCAGCACACACAATGTGCCCAATAATGGCTCCTTCTGCAATTGTGGAGTTACATGTTGTGAAAAAATGAGGGGATACCAGCCCAACCAGATAGAATTTTATAAATAATTCTATGTCATTGTAAATATTAATATCATACACAGGAGGGTTCCACAGATGTAAGAAAGCTGTGTTATGTTCTGAGCTTCAAAAATGTAACCACAGTGTACCCTGCTGGAAGAAAGCTGATAAGCAAAGGATTTTATGACTGTGTTTGATCTCAAGCTAGGAGACAGGATGTCTGGGCTAGGACATTCTTTCTATTGTCCTAAGACAGAGATAATTACTAGGTTTTACATGTAAAATGTCTTTTATTGCTGTGCCTTCCTGGCAGGTGCAGATTACAAAGAAATGTTAATTTTTAAGTTACGTGAGCCTGGGAAACTTAAGCAGAATGATGTAATCTGAAATGACTCAGCAATAATGTGTATTATCAATTTAAGAGCTATCTCAGAAAGTAAGGATAGCATTTTGTATTTTGTTCTGAAGCTGACAACAACTCACCAGCACTGTGTCTTGATCTGTAAGTAAGATATTTAGAGCAGTGATTTCTCTTAGAGATAGATAGAAGTGGTAAGACTAGTGTAGCTGTTTTCTATATTAAGCAAGGCTGTCCTGCAGTGCTGTTTTCAAGTATTTCTTGTGAATCTAAACTAACATCATTGTGTTGAGTTAATACATATTGTCTTGTGTTTTTATTTATTATTAAATATATTTAAACCTTTTAACTGTGGCTGTTTTGTGTAGTGACAATTTAAGCTCTTAGAGTACTTGCATGTATTTGGTGATACTGTATAAGCCACTCCAATAGCCTTAGCCCTGGGTCACACTTACTATTTGGATAACAGTAACATTGCACAGCAGAATTGGACACCCTTTGGTAAGAGCCCATATAGTAGCTGATAAGAGTAGCTGATGGCAGTGGATTACTACCTTATAACCTGGGCAGAAGGCAGCATAGCTAGAGGACCTGTGCCAGCCGTGTGTGTGTGTGTGTGTGTGTGTGTGTGTGTGTGTGTGTGTGTGTGTGTGTGTGTGTGTGTGTGTGTGTGTGTGTGTGCGTCAACTACTTGGGCAGAGGCACGAAGCGCTGGTTGGACAGAGAGGGTACTGGAGGTTTTGGCTTGACTACTCGTCAGAGATCTGAACCCCATAGCTGTGCCAGTGGGGAGTCTTATTGAGAATCTGGAGAGAAAGGGAGAAATCAGCCCCAGACTGACTGTGATCTCTGTGTGCTCTTAAGGGAAATTGTACTTTACTATGTATGTACTTGTTAACCTCCCAATGAGGATGCCCCTCACTGGTGCTAGTGGTATCCTTACATTGTTCGTGAGTGTCGCTAACTGAAGAATTTACAGAGTTACTTACTTGCCCTTGGTTTGTCAGACTATCTCCGCTAAAAAACAGATTAGAGTTCTCCTCAGAAAATGAAGCTTTAATAATTCCATTAATGGTGAACCCAGCGTTATTGCCTCGTGAAGTGTTGTTTCTGTCGACAAAAATGTTGCCAGATGCCACATCTCCTAGGCATCTTCCTGTACCACTGGATACGCTACCGTTCGGTACTACGTCTCCACGTGTACTTCCTGTTTGAGCGCTACCAACGTTCTGGTTCCCAAACTGGTTACAGAAAGCCTGTCGAATGGCACCGACAATGATCCCTGACACCTGTTCACTGAAGTTAATGCCCAATTCAGGGACAGAATGGGTGCTCAGATTGAGCAAAGTGTCCTGTGAATCCTCCGTTGACATCGCCAAGGTGTAACAATGACAATATTTGAGACAAAGTTGAACAAAACCAGATAACCATACGAAAATACCACAGGCAATGGCAAAAGCAAAAGGACGAACGGCTCAAACTGATTTTAACGTTTTCGTTCTTTTAATAAAATTGAACTTCTTCAGAAATGCACCCAAAAGCTTGTACTTAGCTTAAATACAAGTTCAAAAAAAATCACATGTTGTGAATGACCAATGAAATTACATTTTCACAATTGCCAAATCCAAATGTAAGTAAATGTTCAATAATAATAATAATAATGTCTTTTCCATTACCTATTACAAATGAAATGGACACTATTAAAGATATAGTTCTTAACAACTGGAAAATAGTGATGGGGAATTATGAACTGGCCAACACCATTGGTAATTGTCCCACTTTTACATACAAGAAAGTGACCAACATAAAGATGATTCTTGAAAAGGGTGTTAAAAGTTCTGTTGGATTCAGTGATTCCATTCTTGGAACTTTTCCTTGTACAACATGTAAACAGTGTAGATTTGTCAGTGGAACATCAAGTATTTTTTTGAAACATCAAAACAAGGACATTAAAGCCATTGGGCGTTACACTTGTAAAACAACCAATATAGTATACATGGCACAGTGTATTTCTTGTGAACATTTTTACATTGGGAAGACCACACGTGCTTTAAACAAACGGATATATGAACAGAATTTGGCTATAAAAACGAAAGACATGTCAAATGCATTAGCTAAGCATTCAATTGTTTGTCCCTTGTTTAAAAAGTTTACTTTTTTTGTCTTGGAAAGGGTTAACGACACTTTATTCAGTGGTGATTTCAAGACACATTTAGAATGTAGAGAAGCCATTTGGCAAATTAGGTCAAAGGCTGACCAGCCACCAGGTTTAAATGACATGATTAACATCAAATGTTTTTTATTAGTACAAAAATTATAAATATATGTATTGGTATATCAAGATTTAATATAGGTACAGTTTATTTTAATTTTAATTTTTATGACAGTATTCATTACACTATGGATTTATTTATTGAACATTTACTTACATTTGGATTTGGCAATTGTGAAAATGTAATTTCATGGGTCATTCACAACATGTGATTTTTTTGAACTTGTATTTAAGCTAAATACAAGCTTTTGGGTGCATTTCTGAAGAAGTTCAATTTTATTAAAAGAACGAAAACGTTAAAATCAGTTTGAGCTGTTCATCCTTTTGCTTTTGCCATTGCCTGTGGTATTTTCGTATATATATATATATATATATATATATATATATATATATATATATATGTATATATGTACATATACGTGTATATATGTGTGTGTGTGTGTGTGTGTGTGTGTGTATATATATATGTGTGTGTGTGTGTGTGTGTGTGTGTGTGTGTGTGTGTGTGTGTGTGTGTGTATGTATATATATATATATATATATATATATATATATATATATATATATATATATATAGATATATATATGTATATGCATATATGTATATCCTTGTATGGTAGGTAAGAAAAACATTAAATCACAGGGAAAACTAGTTCTTCTTGAGCAATGAAGTTGCTGGCTGAGATCAATTTCTAAACAGGTTATAAGTGCTTGATTACTTTGAAGTCTCAATTCAGGCTGGCTACAGTTCATTGTTCTTTTTTCCTGATTTCAAGGAGTCTCAGCCAGCACTGCCATAGTCAAGAAAGTGCAGTTGTGTAAGAAAATTACCATAAAAGTAGTGGTTTGAATGATCACTGCTGCAGTAGCCTTAGCTATATGGGTTACACCCTGCAGAGGATATAACAGCTGGCCGGCTTCCATGAAGCATTTTTCATGCCAAACCATCAGTCAGCTTCAGGAGTGATCATTTGAACATCTACTGTTAAGGTAAGTTTACTTACACAATTGTACTCTAGTCATCATATTGATCATTGCTGCAGTAACATTAGCTGTATGGATAGATTAACCTAGTTTAATACATTTTGGAGTTGGAAGGATAAGAGTCCAGGAGCCCCTGGAAGATTGTCCTAGCAAACCCTGATCTACGATGAGAGAAGGTATCAGGCTTATAATTCCTTGTAAAAGTATGTACAAATGACCAAGGTGCTGCTTCTAGAATACTCCTAGAATCCAAGCCTTTCCAAAAAGCCATTGATGAAGCCAAGACTCTTGTAGAGTGGTCCTTGACCCTGCCTAGTTGTGTTGTGGAGAGTATAAGAAAAGATAAAAGCCTTAGACATTTGGAAATAGTCTGCCTTGACATAGGTTGTCCCTTCCTCTTACCTTTACAAGAAATTAATAACTGATTTGAGATGAGAAAGATTTAGTTCTGTCAAGATAGTACCTGAGTTGTCTGGACATTGAAGGTATGGAATATCCTTTCAGCCTCATTTTTAGGTGGCTCTGTGGAAGATGAAATAGGGTTGACTCACCCTAAGTGCTTGCTACTCAAATACCCTTCCCGCAGATGCCAGAGCAATCAGTAAAACTGTTTTTTGTGTTAAGAAACTCAAGTCAGCCAGATTAGCTGGTTCAAACAGACAAGTATTAGCTTCTTTAACACAAACTTAGAGGGCACCATTTTTCATGGTGGCTCCCTATGCAAAAAAATCTTTCCAAAAACATTTGACCGGAGAATGCATTGAAAGAGGTGGATCAATGAGCAGAGGTGCTGAAATGGCTGATAACTGAACCTTAATAGAGGAGTAAGAAAGACCATAGGAGAGTATATCACACAAATATTGTAAAGACAGACAATAACTAACCTTGAATGGATGCTGGTTATGTTGTTAGCACCAGCTAGAAAACTGTTTCCATTTGCTAATATATGATTTTCTAGTAGCAGGCTTTTTTGACTCCATTAGTACCTGTTGCACATCCTCAGTAAACAGGTGACTAAAGGGGATTAAGACCCTAACATCCAGGCATCATTTGAAGTTGATTTGGGTCGGGGTTTATCCATTCTGTGAGGAAGCTTGTAATAATTGCCCCTGGCATTTTCAAAAGAACAGTGAACAACTGTTGCCCAGGCCACAAGGGAATCACCACAATGATTTTGAGTGATTCCTTCTAAAGCTTCATAAGTACCCTGAATATCAGTGGAAAAAGTGAAAAGGTATACAGGAGCATTCCTATCAAAGGAAAAGAAAAGGCATCTGTCTTCCTGGCCTTCTTGCTTGGACTTCTGAAGCAGAATATTGTCAGCTGATTGTTCAGAGAGGTGGCAAAGAGTTCTACATGAGGAACTCCCTACAAATGGAGTAAATCTTGGAAGGCACCCTGATCTAGTTTCCATTCGTGAGGGTGTGCCTTGTCCTGCTCAGCTTGTCTGCAATACAGTTTTTCTCTGATGGGATGTAGGATGCCTGTAGAGTGAGACTGCTGTGCTGTGAAGCAATATTCCAAGTTAACATGGCTAGTTTGCAAATAAGGTGCAATCTGTTTCACCTTTGCTTGTTGCTGTACCACATGATTATGGTATGGTCTATGACAAGTTGAGGACTTCCCTGGGATCAAAGATCATTCAGAAAGTTGAGTGCCTTGATCAGGGCAAGCATCTCTTTTATATTTATGTGCATGTATCTGACCTTGGTGTCCCACACACCTTGAACTTTTAACCCTCCTGCAACTGCTTCTCAAGCAAAGTCTGAGGCGTCTGCCTGACTGACACATCTGGAACAGGGAAGGAGAAGGGGACAATCAGATTTAGCCATATTTGCCGACTTCACCAAGTGATTTGTCTTCTGTGAAACCCAGCACTGGGATTTTAAAAGGCAAAGGATGTTGATGCAGGTACCAAGGAGACTTTAAATGCCATTGTATCTTCCTCATGTGGAGTCATGCTAGAGGTATCATGAGAATCATAGATGCCATGAGACCCAAAATCCTGAGGTATTATTTTACAGTGACTGAAGTTTGAGTGGCAAACCTTATAACTAGATGTAGATATAGATCCATTTTTTTTCCTGTGGAAGAAATGTGCTTGAACCAATGTGTCAAGCTGACAACCCAGGAACACAATCCTGTGTGAAGATGTCAAAAAGACTTTAGAATGTCATCTTGGAAAAGAGATCCTTCATGCAATGGAGAGTTTCCTAACACTCTGAAAAAGGGCCTGCATAGATAAGCAAGTCATTTAAATTGAAAAATGTAGACATCCTGTAGCCTGAAATGGGTTATAACTGGAGCTAGACACTTTGTGCACACTCTTGGTGCAGTGGATAGCACAAAGGGTAAGGGAAATAACTGATAATGTGATACAGACACAGAAAACCTTAAGAAATGTCTGAAGTCTGGATGAATAGGGATGATGCTAAACATCTTTTAAAACTAGTTTTACCAGGAAACTTGAATGTGGAAGAAGAGGTTATAAATTGTGAAGTGACATAATTTTGAACTTGGGCACTATCACAAACAGGTTTAGGAAAGAAAGATCCAGAACTGCTCTCCAAGCATTTTCTTTTTTGGCACTAAAACATCCATGAATAAAAACCTTTCCTCACCTGGGAAGGAGTAACTGGTTCTATCACTCCCTTGGACAGCATGTAATATCCATTGATCCCATTGCAGTGGTAACCTTGATAAATGATCTTCAGAATCCAGTTGTCTGAAACTAGCTGTTGCAAAAGAGAAAAGTGGAGATTCAGACTTTCTGGAAGAGAAAGCTGGCTGCCAAGCTGGTGGTGGGGGGGGGGGGTGAGGTCCCTTGAATAGTCTTTATGACTTATTGGGCTGACCTTGGTTTGGGGGGGGCTTCCTGAACATTTTTGGAATGCCCTTGCCATTTCTTTTTAAATGTCTGTTTAACTGCATTTTGTTGAGACTGTTTATTTAGTTTTTTTGTCAAAACTGGACGAGGGGTTAGAGAATCCCTTAGAAATTTTGGAAAGGGAGGGATAAATATTCCCTTTATCAACCTACCCTTTTCATCACACTTTTTGATGTCATCTGCAGCAGAGGTACCAAAAACTGAATCTCTTTCCAATGGAGAATTTAAAATGTCATATTTACATCACTTTGGAGGTGCTGAGTATGCAGTCAGGCAAAACTCCTCAAAACAATACCAGTGGCCACAGCCCTGGTTGAAGTAACAGCTGTAAACAAATGAGTATTGATTTGCACAACTGATTAAACTGCTATTTAAAGCAGATTTTTTTCCTCACGAGAAGAAACTGCAAACAAAACATTTCTCATACTTTTACAATTAGTCAGAGTGGACTTTAACATTTAGGCCTGACAATTAAAAATTCTGAAAGTGAAAGTTACGGAAGCATACACTTCCCCCCCCATTCTTATCAATAATCCTCCCATCCTTATCAAAAAGAGTAGGACTGGAATTAACTAAATATTTATCAGCAGTGGGATTAACTAATGCTATAGCCGCTGGGTCAGGTCTGGGAAGAGTGTATAAAAACCTAAAAGACTGAGAAACTTTACATATTCTCCCGGCCTTTCTAGGCACAGATGGCCGACTATCAGCAAAATTGCAAGCAGTAACATACACATCCTCCAAAGCTGACAGAACTGGAGGAAAGGGTTAAGGTTTTGAAAATTCCTTCTTTATCACCTCATAGTATTTTCTGAAGAAATGAGAAACTTTTGTGTTCTCCCACTGAAAACACTTTCACATTCTGGAAATAGTCTCATTTTAACCACCCACCGAGAGAATCTGTAACTGAGCTCTCCTCTGAGTCTGAATTAGAAATCTAAGGAGAAAACCCTGTATCTATCCTTCCATCTTGCAGTCCAGCTTCATAATCCTGAATGTTTTCAGGAAAAGAGGTATCCCTCTTTCTTTTACCAGAAATCACCTTGCAAGAATGATCAATAGCCTGGATTAAACCCTTAGCTAAATCTAGTAGACTTCTCCTGTCTAAATAAATTTGAAGAGTAGTAGAGTCACATATAGTTTTCGGTTTCTTTTTGACAGGAAAGATGGGGCCAACAGAGTTATTAATGACAGCAGCAGTTTCCCCAGGGATGGTCTCAACATTCTGACAAAATAGTGAAGTATTTCTTGTTCCTTCTCCCAGGACTAACAAGAGTGTTCTCTCTTGCCCAGAAAAGGGACCCCAGCAGCCACAGAGGACATGGCTAACTCACGGTTCATAGTGGCTGTAAGTGATACACCAGAGGGATTCAGGATAAAAGATGAGTGGTCTGAGATACAAAAAATGGCCGCAGCAGAGTCACCCACATGTGGCTGAGGCAAATTGCTAGCCTGCTGTGGTGGCAAAGGCTGTTTGCTTACCTTTTTTCTTTTTCTTTTTGTGGTTAGAAGAAGGATGGACCATAGCAACAGTAATTTGCTCCATGGTCAAGCCAACAACTGTGCCTCTTTCCCAGGGAAAACAAGCAGCAAAAGCCATTAAAAATTAAAAGCCTTTAAAGGTCACTTTTTCACACAAAAACATAGAAAAAAGCACTTCAAAACACTTTGGCAGACCCCAAAAGTAAAATAAACAACATTTATCCACATAAATTGTTTTTATTTACTTTTTAACAACTTTTAAAGTGACAGCAAAAAGTGCACTCTCATTTAAAAGTACACCACAGTCTTGTGACTGTCCATTAAAACACAACCTCTTAGCTTAAAAATAACTTTCCTGAACAGGAAAGTATTAATAGATTGATAGGATCATAGGTAAGTACTAGGCTAGCTGCCCTTGCAGGCCATTTTAAGCCTAGTCAGTTTCCTTTTTTGTGCTCAAAATAACCTATCCCATTTGTTGTAGATTGGCCTTACCCATCATGTGGTCAATAATTATATATTACCCCTAATGAGAATAACTAGGATTATACCATAGATAATTTGAGGGAATCCATGCATGGGATAGAGCAGTTAGGAGCTGCTTCTGTCCATTAGTAGTACAGGGGGTAGTCCTGAGGTAAATTTTCTGTTTCCCATCTGTAGATCTAAGTTGTGTTTAAAAATGGACAGGGATGAACATTGTTTTATGTGGGTGGGAGTCTGTTCCATAGCAGCAGTATCCTCTGTGAAATATACCTGTTCCTCCAAACTGTTCTGTTGATGTTGCAGAAGAGGTGTAGAGCCCTGAACTGAGTATTTCTGATGCCATCTGACCTGCTGATGTGCAGTAAATCCATCTATAATAGATCGAAGAATGTCTTGTATGCCAGACACAGGTCACCTCCCAGCAATTTGTAGGATACCTAGTATAGTGACAGGGTTTTGAGTCAGCCTATGTAGGACATGTTGTTGAGGTCTTGTATCCTTTCAGTAAGGTATCTCCATGGGTGTTCCAATTGTTGCATGTGTCTAGACATATACATGCCAAAGGGGGCATTATATTCAATGACTGGCCTAATGCAAGCTGAGTAAAGGGTTACAGTGACATCCCTATGTCTAGACACAATCCCTTTGTTGATAAGCTGTGCAATATAGAAGGTCTTTCTTACAATGATAGACACATGTTAGGTCACTGTTCATGTAAGTTCCCAAATCCCAAACAACTGTGTCAGCTCTCAGAAGCATGTTGTTAAAGTGGTAGTCCCCTTGGAAAAATGATTTCTCAAAGGATACAATAATGCATTTTTTTGACATTTAGTTTCAGTATAGATTTTGGCACTAGTCATTTGTTTGGTACAAACCTTTCTGCAGGATGGCAAAGTCATAGGTGTTTCAATGACTGCTCCCACCTTGCATCATCTGCAAACTTAACCATAGCCCTTTGGTATTAGCTTTTACTTCAGAAAAAATAGATGCCAAACAGGAGAGATCTCAGCACAAAACCCTGGGGGACTGCACTGGTGACTGGTCTCTTTGTGGAACTTCCCCTATTTTGATTATCTGCATCCTATCTATGAGCCAGTTGGCATCCAGTGGGTAAAACAGTGGTTTATTCCGAGTTTATTTAGCTTTTCTACTATGCCTGAGTGGGGAATTGCAACAAAAGCTTTGGCCAGGTCCGGGTATGCAGTGTGTACCATTTTGCCTTCATCTGTTTCAAAAAAATTCACCTTCCCTTGACGAATCCAAAATGAGGCAAGTCAAGCATTTAGAGGATTTCTATGTCCCGATTGACTAATTTCATAAGTCTTTCCATGGTTTTGCACATGACACTAGACAGAAATATGAGTCTGTAATTACCTGGGTCTGTGGAGGACTCTCCCTTATGCAGGGGGAATGCCTGTAGTTATTTTCCATTTGCTTAGTACAAAACCTGTATGGAAGCTAATACTGAGCAGTGTTGTTAGGGATGTGACTAAATCATGCTTCGTGCAATTTAAGATGCATCCAGGCATATTGCTGTGATGCCCACTACTGCTACCAATATGTGGCGTCCCCACAGTGGACCAGCAATCAAGCAGCCTGCATCCTCACCACTGACACTGGAGAGGGATCTGTACTTGGAATACAAATGGATACACTCAATATTTCCAGATGCAGACCTCTCTACATCAAGCACAATTTCCATTAAGAGCACATGGGGAATACACTAAGCCCAATGTCTGGATGTCTCTATATCTGTCTCCCTCCAGGTCTCCAGTAAAACTTCCCACTGGTACAGCTGTAGGCTTAGGTCCTCAGCCGAGTGCCAAGCCAAGTCCTCCAGCACCATCTCTGTGAACCCAGTGCTTCGTATCCCTGCCCCAAGTAGCTGACACACATTTTGAAATTTGATTTGTATACGCACACACACACATACACACACACACACACACACACACACACACACACACACACACACACACACACACACACACACACACACTTGGGAAAGGCTGGCACAGGTTTACTAGCTATACCCCCTTCTGCCCAGACTATAAGGTAGTCATCACCACCACAGGACACTCCACAATCAGCTACTCTAAGGCCCTTAACAAAGGGTGTCCAATTATGCTGAGTTAAGTTAATATTAATACAAACGATAGTAGTTAACCAAGACAGCTAGACCTTCTGAAGTGGCCCACACCGTGTCACCAAATAAATAATAAGTACTCTCAAAGGTTAGATACTTTCTACAAGAACCAGCCACAATAAAAGTTTTAAATATATTTAATAATAAGTAATAAAAGCACACAAAAAATATTGACTATATATTTACAGTAAACCACATAGTTCAAATCACAGAAAATATTGAAATTAACATTGATGGACAGACTCATACAAATAAAGAACACTCTCTAAACTACGCTACACTGTATTCCTGACTGAATCTGAGAGAATTTACTGTTCCCTAATAACTTACTTGGGCAAGGCAAGATGAAATGTGTGAGCAGTCTTTCTAGTCAGGCTCTCAAACACAATACTCAGTACTCTGAGATTTCTCCTTGTAATATCTAAAATATAATTTCCAAGAGGGCTGGCAGAATGACCTCATCTGGTTACCTGTCCTGACACTAGGTTCTCAGAGTATTCGCCTTTGAAACTGGGACAGGAATTTAGCATAGATGGCTACAATACACATCTAAATGTATATGGCAGTGCCTGGGGCTTCCCCTCTTTTTACTGAACTAATGAACAAAGGCTTTTTCCCCAAACTTAGCATCTCCAGTCTTATTCAGCACTGTTGGATGACATTTTAATGGTTTAAGAGCTCATTTATATTTCCATTATTTTTCTTAAAGTAAGCTAGCTGGTACATTTAATTCAGTTGCAATAATACATGTACATTTATTTTCATTCCAGCAGGGTGCACTGTTGATACATTTTAACAGAATTAATGCAAGCAAAGCTCACAAATACATTTTCAGCACAAGCATCTGTACAAATCAGTTTGATATACAAATGGCATATCATTCTTTACAAAACTCCAGCTGGCTATGCTGGCACTTGCCCATATCATCACAATTGCCAAGACACAGTGATGCAGTATATTTGGCTTTCAATAGCACTTTTTGGACTTGGTCTTGTATAATATCTGGAAGTGAGCCAGTTTTAGGTATATCTTGAGGGACAGATGGAGCGTAGAGAGGGGTAAAGTTAGAGCTAAATTTATTGGCCAGTAGATTTGCTATATCTTCAGCTTCATTGTAAGTAACATTATTCACAATCAGCTCAGTGCATTGCTGTGTTGTACTTTTAAGATTATGAACATAACTCAAAAAATGCTGTGGGATTCTTTGGCTTGGGTAGATGGTTTAGCCTGAAACGTGGCTTTGGTGGACTTTATTAAGCTCCTGAGTTGTTTGTTTATTTCAGTGACAAGAGCTCTAACATTCTGAGAATTACTGTTTGTACTTTTGGTCAAAATTATTTTCCTTTTATTATAATGCTTATTAATATTATGGTTCCACCATCGGGGGTTGTTTCTGGGGTTTGCTCTGCACTTGTTCCTATGGGGTAGAGCCGCGTCTGTGCAGGTGTTTATATGCTAGTATACTGTGGTGGTGTACATTTCTGCATATTCAGTGGAGTTAACTGGGTTTGGTGGGGGATTTGAAGCTAGACAATGTATCACTAAGGAGTAGGTAATTTGTCTTAAAGAAATTTCTAAAGGTACCTTGGGTGGAAGGGATCTCTGGTTTCAATAAATTAATAAATAATTTTTAAAAATGCAATGTTTTTCCCCCAACGGGAACTTATCTGTTGAGCAAAGGAACAGCACAAGTTGACTGTTGATCTTTGAAAGCCTCAGAGGAGCATACTGTTTGATGGCAGGAAAGCTCCAAAGTGCTTGGTGCCCAAACCTCCATTTTCAGTCAGTTCATCTCAAGTTGACTGATGGTTTGGACATGTAAGGTGCCTGAAACTTTGGAAGCCGTCCGGATATTATATCCTGTGTAGGATATAATCCATATAGCTAAGGTAACTGCACCAGTGATCAATATGATGAATATGTACCAGTTTTCTCTATGGATTTAAAGCCATGTTGAATAGGGGACACAGTATCATACTTGGCATCATGACTACCCTGAATGCTGAGCAGAGACAATTTTTTTCAAGTACTTTTACAAGAACATGAAGATTAGATTTCTTCTGGATTTCTAGACTTAGAGGAATGACACAACTGTTTCCAGGTTGGTAGAATTATGCCAGAGTACAGGCAAAGAGACAGACAGATATAGAGATAGAGACAAGAAGTAGAGAAAATTAGAGAAAGAGAGAGAGAGCTAGACAGACAGAAGAGGAGAGAGAGAAACAGAAACTGAATTCAATATATGCAGAGATGCATTGACAAAGAGACTGAGAGAAAAGGCGAGATTATCTAGAAATGTCAAATGTCTGGTTATAAAAGCAGAACACATTCTAGAAAACCCTAACAGAGTAAATTATCTAGCCTCTGTCTTTGTGAGAATTCCAAGTTGGTACTTCACTGCAGAAGCAGTATCTTTCATGGACTAAGTATGGTATAGTTTTCAGACTCTTCATCGAGCATGATGTTAGGATAAGAGACGGAAAATAAGGAGGAAGGAGAGCAGGCAACAGACTGTGCAAAACTGAAAAAGGCAGCATCTACTTTTTCTTTGAATCAAGGCTCCTGAACTCAGTAAAATGAATGCCATGGAGGACCTGATACTAGCACCTAGAACATTATTTCAGACAAATACCATCTATAATGACTGAAAGACAGGGTCTGCCTTAGTTTATAGCTCAAGATACTTTTGCAATATATATTACTGTATCCTATTTTCCATTCACTGCACAGTTGTTTAGACTGAAGAAGGCCTGAGACATTCTGACTGCTTCTTATTTGATCTCTAGCTTATTTTATGTCTTCTATTAACCAGGGACAACTTACTATCCTCATTCTTTGCAGGGGAATTGGAAATAATTTCCCAGTGTAGCACACAGTGTTCTAGGACTACATTTTCTCCTAACTATAAGAGGAAACAGTAAATAACAGTTATCCCAACATGCATTAAGTATTCTTTAATGGGAGAGAATGACTGACCCATATATCTGGAAAGTTACATACTACTACTACTGTATTGTAGCAATCATAAATAAATGCAGTCTAGTAAAGGTGGAAATTAAATGATGATGTTCAGGGTCAGCAAAACTCTGTTTAACCTTGTCAGGAAAACTTCCCAAAGTAGCCACTGTTGAGGTCAATGTAGAGAATAAAATGTGTCATGTGCATCTATGATGTATCTGACACGTATCCAGGATGTATCTAGCATATGAATCCCTAATATAGTTGAGGTATATATCCATGACATATCTGATCTGTATATCTCTGTCATATCATATCTGTGTGTCTGTGATGTATCTAATGTGTGTATCCCTAGTTAACTCTTTAAAATGTCAAAACTAACAATGCTGAGTCCTGGAATGCAGAGACTGAATGAACAAAAATTTGTACTTACATCTACTAAGTCCGAAATTGCCATTTCTCAGATGTTTCCTTATCTCCTAGACATGTTATTCTCAGATTTGGTATATAGAAGTTCAGGGTGTGGTGGGGGTTGCCCTGCATATTGGCAGATCCGGTGGGGGGGGGGGGGTCGGTTTCCTTCTGCAAAAAACTAAAAAAAGTTTAAAGGAGAAGAATATGTTTATTATTTACTCGTCTTGTGTTTTTTCCTCTCATTTTCAGGCTCAGCATTGCAAGCCCTACAAGTCTAGCCAATAACCAGAGATCAGAATCAAACCCTATATTTTGTGTTTATAAGGTTAAGACCTTAGCCATTATACCAACTGTGCCCCCAAGGGGAGGTGTATCCTTGACATATCCAGCCTGTGAATCTGTGATGTATCTGAACTGTGAATCTGTGATGTATCTGACCTACCTATCTTTGAAGTATCTGAACTGTGTATTGATGATGCACCTGAGCTATGTATCCACTATGTATCCGACCTGTTTATTAGTGATGTATCTGACAAGTGTACCCCTGATGTATCTGATATGTACATCTGCAATACATCTGTGTATCTGTGATGTACCTGACCAGTATATTAGTGGTATATCTGACTTGTACATTCATGACTTACTTGCCTTGTGTATCCCTGATACATTTGGCAAGTGCATCCATGATATGTCATGCCTGTGTGTCTGTGATGTATCTGAACTGTGTAACCAATATGTATCTAACTTGTGTATTTATGATGTATCTGACCAGCATGTCAGTGATATATCTGACCTGTGTATCTGCGATGTACTTAATTGATGTATCTGACCTGTGTATCCATTATCTATCTGTAATATGTATCCATGATGTATGCATGTGGCCTGTGCTTCCATAATGTATCGCGTCTATGTGATGCATTTGCCCAGCATTCCCCTGAAGTTCTGTGTACCCTGATGTACCGCCCATCTATATTTGTGAAATATCTGACCTGTGCACCCCTAATCTAACTGACAGTAACCATTTGAAATGTTGGGGCCTGCTAGAGTGAGTCTTAAAACATGGAGACTGAATGTCCAAAAAATAGGACTTACATATAGCAAGTTAGAGATTGCCATTTCCAAAATATTTCCTCTTCCATGAGGTATGGTGATTTTGGAGTTGATATACATAAGTTTGGGGGAGTGTACAGGACTTGCCCCCCACATCAGGGGGGTGTAGGGGAACAAGTTTAAAGGAGAAGAGCAGTGTTTGAGATTCACTCTTCTTTTAGATTTTCAATTTTTTTTTCAGTCTGTCAGCACTCAGCATTACAAGTGCTGAAATTTTAATGAGGATGATATATCTTGTCTGCATATCTAAGGTATATTGAAGCTATATATCCCCACTGTATCGGAACAATGTGTCAATGACGTATCTGACCTACATATCTGTGATGTATCTATCTTGTGTATCGATTAAGTATTTAGGATCATAGGAAGTTCCTAGGTTAAGGCCCTAGGGCTCTTACAAGCCTAGCCAAGTTCCACTCTTGTTAACACAATCAGCACCTAGATCCCCTGTCCAAGAGAGACACAGGTGGAACCCCTGGGGTGAATTTATGGTTACCTATCAAATCATCCAGATTGTGTTTGAAGAGGGCCAATGAGGTGCTCTGTTTGACATGAAGTGGGAGTATGTTCCAGAGGTGTGGTAATCTTTGGGAGATAAACCTGTCCCTCCAGCAGGATCTATTAATGTCACATACCAGGTTAATGTATTTTGATCAAGTAACTCGTGTGCCATTTGACTTGTGGATATGCAGCATTTCCAGTAAAGCTGGGTCAGAGATTGCCTTATAAGTAAGGCAGAGATCACCTCTGAGTAGTATGTATGAAACAGAATAGAGTGACAGTGATTCCACATGATCCACATAGGACAGATCCTGAAGGCCTTGAATTTTCCTGGTGAGGAACCTTTGTGGTCTCTCCAATTGATGTAGGTGCTTGAAAAGGTACATACCAAAAGGGGTATTCTTCTCAATTATTGGCCTGATGAGGGAAGACTACAGGGAGGTTATAACTTCTTTTTTTTGGAGGCAATGCCTGTACTTATCAAATGAGCAATACAGAAGACCCTTCTTACCACTGTGGAGACATGGTTATCAAAGGTAAGGTTGCTGTCAACCTGTGTGTCCAGGTCTGTCACCACTGAGTGTGTACTTAGGATATTGCTGTTGATGTGGTAGCAGGAACATTGTTGTTACGAAAGGAATTATAATACATTTTTTGCACTGAGTTTAAGGCCATGACTTTGGCACCAATAATTTGTTTGCGTAAGACCCTTTTGTAGGATGTTGACATCATTTGGAGATTCTATGACCGCTTCCAGTTTGCTGTCATCAGAAAACTTTGTTAGCCACAGATCTTTAGTTTTTTCTTGTACTTCAGAGAAATAGATTCTGAACACTAGAGTTCCCTGGACTGATTTCTGTGGAACACCACTGGTTATGGGTTTGCTCTTGGAGGTGGATTCCCCTATTTTGACTGTATAGGTTCTATCAGTAAGACAGTTAGTGACCCACCTAATGATATAAAGGTTGATACCTACTTTTTAAATTTATCCAAATGTTTTGGATTTCTAATGCCATGACACAAATAGACATTATTCCAAAGTCAAAGTACAATTAAAGTTCATGAAATTAGTATTGTTTCAATCTTTGATGTTAGCCAAAATTGCTCTTTGCAGCACACACAATGTGCCCAATAATGGCTCCTTCTGCAATTGTGGAGTTACATGTTGTGAAAAAATGAGGGGCTACCAGCCCAGCCAGATAGAATTTTATAAATAATTCTATGTCATTGTAAATATTAATATCATACACAGGAGGGTTCCACAGATGTAAGAAAGCTGTGTTATGTTCTGATCTTCAAAAATGTAACCACAGTGCACCCTGCTGGAAGAAAGCTGATAAGCAAAGGATTTTATGACTGTATTTGATCTCAAGCTAGGAGACAGGATGTCTGGGCTAGGACATTCTTTCTATTGTCCTAAGACAGAGATAATTACTAGGTTTTACATGTAAAATGTCTTTTATTGCTGTGCCTTCCTGGCAGGTGCAGATTACAAAGAAATGTTAATTTTTAAGTTACGTGAGCCTGGGAAACTTAAGCAGAATGATGTAATCTGAAATGACTCAGCAATAATGTGTATTATCAATTTAAGAGCTATCTCAGAAAGTAAGGATAGCATTTTGTATTTTGTTCTGAAGCTGACAACAACTCACCAGCACTGTGTCTTGATCTGTAAGTAAGATATTTAGAGCAGTGATTTCTCTTAGAGATAGATAGAAGTGGTAAGACTAGTGTAGCTGTTTTCTATATTAAGCAAGGCTGTCCTACAGTGCTGTTTTCAAGTATTTCTTGTGAATCTAAACTAACGTCATTGTGTTGAGTTAATACATATTGTCTTGTGTTTTTATTTATTATTAAATATATTTAAACCTTTTAACTGTGGTTGTTTTGTGTAGTGACAATTTAAGCTCTTAGAGTACTTGCATGTATTTGGTGATACTGTATAAGCCACTCCAATAGCCTTAGCCCTGGGTCACACTTACTATTTGGATAACAGTAACATTGCACAGTAGAATTGGACACCCTTTGGTAAGAGCCCATATAGTAGCTGATAAGAGTAGCTGATGGCAGTGGATTACTACCTTATAACCTGGGCAGAAGGCAGCATAGCTAGAGGACCTGTGCCAGCCTTCCCCAGGAGTGCCTGTTTGTTTGCATATAAACCAAATCTCAAAGTGTGTGTGTGTGTGTGCATGTGTGTGTGTGTGTGTGTGTGTGTGTGTGTGTGTGTGTGTGTGTGTGTGTGTGTGTGTGTGTGTGTGTGTGTGTGTGTGTGCGTCAACTACTTGGACAGAGGCACGAAGTGCTGGTTGGACAGAGAGGGTACTGGAGGTTTTGGCTTGACTACTCGTCAGAGATCTGAACCCCATAGCTGTGCCAGTGGGGAGTCTTATTGAGAATCTGGAGAGAAAGGGAGAAATCAGCCCCAGACTGACTGTGATCTCTGTGTGCTCTTAAGGGAAATTGTACTTTACTATGTATGTACTTGTTAACCTCCCAATGAGGATGCCCCTCACTGGTGCTAGTGGTAAGGATTGAGGCTCCTTGATTACTGGGCCAATGCATGGGCATCACATATTAATTGTTTGGCAGTGGTGGGATATCCACATCAAATATTAATAGTTTGATAGTGGTGAGTTAGCCACATCACATACTAAATGGCTTGTAGTGGTGTGGATAGTGAATTCCTGTAGCTTGTGTACAGTGATCACTGATGGTGTTTTTGTACTCTAAATCAGCCATGCAGTGAACATTCAGAGTTCAGATCACAATTGTTTTATTTCATTTGTTAGCTTTGTTAGTTATGGAGAGCAAGCAAGCATGTCAGCAGAGGAGTATGGCAAGCTGACAAGGAGACATTTGGCTGAGATGTGCCAGGCTAAAGGACTGGTGCATGGAAACCTGACTAAAGCAGACATGATTGCAGCTTTGGTCACAGCTGTATCAGAGAATAGCAACCATGAGAATGATCAGACTGGCTGTGGAGTTATACAACACTCAGAGAATGGACAGCTCAGCCTTTCTACAGAGGACTTAAAATCCATCTGGAGCTAAAGAGACTTGAGTTGAAGGCCAATTGTTTAGAAATAGAAGCAGCAGAGAGTCTGAGGTGTCTTAGGGAGTGGGGAAAATGAGAAACTGCTACACCTGGAAGCTGAGGAGAAGAAGCGGTGGAGGCAACATGAAAAGGAGATGCTGACTCTTCACCAGAGTCATGGAAGTAATGGGAAAGGGAGTAACCAGACCCCAGAAGCACAAATGGTCAGTAAATTTCTTCCACAGATTACAGAGGGGGATAATGTTGATAGTTTCATTCATATGTTTGAGAGGGTATGTAAATAGTATAATGTTGACCAAGGGCTCTGGGTACAGTTCCTGACCACCTTACTCTATGGTAAAGCTGAAACTATTTTGCCCAAACTGTCTGACAATGACTTTTTAAATTATAATGTTGTAATGAATTGTTTGCTAGAATTTTTTAAGCTAACACCTGAAGCTTATAGAAAAAAGTTTTGTGAGCTTAGAAGCAAGGCAGATAAAAGTGTGTGTGAATGTTTTGCTGAACTAAACACTTATTTTCATAGGTGGGTGAGTGTATGTCAGGTCGCCACTTCTGAAGGGCTGGCAGACCTTTTGGTGAGGGAACAAGCCCTTAGCACTTTGTCTGAGGACATTAGGATCTGGTTAGCTGATAGACAATATGCTACTTCAGATGAGTTCGGGAAGAAGGGAGACAGACCTATACATAGCAAGCAGTGCATCCCTGCACAGGAAAGAGACACCCAGTGCTGCTCATGAGTCTAAGGGAAACCATGGTGGGCAGCCCAGCCTGCCCCAACAGAATCTGCCAGTAACAGGGGAAGCCACTAGTCCAGGTACACATCCAGGCTTAGGGTTAAATGTTTTGAATACAACTAATGGGGCCATGTGGCATATAGATGTTCATGAAGGCAAGGTGGGGAACAAAAGGTGGGAGAGCCAGTAAGTGGGAATGACAAAATGTCAATAGTAGGTTGTCTTGAGACAACAGGGATACCAAACTGCAATCCTGCAGATGTCCTGATAGGGAAGGACTTTGATGAGGTAGTACTACGTGTTTATGCAGTTACACGCAGTCAGGCTTGGAGACAAGCATGTGGGTCTGGTAGACTAGGGGAGACCCAGACAGACCACATACTTGCAGCCAGGACTGGTGAGGTGTTTACTTCAGGGAGGGAGCTACCCTGTATCACTGAGACTGAAGGTGAGCCACAACTGCTTGCTGGTACTGATGTTCCCTTGGACAGAGTGACTGCAAGGGCAGAGGTGAGTAATAGTACCCAGGCAGACAGTGAGGCACCGCTGTCAGAGAATACAATACTTCTTGTAGAAGAAGAGCTGGGAAGGGTTACAAAGAAAGAGTTGAGACAGGCTCAGCTCTTAGACCTTACATTACAAGGCCTGAGGCAGGTAGCTGATGAGGCACCTGATTCTCAAGGGAAGAGGTAATCTCTATACTGAGACAAAGGGTTACTGTATAGAGAGTGGACCCTTGAGGGAGGGCTAGAAGGTAAGAGAATACAGCAGTTGGTATTGCCTAGACCCTACTGCTTGGCACTTCTATCCATAGCCCATGATATTCCCTTTGCAGGTCATATGGGCATAAAACATACAAAAAGAAATATTATGCAGAACTTTTATTGGCCTGGGATTTCTAAAGATGTAACAGGGTACTGCAGGACCTGTGAGCAGTCCTAAAAGGTAGGCAAGGCAGGAGGCAAGGTGAAAGTTCCTTTGATGCCTTTGCCTGTGATTGAGGAGCCATTTCAGAGGGTAATTATGGATATTGTGGGGTCTCTGAGTACTCCAAGTTCCACAGGGAAAATGTATATCCTTGTGGTAGTAGATTATGCTACAAGATACCCTGAGTTAGTGGCTTTGTCTTCCACTAAGGCAGAAAAGGTGGCAAATGCTTTTTCAGAGATTTTCATCAGGGTAGGTTTCCCAAAAGAAATACTGACTGACAGAGGTGCCAATTTCATGTCAGACCTGCTGGCCTGTCTGTGGAAGTACTGTGGGGTAAAGCACCTAAAGACCACCCCCTACCATCCTCAGACTAATGGTCTTGTTGAGAGGTTAAACTCTACATTCAAGTCCATGCTACGGGCATTTGCAGACCAGTTTAAGAGGGAGTGGGACAAATATTTGCCCCATCTGTTGTTTGCTTACAGAGAGATTCCCCATGCATCCACTGTTTTTTCACAATTTGAGTTGTTGTATGAGCATAGGGTGAGAGGACCTCTAGATTTAATTCAAGATGAGTGGGAAAGTGAGTGTGAATCTCACAAGGAGTCTATTGTGGCATATGTCCTAAACCTCAGGACAAGGCTCAGAAAACCCATGGGCTTGGTCCAGGAGAACCTGGCAGAAGCCCAACAGCAGAAAAAGGTCTCATATAACAGGAATGCTCGAGCTAGAGAGTATGCTATAGGGCAGTAGATAATGGTTCTCATTTCTGTCAGACACAACAAGCCGTAGGCAGCTTGGAAGGGGCCCTACAAGGTGGTAAGGAAGGTCAGTAATGTTAACTACATGGCAAAACTGCTAGGCAGGAGGCAGGGGCACAAATTCTACCATGTTAACATGATGAAACCTTACCATGATAGGTAGGGCCTTGTGCTGAGTATTTGCAGTTGACTGCAGGAGGAGTCTGAGGGAGCTCTGGTGACTGATCTCCCCATTGAGACTCAGACTGACACCTAAGTGGAAGGGGTAACAATGTCCCAGCAGCTATCTCCTACCCAGGTTCAAGAAATCTGAGCAGTGTTACAGGAGTTTGGGGACATGTTCACTGGGAAACCAGGGTGCACCCACCTAGTGCAGCACTAGGTGGATTCAGGACCCCAAAGGCCTATTAGGCAGGCCCCTTATAGGGTGCCTGAGAGAGTGAAATATACTCTGAGGGAGAAGATACTGGAAATGTTGGAACTAGGGGTAATTCAAGAGTCCAACAGTCCCTGGGCCTCCCCAGTGGTGCTGGTGCCAAAGAAGGATGGCAGCACCAGGTTCTGTGTGGACTACAGGAAATTAAATAGCCACACAGAATCGGATGCTTACCCCATCCCTGGGAAAGATGAAGCCCTAGAGCAGATGGGTGAGGCTAAGTATCTTACCACCATTGATCTTACCAAGGGTTACTGGCAGGTGCCCTTGACTCCCAGTGCTAGAGAGAGAGAGGTCAGCCTTTGTGACTCCTTATGGCTTGTATGAGTTCACAAAGATGCTCTTTGGGATGAAAAATGCCCCAGCGACTTTCCAAAGGCTGGTAGATCATATCCTTAGCAGGTGCAGTAGGGTTTTCCCTTGCTTACCTAGATGATATTGCCATTTACAGCAATTCCTGGAAAGAGCATCTTCTGCATGTCATGGAGGTGTTGGGCAGACTGCAGAGGGCAGGGTTGGGTTGACCATTAAGCCCAGCAAATGTCATGTGGGTATGTCAGAGGTCTCCTACCTGAGACATAGAGTGGGGAGTGGTAAGATCAGGCCATAACATGCCAAAGTGGAAGCCATTCAGGCATGGCCTGTACCTGTTACCAAAAAGTAGGTGAGGGCATTCTTAGGGACAGCAGGGTACTGCAGAAAATCCATCCTTGGTTATAGTACCACAGCTGCTCCCTCTCACAGACCTGACAAGGAAAAACAAGCCAGATAAGGTAGTGTGGATGCCAGCATGTGAGCAGGCATTCCAGGAGCTTAAAGAAGCTTTGGGAGGACCCCCTGCGTTAGCCAGTCCAGAGTACAGCAACAAATTTTGTTGTGCAGGTGGATGCTTCTAACCAAGGGGTGGTGGTTGTACTTAGCCAGATTTCTTAAGAGGGAGAAGTGCACCCAGTGGTTTATTTCAGTCATAGGTTCCAAACCAGGGAGGAATGCTATGCAGCTGTAGAAAAGGAAAGTCTTGCCATAGTGTGGGCACTGCAGAATCTTCAGCCTTATCTGTATGGAAGAACATTCACTGTAGTTACAGATCACAATCCCCTAACATGGTTACATCCAGCCAGCCAGCAAAATGCCATGTTACTAAGGTGGAGCCTAGTGTTGCAAGCCTATGAAATGTCAGTGCAGCATCGCAGTGAGATTAGCAATGCCAATGCAGATGGGCTGTCAGAACAGGGAATGGGGTAGGGTATACCCAGATAGACTCAACCCTCTCAAGCAATGTTTCTCAAGGGACACTTGCAAAACTAGCTTGAGTTCTTGGGGGGATGTGAAAAACTGAGGGGCTGCCAGCCCAGCCAGATAGAATTTTATCAATAATTCTATGTTGTTGTAAATATTAATATAATACACAGGCTGGTTTCACAGATGTAAGAAAGCTGTGTTATGTTCTAAGCTTCAAAAATGTAACCACAGTGCACCCTGCTGGAAGAAAGCTGATAAGCAAAGGATTTTACAACTGTGTTTTATCTCAAGCTAGGAGACAGGTTGTCTGGTCTAGGAAATTCTTTCTGTTGTCCTAAGACAGAGATAATTACTGGGTTTTACATGTAAAGTGTCTTTTATTGCTCTGGCTTCCTGGCAGGTGCAGATTACATAAAATGTTAAATTTTAAGTTCTGTGAGCCTGGGAAACTTAAGCAGAAGTGTCAAGGATGATGTACTCTGAAATGATTCAACAGTAATATGTATTATCAATTTAAGGGCTATCTCAGAAAGTAAGAATAGCATTTTGTATTTTGTTCTGAATCTAACAATAACTCACCAGCACTGCGCCTTCCTCTGTAAGTAAGATATTTTGAACAGTGATTTCTTTTAGAGACAGATAGAAATACAGTAAGATTAGTCTAATTGTTTTCTATATTTATGCCAGACTGTTCTACAATGTTGCTTTAAAGTATTTACTGTGATTTCTGAACTCTCTAATGTCATTGTGTTGAACTAATAAGTATTGTATTGTGCTTTTTATTATTTATTATTAAATATTTTTAAACCTTTCAGCTGTGGCTGTTTTGTGCAGAGATAAGTTAAGTTCTGAGAGTACTTGCATGTATTTGTTGATACTGTACAAAGCCACTCCAGCAGCCTTGCTGTTCATCACACTTACTAAATGGACAATAATAATGTTACACAGTAGAATCAGTCACCCTTTGGGAAGGGCCTTATTAGTAGCTGATAAGAGTAGGTGGTGGCAGTGGTTACTACCTTATAGCCTGAGCAGAAGGGGCATAGCTGGATAATCTGCCAGCCTTCCCCAGGAGTGTCTGTGTGTTTGTATATAACTCAAATCTCAAAGTGTGTGTGTGTCAGCTACTTGGCAGGGGCACAAAGCACTGTTTGGACAGAAAGGGTACTGGAGGTTTTGGCTTGACTACTCAGCTGAGATCTGAACCCTATAGCTGTGCCAGTGGGGAGTCTTTTTGGGGAGCTATAGAGAAAGGGAGAAACCAGCCCCAGACCAACTGTGGAAATTGTACTTTAGTGTGTGTGTACTTGTTATCCTCCCAATATGGACACCCCTCTCTGGTGCTAGTGGTGAGGATTGAGGCTCCTTGATTACTGGGCCAGTGCACGGGCATCACACATGTATTGGTAACATATCCAAGTATGATTGTTAATCCTTTTTTACAAGACCTGTTTCCCCTACTACTACTGGAACTGTCTGGGTATCTTTCTTCCACATTGTCCTCATTTCTTCCTGCAAATCCTGGTATTTTATGACTGTGTATCTCTCTGTACATAAGTTACTGTAGTCACTGGGTGCAGCGATTTCAGTAATCAATGCTACTTTTGTCTTCTTTTCATCGACTACTATATTTCTTTTTCTCATATCTATTTTTTGAACTGTCGGTTCTGGGTGATCTCATGTGATATAAACTTCAGCATTTTCTATGATACTTTGCGGCTCATGTTTCCAATGTTTTACAGCCACTTCAGTGCCATAATGTTTGCACAATTCCCAATGCAACAGTCTTGCCACATTATTGTGCCTTTCAGTGTACAGTCTTTCTGCCATTAGTATGTCACGACCAGCAACAAAGTGTGCAACTGCTTCCAATTCTGTTTTACAAAACCTACATTTATCTGTTTCTCCCACATGTCAATGGACTTTGCAAATGAACATGTATGTAGCCCACTATCTCGGGCCACCAATATTAACCTTTCATCTTCTGGTTTGAATTTGCCTCTCCTTAACCATCCCTGTGTTGAATCCTGATCAATATGAGGTTTTTCCAGGAGTTTTCTATACTTGCAACTATATTTATGCATTTTCCACATTTTTTGCCTACTCATCTGATCCTTCACCTTATATTTTTTCTTTTGTTTTTTGGCACATTCAGTTGCTGCTTGATTTTTATATACTTCTGGTTTAATTTCCATTTCTGATTGATGCTGATATACTTCTGCTAGACTAAGCAGGGAAGTCATATTAGATTTATTCTCCTCATGTTTCAAAACTTTCACTATATTTGGGTCTTGTGAGGTCAGCAGATATGCATGCAGCCCCACGATTGCAGATCTATACATGTAATCAATTTCAAGGAGGCCCATATCTCCTTCGGAATGGGGAATATATAATCTTGGTATTTACTGATTTTTATAAATCATTTGATGAGCATGAAACATCCTTCTTGTTTTCCTGTCTAATCTGTCCAACACCTTTAGGGCCAGTCATTCACTCCAAAACTGTAAGTTAGAACAGCAAGACCAAACTGGTTTATAGCTTGAACTTTGTTCCTGTTTTCAGGATTAAGTCTTCAAAAATATTCCTTACAAGTTTTATTTGCATTTGTTCATCTTTTATTGTTGATCCTTCATCAATTCCCAAATATTTATGCACTCCCTCTTGCGCAAGTTTTTTTATATCACATTCTTGTCCCAAACTGATCTTTTTGTAGTTGCCATTTATCAAGACCAAATGACGTTCTTATATCATCTGAAAAAGTTTTGACTGCTTGCAGATGTGCTTTCAGTTCTTCATTTGATGAGCAATACAGTTTTAAATCATCGACAAAGAGAAGATGAGAAGCCTTTGCACTTTGTTGCTTTCTGATAGCCAAATTATAGCCATGACCAAATCTGTTAAGTAGACAGCTTAATGGGTAAGGGCAAGGCAAAACAGCAACTGTGACAGCGTGTCACCCTAGAATATCCCCCTTTGGATTTTTATCCTTGGAATAATAATCTGTCCTTTATCATGGCTTAACTGCAAAGTGGTTTGCCACTGTTTCATGGTCACTGTGATGTAGTTTATCAGTGTAGGGTGTATCTTATACATTTCTAAGCACTCTTTTATCCATGCATGTGGGATACTGTCAAATGCTTTTTTGGAGTCTATCCACGCCATGCTTTGATTCTTCCCCTTTTTACAGTTCTCCATTATGAGTTTATTTAGCAACAAATGATCCTTTGTTCCCTATGACTTTCTTTTATTGTCCTTTTGTTCTATTGCCATGATTGAGTTTTCTTCTAAATGACGATAAACTCTCTCAGCATCAATTCCAGTGTATAGTTTATATGTCGTCGGAAGGCAAGTTATTGGTCTATAATTTTTAGAGTATCTCGCAGGTTCACTCTTAAGTAGGAGCATTGTTTTTTTCTGTTGTTAGCCAGGTTGGTGTCTGTTTGGGGTGCACATATAAATAGTTCTTACTCATGGCTAAATCTTTGTGCAAATGTGTTAATACTTTTAACCAGAAGTTAGGTACTGCATCTGGGCCTGGGGTTTTCCAATTAGAGGCTTTTCTTAATTTTGTTTCAATCTCTCTGGCTGTTACTTCATCCCATTTCATATCATGTACCTTTGAACTTATTTCTTTTACTTCTTCTATCCATTTAGCATCTTTGTTATGTTCTACAAGATCTTCATAAATACTTCTCCAAAATGTATCTATCCCTTCTTTTTTGTGGTCTTTCAATTCCTTTTACTTTGTTTCCCAATTCTCTATAAAACCTTTTTGGGTCATCAATAAATTGCTTATTTTCTACTTTTCCTTTATATTTATCTGTGTACCTTCTAAGCTTTTCTGCCTGTGCTGATATTTTTAGTTTATTATTTGCAATAGTGTATGATAAATCCTGATCCATTATAATTCTGCACATTGTTTTTATCATGTCTATCTTTCTGATTATTTTTGTTGATCTGTTTCCTCTTCTATACTCTTCTAACAGTGACATCTCGTCTTAATTGCTTTATAGTTTTCTCTATTCAATACTTCCATGATGGTA
Source organism: Protopterus annectens (assembly GCF_019279795.1). Lineage (NCBI taxonomy): Eukaryota > Metazoa > Chordata > Ceratodontiformes > Protopteridae > Protopterus > Protopterus annectens. Next base: position 552,793,557 of record NC_056748.1, read on the forward strand.
TTCAATCTCTTCCCATCCTTTCCCTTACTACCCTGTGTTCTTGTGGTAGAATTTTATCTGTTATTAATTTGGCTGCACAGTTACGTATCCTGTTTACTTCTGTTATGTTGTATGAATCTCTACGGACAGTCCTAATTACTGTGTTCATTTGTTTTAACAAACGTCTAACTTTTTGGGTTTTATTGACCTTCTGCAGTCTATTTCTTTCATTGATCTTAATATGTCTATCCATCTCTATTAAATCAAGGAACTCTTCTCTTAGATCATTTTCTTCTAAACTGAGGGCACATTCTTTGTTTGCCATTTCCTGCAGGCATTCTATAGAAAGTTCTATACTGATACCTAGCTGGGTGAGTTTGTCAATGATGCCTGAATGGCTGATAGTGTCAAAAGCTTTGGCTAAGTCTAGGTAGGCTCTATGGGCAGATTTCCCTTCATCCATGGCCTTGGTGATTGTCTCAAAGTAGTCCACCAGGTTTAACAGGTATGATCTCCTTTTGACAAAACTAAACTGAGTAGGGTCAAGTGTTTGAAGTTTACCTATATCTTTGTTGATAAGGTCCATGATGATTCGTTCCATGGCCTTGCAGATAAGGCTAGTCAGGCTAATAGGTCTGTAGTTCCCGGAGCCAGTGGAAGTACCACCTTTGTGCAAGGGGATAACAGTGGCTGTTTTCCACTCAGCTAGGATGAAGCCAGTGCTTAGACTATGATTGAAAAGAGTACCCAGTGGTGTTGCTAATTCTTTTGCAGCCCATGTAGGACACAGCCTGGGATGTTATCAGGTCCCATAGATGCTGTTTTTGGCCTTAGAAATAGTGTTTTTGACCTACTCTTTAGAGATATAAGGTAGGAGACAGGTATTTGGGATGTCACAGGGTACATGTGGCAGGGACAGGGGAGTGTAGTTTTCACAGAACCTGTCGACTAACAGGTTATGTCCACAGACTCAATATATGTGGTATCACATATCTACCAGTTCAGTGCAAATTTGGGCCTTTCCTTTTAAGTTATGGATGTAACTAAAGAATGCCTTATGATTGTCATTAGTTGAGGAAGCTAATTTAGATTTGTAGCTTGCTTTGGAGGACTTAACAAGAAGTCTCATTTACTTGTTTTAAGTTGAGGAGGGAGTGTTTCCAGTTTACAGCTTGCTCTCTCATACACTTAGATAGCAGTTTCTTCCTCTTATTGTAAAACCTGTTAATGGCAGCTGTCCACCAGGCAGGTTTGCTCTTCCTTGAAGAGCTTGTTTTGGTCCTATCAGGTACGGCTGAGTCAATGCAGTTATACAGGTGTTTGTGTAAAGCATTGGTGTAGAACTCCACACAGTTGACAGGTGCAGTGAAACTATTTATACCATCATGTAAAAGGTTATAATCTGTTTTGGAGAAGTTTTTTAGTCTAGTTGCTGCTAGGGAGGGGTCAGGTGTGGTAGTTACTTTGAATGAGACTGATTTGTGGTCAGATATCACCAGGGAAGACCTCACACTGGGGGTGCTACAGTGGTCCCCCATACTGGTAAGCACCAGATCCAGGATGCTGGTGCCCCTTCTGGGGGTGTCAACCAGCTGGTCCAGAGCACTGGAGTTAACGAAGTTGAGGAACCTTTGGGCAGCTGTGTTTGAGCATGAGCAATTTACCCAATCAATGGATGGGTAGTTAAAGTCCCCCAAAGCCATGGTGTTCAGATGTATCTTGATAGACTCAAGTAGATCCAAAGAGACAGACATATATTTGATGTTTCTGACCTGTGTATGCATGGTGTGTTTCACCTGTGTAATCATGATATATCTTATCTGTGTAACTGAGGTGTACCTGATCTGTGAATCTGTGATGTACATCACATATGTAGCCATACTGTATCTAACCCGTGGATCCATGGTGTATTTTTCATTTGTATCCATGATGTATCTGAGTTGTGTACTCATAATCTATGTGACCTGTATAATCATATGTCTGACTTATTTACAGTGGATATAAAAAGTTTATACACCCCTGTTAAAATTCCAGATTTTTGTGATATAAAAAAAAATGAGACCACAACAAATCATTTCAAAACTTTTCCCACCTTTAATGTGACCTATAACCTGCACAATTCAATTGAAAAACAAACAAATCTGTTAGGGGAAAGAATATAAAAAATAAAAAACGTACAATATGCTGGTTGCATAAGTGTGTACACCCTTAAACTAATACTTTGTTGAAGCACCTTTTTATTTAATTATAGCATTCAGTCTTCTATGGTAGGAGTCTATCAGCATGGCACATCTTGACTTGGCAAGATTTGTCCACTCTTCCTTGCAAAAGTGCTCCAAATCTGTCAGATTGCGAGGGCATCTCTTGTGCACAGCCCTCTTCAGGTCACCCCACAGATTTTCTATTAGATTTAGGTCTGGGCTCTGGCTGGGCCATTCCAAAACTTTAATTTTCTTCTGATGAAGCCATTCTTTTGTTGATTTGGATGCTATGCTTCAGGTCATTGTCATGTTGGAAGGTGAAATTCCTCTTCATCTTCAGCTTTCTAGCAGATGCCTGAAGATTTTGGGCCAAAAGTGACTGGTATTTGGAACTGTTCATAATTCCCTCAACCTTGACTAAAGCCCCAACTCCAGCTGAAGAAAAGCAACCCCAAAGCATGATACTGCCACTACCGTGCTTCACCGTGGGGATGGTGTTCTTTTAGTGATGCAAAGTGTTGTTTTTGTACCAAACGTACCTTTTGGAATTGTGGTCAAAAAGTTCTGTCTTGGTCTCATCAGATCATAACACATTTTCCCACATACTTTTGGGAGACTTGATGTACTGTTTTGCAAATTTTAGCCAGGCCTGGATGTTTTTCTGTGTAAGAAAAGGCTTCTGTCTTGCAACCCTACCCCATATTCCAGACATATGGAGAATATGGGAGATTGTTGTCACATGTAGTACACAACCAGTACTTGCCAGAAATTCCTGCAGCTCCTTCAGTGTTGCTGTAGGTCTCTTGGAAGTCTTCCTGACCAGTTTTCATCTTGTCTTTTCATCAATTTTGGAGGGATGTCCAGTTCTTTGCAACATCACTGTTGTCCCATATTTTCTCCACTTTTTGATGACTGTCTTCACTGTGTTCCATGGTATATCCAACGCTGTGGGAATTTTTTTGTACCCTTCTCCTCAATGATACCTTTCAACAATGAGATCCCTTTGATGCTTTGTAAGCTATCTGTGAACCATGGCTTTTGCTATATCAGGCAACTGAGTAAATGTCAGGAAAATCCTACTAGGACAACTGAACTTTATTTGAGGTTAATCAGAGTCTCTTTAATTGATGGCAGGTGTGTACCCAAGAAGACTGAATGCTGTAATTAAGGTGCTTCAACAAAGTATTAGTTTAAGGGTGTGCACACACAACAAAGTATTAGTTTAAGGGTGTGCACACACAACAAAGTATTAGTTTGAGGGTGTGCACACTTATGCAGCCAGCGCATTGTACATTTTTTATTTTTTATATTGTTTTTCAATTGAATTGTACAGGTTATGGGTCACATTAAAGTTGGGAAAAGTTTTGAAATGATTTATTGTGGTCTCATTTTTTATATCACAAAAACCTGTCATTTTAACAGGGGTGTGTAAACTTGTTATATCCACTGTATCTATGATGTATTTAACTTATATATCTGTGATTTATCTGACCTGTGTATCTGTGATGTATCTGATCTCTTTAAGTGTGATGTATCTGAAATGTATATCCCTGGAGTATCTGGTCTGTGCAATTATTATGTCTCTGACCTCTACAGCCATGATGTATCTGACCTGTGTATCCATGAGACATCTATCCCATTTATCCCTAATGTATCCAACCTAAGTATCCATGATGTATCTGAACTGTGTATTTCTGATATATTATAACTGAGTAGCACAGATGTACCTGATCTGTGAATCTGTGACATTCATGTCATCTGTATCACTGATGTATCTGGACTTTACATCCATGATGTATCTGAACTGTTTATCCAGGATTCATCTTTCATATATATCCGTGATGTAGCTGGTTTATGTATTCATAATGTAAGTGACCTGTGTATCCCTGATGTATCTGACCTGTGTAATCATGATGTCCCTGACCTCTGTAATCATGATGTATCTGATCTACATATCCATGAGGTATATGATTTGTGTATCTGTAATGTAGTGAACATATATATAGTTATGACCTGTGCAACCATGGTGTATCCTTGATATAGCCCTGATATATCTGGCTTGCATAACCATGATGTTGTGACCTGGGTAGACAGGATGTATATGACCTATATATACCAGAAGTACCCAAACTGTGTATCCTTGATGTCTATGATCTGTGTATCCATGATGTATCTGAAGAGCATCTATGATGCATATGACCTACATACCACTGATATATCTGCCCTGTGTATTCCTGATATATCTGACCTGTGTACCCTGAGGTATCTGATTTATGCATTCATGATCCATTTGACCTGTATCACTGATGTATCTGACTTGTGGAGCTATGTTGTATCTGATCTATGTCTCCCTGATGTATTTCTGATATATCTAACCTGTGCATCTATGATGCATTACCTGTGTATCCATGATGTATCTGAACTGTTTGATAGTGACATGGTGTATCTGAACTGCTTGATAGTGACATACCTGACCTGCATATCTGTGAATCATTTATTCCTGTTAATCAACTGTTAATCAACCATCCAGATATATATAATATACCAGGGATACATGAACTGTGTATCCATAAAGTATGTGTCCTTTATATCCCTGATACATGTGATTTGTATAGCCGTGATGTATCTGACTTGTATCTATGAAGTATATGACCTGTACATCAGTGCTGTGCCTCCCAGAGCATCCCTAATACATCTGACCTGTGTACCCTGATGTATCTGATTTATGCATTCACAATGCATCTGACCTGTATATCATTGATGGATCTAACTTATTTATCTGTGTTGTATCTGACATGTCTCCCTAATGTATCTAACTAGTTTATCTGTGATATAGCTAACCTGTGCATCTATGATGAATTACCTGTGTATTCATGATATATCTGACCTATTTGATAGTGCTGTATCTGACCTCTGTCATTATGAAGTATCTGACCTGGGTATCAGTGATGTATCTGAGCAGTGCATCAAAACTGTATCTGTGCTGTATTTCACCTGTGTATCCATATGTCTGTATGTGTCCTGTATATCCATGATATATATGACTTGTGTATACAGGATGTTTCTGACCTATGCATCTCTGTTGTGTCTGTCCTGTGTGGCCATGGTGTATCTAACCTATGTAGCCATAAAATAACTGACTTGTGTGTCTGTGGTGTGTGTGACATGCCTAATCATAATGCATCTGACATGTGTCTCCCTGATGTGAGTAACTTTTTTATCTGTTATCCATCTGAGCTATGTGTGTGTGACATATTTGACCTCTATATCTGTAATGTATCTGACTTCTGTATTCCTGTTGGGCCCGAACTATGTATTCCTGGTATATCTGACTTGTGTATGCACAATGTAACTGACATGTGTATCCATGGTGTATCTGATTTGTGTGTCCCTGATGAGGTTGATCTGTGTATCAGTGATGTTTCTGATCTGTGTATCAGTGATGTATTGGACCAGTGTATCCCTGATATATCTGACTTGTGCATCTGTGGTGTATGTTACCTGTACATCCATGATATATATGACCTGTGTACCCATAACATACCTGATCTGTGTATCTGTGGTGCATCTGACCTGTGTATTTGTGATGTGTCCTACCTGTACATCTCTGATGCATCTGACCTGTACATCAGTGATTTTAGTTCAGTAAGGAGAAACAGGGGGTGATGGTAATATATATATATGTCTAATTTTGTGTGGCCCTCCCTTGTACCCAGTGTGATTTGCAGATTGGTTGATTCTTGAAAAAGTGACCTTGAAGAGACGTTTTATTAGGGCTTTTGGTAGAAATAAGATATAAACTAACAGAAATGGAGGAGTATAATTTTTCTCTTGAGAGTAGGACAAGGGACTGGTTTCAATGTTTCCTAACACTGCTAATATCATGCTGGAGAGATAAAAGTTTTTCACTTTCTTGAGAGCTTTCTTTTTCATATGGATACAACTAAGGTGACTCCCAAGCCAAACTTCCTGTGATGGTCTGACTCCAAACTGAGTCTACCACAAGCTACTAGAAGTTTGTATATAAGAAGTTTGTATATAACAAAACAAATTATGCAACAAAGGGACAAATCCTGGAAGCTTTACCAAAAGAATAAACTGCCTAGAAACCTGTTCCAATACACACAACTCAGTAACCTTGCAAAACAACTAATCACTAAGGACAAAAAATCCTACTATACTAAGCTCCAGTCTAATAATAATAAAAACCCCAAGAATTCTGGAAATCCATAAACTCACTTCTCAATCCAGGCTCCAAGAATAACCCCTGTCCTGACCCAAGTAAATCTGACCTTGAATTAGGCTCCCAATTTAACTCATTTTTTATAGAAACTATTTCTGACCTAACCAAGACTTTTCCCAACAATGATCTACCGGTCCTTCACTCTTCTCCTTCTAAGCCCCCTAATAACCTTATCCTTATATTTGAGCTCAAACCTGTCTCTACTAATTTTATAAAAAGACTTCTATCCAAACTTAAACCTCGCTTCAATGCTCCTGATAATATTCCCTCCTCCTTCCTAAAATATGCTGCTGATGGTATAGCACTCCCAATCAGCATCATTATCAACAGATCTATAAAGGAATCATATGTCCCCAAACTCTGTTGTTCAGCCTATATTCTCCCTCTTCACAAAGGAGGCAAAAACACCAACATCTCAAACTTCCGCCCCATTGCTCTGCTCTCACCAATCTCCAAAATCCTAGAAAAATGCGCCCACCTCCAACTTATGCCTTTTCTGACCCAAAACCAACTTCTTACACCTAACCAGCATGGCTTCCACCCAGGCCATAGCACTATAACTGCACTACTCTCCTTCTTAGAAACTGTCAATCAAGCCCGAGATTCAGGACATTAGTATCTACAGTTCTCTTCGATCTATCAAAAGCATTCAATACTATTTCTCATAAACACGTTCTCTATAATCTCTCAAACCTACATCTCTCACTAAATACTTTATCCTGGTTCTCTAGTTACCTGTCAGATAGATCTCTGCTGGTTAAATGAAAGAACACCACCTCTACCTTCTTACCTACCCCAACTGGCATACCACAAGGGTCCATCCTCGGACCTATGCTTTTTAACATCTTTATCAATAACTTTCACTCTGCTATTCCTGATGTCAAATTCATTCAATATGCAGACGAATCAACTTAAGTCTGCTTTGCCTCAAACCTCCCTGAACTGCTGACTAAAACCCAAACTGCTTTCTCAACTACTGAGAATTGGTTGCGCCAAAATCACCTCTCACTCAACACAAATAAATCTAAAATTTTACTATTCCCTCCCTCAAAGACTTACTCTTATGACAAAAGTGCATTCAAAGTCCTCAGCCAAACCAACTCACCTATAGGAGTGGTTCCTTTCGCCATTCTTCTTGGCATTACTATAGATGAACACCTCAAGTTTAATATCCACATTCAACAAAATATAAAGAAAACCCACCAAAAGTTAGGTATGCTATACAGGAACAATCCCTTTCTCTCCAACTCTACTAGGCATAGGCTGGCCACTACTTACCTTCTTCCTTCCTTATTATATGAAGTCCCTCTTCTAACTAACCTGACCTCTTCCATCACCTCTAAACTAGAAAGCTGCTATAATAAAATCTTTAAATTTGCCACCAAATCCAAAAATTCCACCCATCACTGCCTTACCCTTCAATCTCTGAATTGGCTAGAACTCATAAATTACCTAGACTACCTCCAACTTACCACTGCACACAGACTTGTATTTCACCCAACAAAATGTCCTGCTCTAACAAATATCCTTCCCCTTTACACCCCTAAGAGAACTCTCAGATCTGAACACCAAAACTTAATTACTATCCACAAACCTAAACGACCTGCTGGCCAACTTTTCCTTTCTTTCTCACTAGGCAAGAAATGGAATTCTCTCCCTTCCACACTAAGGACAATATTAAACCCAGAACACTTCAAAACCCAGCTTTTCACATACCTGTCCACTAAATGGAAATATCCCTGCTTTCACCCTACCTAATTCTATTTAAGTAAATGTCCCCATGAGGTTTTTCTCCTGGGTTCCTAAGCTCTCTATAACTCACATAGCTATTTCCTAAGAATGGACCTATGCTCTCTGCAACTCCTATAGCTACTTAACACACAATTTCAACTTTGTAAATACTATAAATAGCCTCTTACTTTAAATGAATGTATGTAAAGTGTTTCCTTACTTCAAATGTAAAAATTTATGTTTAAATGAATCTGTACAGTATAACCTTTAAGATCTATCACAATGACCTTTGTTGTTCATACTTGATGTTGGATGTACATATATGTAAACTGCACTATATACTGTATCTTTATACTTTTGTATCTTTACTGCATTATGGAGCTTTTCTCCCCAGGCCTCCACTGAAAACAGGCACATATGGGCCCAGTGGACTTCCCAGATAATCAAACTGGAAATAAATAAATATGTAGCTTTCCAGATGATGTGTAACTCAGTATACCCACACCTCTCCTTACTGTAAAATGTCACTATAATAGTCCAATAAGAAAAAAGATTATGAAACTGGCACACAAGTGTTAGACAAACACCAAAAAAAAAAGTCATAGTTAAAGCCATCGGTATATTACAACCAGCTGGCTTACAGTCAAAGTAGTAAACAACAGTGTACATAAAAATAGATATAGATTAACAGAACAACAGCGACTAAAACCTTATGAAGATTCTAGAAATGAGGGAATAAAAGCAGAGTGAAATATGAACACAGTCCAGAGAAGCAACTTAGCTCATGCAGGAAGAAGGACTATAAGGCAACAAACCCCTGATAACTGGTAGTAATATAAATTTGAGGAAAAAGCCAGCCAATGAAAATGCTAGGGGCAGGTTGAGAAAGCTGAGTGCATAGTTAAAAGGGGCTGGTGTGAAGGAGACAATAAAAATTAGCTAGGATTACTAAACTAAAGTAAACATACCAGGAGGAATTCATAAATGTGTAGCACTTCTGTGAAATACTGAGTACCACAAGCCAGTGTTTTTTTTTTTTTATCTAGCTTCACAGACTCTGGCTAAAGCTACTAGTTACACATCTCAAATACATGTGTTTGCAATTGCACTTATGTGTTAACACATGTATTTGAGATGCAGATCTAGCCACATAGAAAATAAAAAAACACCAGCTCAGAGTTCTTAGTAGTTTGCAGAAATGTTACACAGTTCTGAATATGTTTGAATGCATCATTTAAGACTTTATACTTATGGTGATAGTAGCATTAAAGATCAGCAGTACTTTAAAGGGAAAAAACAGGGAAATTTCACCATAACTTCATGCACTAAAGAATATCTAGTTTTGCTGACTTTGAATGAAAATAGTGCATTCACTGACTGTTATGTACAGTAAATGAGGTATCCACCTTTGCATTTCATCTATGAATTTTCGGTACTTACATATTATCACAACCAGATTTTCATGGTTGCGGTAATACATTTGTTTGCCTAAAAACGGATAGTGGGAGTTATGTTAAGGTGGAATTTGATGTTTTCAGTGGGTATGACTTAGTTTGTCCTTAAATTTGGTAAGGTAAATCAATGTGGAGATGTGAATCTTGAACTGCGTACTGTAAAGTTGGTTACACTGCCGTTGTGCCGCAGGAAATGAAAGTCAGACACCTGGGAAAATGAACTTCTGCTGTCCTGCAACATGGATTACTTATAAGTTGTACAATACTTTCTTCAGAGAATAAGGCATGGAGACCTGCAAACCTTTTTTGTGGTAAATTGTTGGATTTTTTTGTTTACAAACTGTTGAACAGAATTGAAGTTAAGGAGAATAGGTAAGGGAATATGTATGTGCACACTTTATAAAAGTACTTGTACAATGAAGGCTGTTCTGTTAAGCGGTAGTCCAATAATAATTTTTTGGAGTCGTTGCCAATTATGGTCTATTTTTTTGTATTCAGATGGTGTTATCCTTGTGGATACTACATAACTGTTGGACTGTTTAGTGGATGTTTTACAGCAGCATACTTGTGGATTGCTCAGTCGCTGGTTTACTGTTTGGAATGTGCCTAACACATAATAGGACTTGGAAATGTGGTATGAGTGACTTGATTTTGGGAACGGCATACCTTCAAAGAAATACTCATTTTTCAAATATTACACTGTTATTCTTACCTAAACAAAGTGTTTTGTTTTAAAGATATTTCCTGTGTGATTCTGCATACATTTCTGGTTTAAATTACCCATGGGAAAGAAAGTGGTATATTATCACAAAAATCTGGTTGCGATAATACGTAAGTACTGAATTTTCTAAGATATCTAATTTAGTAATATAGTTGACCATAAACTAAACAAACAAAACTTTAAAGGTGCACATGCAAAGAGATTAGATTGTTTATATTTGCCCAATTCATTTGTCTTCATGTAGTAAATATAACCCAAAATTCCATCTGCAAACTCCTGAGTATTAGCTTGACACTGGGATTTTTAGTGAGTTGCTTTATAAAGTCAGAGCAACTGCAACAATGAACACAATTTGTAAACAAGAACAGGCTATGTTTTCTTTCAGATCCTGCTTAATAATGCTATTTTAAAAAAAGGAGTTCCAGTACAAAGACCTTGAATTGCCTACAATATATTCAGATGAGTTAATATTCAATAACTTACCTGCAGCAGGCTTAGGATATGGATTTGGGGAACACCATTTCATGTCCCAAAGTAAAATGTCAGAGAAAGCCTGAAGGCTTAGGTTTTGCCCTACTCTTTTAATTGGCATGTATGGTCACCTTCTCTGTGTGATCAAGTCACATGATTGATTCTCCTCATATTGCAGCACATAAGAAACATTCACTGACAAAAGTAAGTCCTGGAAAGGCTGAAAAACATAACAGAGTAATCTACTAAATCATTATTACCTTTCCCCATACATCTCGACCTCTTAACACAAGAAATGTAAACAAAGGCAAATGTAATGAGGGGACAAAGGCCCAGAAATAGGGACAAATTTTAAATATTGCTGTTATAAACTTAGAAAGTTACTACAATAAGTTTTGCTTGGCATACATTTTCTCAAGGATATGACTTCTGAAACTCAAACGTCTGCCATTATTTATTGACTTCAGTCCTCAGTGATTGGCCAGAAAAACAAACAAAATATGAGGCAAAATCTGAATATTCTACAAAAATCTGGACAGTTGAAAGTTGTGCCTTCTCCTCACAATGCACAGTAGGGCATGCATCCATAATTGCTGTCTTTTTTAGTTATAGTAATTTGTTTGTATTATTTTGTTATTATTTGACAACTTGTGTCAAGGCTCCATAGTTGTTTGCTGCACAACTAAGGGCATATCTGGCAGCAGATACATTGATACCTATCAGAACACATTTGCATCAGTGGATGTTATAAGGTATGAACATCAGTGTTATATCATCCAGTTAATACCACAAAAATTCATGTGAAGCAGTCACTGCAAAGTGTTGATGACTGTTATCCATGACTCATTACAGCCAACCACAGCCCATTTTACTGAATTGCATTTGATTGAAGTTGACTTGTAAACTGCCTACAGACAGCGACATAAGATCATAGTGAACTCATTTTCAGAAAAGAGGCAAGCTTCTCTGCACCACCCTTCGTAGAAGACTGCCTCACCCCTATTTATTATTTATTTGTGTTCCTTGTTAACTAGATGCAAAGACTGGTCTGAGGTCACTTTTAGCCATAATCCAGGACAAGGACACAAACATTACATATAGAATAATTTATTCATTAGACAGATATTAATAGTTGGACTGACAGGAACCATAGAATTACATTAACAATAAGTACATTACACAGTCAGGAATATAGTGCATGCAGCTTGTATCACAATGGATAATCTACACAACAACACAGACAGACCCAATATTTTGTCTATAACATTAACATTTGTAAACTGAAGATAAATAGGACATGCTGGAGGGACAGATTCATAACCCAGAGGCTCCCTTCACTCTGGAATAAAATCCCAGTCCAAGTTAGGCAGAGTCCCACATTGACTCTCTTCAAGAGGAATCTTGATGAGTGGATGGGAGATCGTAGGTTTACCCCGGCTATCACTTCTGTGTCACTGTTAGACAGAGGCACAGTATACTAACCTCAAAAAAAGGCATAGCAAAATTAATTTAAAATGGGTGGCGAAAGCCAAACACACTCTAGCTAGGCTTATAAATGCCCTAGGGCAGATAGCCTAGTATGAACCTATGAACCTATGAACCTATGACAGATAAAATCGGCAACTTCATGAAATAATGACTGAAAGACTGATTAGAATATACAATATTGAGCTAACATGAACGGTTACTTTATCCACAGTATATTACAAACAAGTGATGATTATTGGCTAGGAAATCAATATTTTGTCTATAACATTAACATTTGTAAACTGAAGATAAATGTCCTTACGTCTATTTTTTAAAAAGGCTAACATTTTACTCATCTTTGATCTGTTGAGTTAAATGGGTCCAGCTGACAAAGGCATCTGGCTGAACTAAAGGTGGGTCTTTCAGATGGTAGCACGGTACAATGATATCATATCTATGCAAAAGTGGGGGACAGTACTGAATGTGCAGTAATTTAGATATAAGAAAGGCAAAAAGCAGGGTGATAGGAGCTGTAACAGGGAGCCACTTATTTTAAGGGTTGTTTGAATAGTATTGGTGTTGTAGGAGGAGTTTAAAGTGAAAGGTCAAATAACATAATGGAACAGGAGTCTAAGAGATCTAACTCAATTACTCTTCTGGATTCAGATGAGAGGTTAGTAAGTCTAATTTACATTTAAGTTGCTTCAAAACCTTCAAAATCTTCATGTGTTTTGCTTACAAGAAAAAGATATAGCCAAACAACAAAATATTTGGGATTCATTTTAATGGGCAAATAATGTAGTAGTCAAATGTATTGTTTTGTACCACAGGTGCTCAGTTGTATTTTCAAGTGTCGTAGCAGTGATTACACACCTATGAGGTGGTCGCTATTTACTTCACATGTGTATGACTGGGGTGTCAGCATATTTAAGAAGGGATGTTGTGATATTACACAAATGTTTGTCCCCCATTAAATATGCTGTTTGTTAGACTGTGTGTGAGTGCATAAAATACTTGGTGAAAAAAAAGTGTTACAATGTGTAAGTTTGGTACTTGGAACAGTTGAGTACATGTGTTTGCATCTGAAGTATTTGTGTGTTTTATCTGCTTTTCTGTATATATAGACTTCTCTGTATATGTAGACTAGCTACTTATTCTGCTGTATTACTGCCTCTTAAATCGTTTTTCAGTTGGGCAACTTGCCTTGCTTCATTTTAAAAAGTTTTAAATTGCTAATTTTGTAGAGTTTTAATTGCATTTACTGTTTAGGACTACACACTCAATTGTTTTAGCCTGTTCTGCATTTATTTACTGTATTATTTCATCGTTTATCCTATTTCAACAAAAAAATACTATCTTGTTTGCTTGTTTCCCACCTTTTCTAGCCAGTCCATATCCCAGGCTTTGCTTGTCTCAGGACTTTATTTTCTGTGCTCAGAGCTATCCAGACCTTGCTGTGGTAGAGGGAAGTCAGTGGGACTGGTGAGCATTGTACTGCCTATCTAACACTAGAGGAGTGGTTTCCAGCTCCGAAATTGTAATTTTATTATCCTTTTTGGGTTGATTTCTATCCCTTTCAACTTTCTGGCTTAAAAACGCATGTGTTTGCACATTTTTCACATTGTGCAGTAGTGCGAGGCTACAGTTAAACTATTCCAGGTGCCGGAAAGTCTGCTCTTCAAATTTTCCCTTAGAACTAGCTGGTTTCTCAGTAGAAGCACTAAAATCTGAACCCCTGTGACTAGCACTTGCTCTAAAACCTGCTGGAAAGCACTAGGAAGCCTGAAACTGATTCAAGCACTCAGCTCTCCTTGTCAGTAAGGAGAAATTAATCATAGGCACTAAACAGTCTATAATTGCAAAGTACCTTGCAAAGGTAAGGGAAACAGCTCTTAAACTTTACAAAAAAGCACCTAAACAGGCATGTCCAAGGGTCAGCTTCCGGTGATTTCTCCACCTGGTGAATCTGGGCATACTGGGGCAATGCGGCAACTGCCTCATGTACAGACAATCCTTTCCTCCTACCACCCAACACTACAACCTGTGAGAGATGCACTTACATAGCCAAACTGGAAGCAAAGCTCTCTCCGGCCAAGGTTGTGCTAGACAGTCAAGAGGAGAAGGTTAACACCTGCATTACACCTCAAGCAACTCATAGCCCTTCAAAACCCACACCATCAACACCCACACATAGAAACACTAAACCCACATATGCGAAGGCCCTTAACATTAACCTGCCCAAGCAACAAGGACCTCCGAAGCCAAAACGCAAACAAACACCTGTCAAAACCAAAGTGACACATAGCTCACAACACCAGTGTGCCACCCAACAACAGCCCCTAAGGCAAGACAATGTACCCAACCCTTTAGTCATAGGTGACTCTATAGTCAGACACACTGATGTCCCACTCACCAGGCTGAACAAGGAGAAATTTACAGTCAGCTGCCTGTCGGGTGCCAGGATCCGTCACATAATGCATGCACTCAAGTCATTCCACAACAAGTACAAATACGACTCTGTCATTGTCCATGCTGGAGTGAATGACTTGAAACGTAGCTCCCTGGTATACATGAAAAGATACATGGAAGAGCTCTCGGATCATGTGACCCAGGCAGGTATGACCCTAGCCCTGAGTAGCATCCTGCCTTTGCCCAGAATGATACCACAGTATAAGGACAAAATGATTGACTTCAACAATTGGCTAAGCTTCTGGTGTCATTCAAGGGGGATCCAGTATTTGTCTGCCTGGGAAGACATGATCGACAAACCTTGATGCTTTGCCAGAGATGGCCTGTACATGTCACCCCTGGGATTCAGGTTATTGGCTAAAGCTCTTGCCACCCCTATAGTGCCTTTTTTAGGCAAGGTTCAAAGGATAAAACCACCACCGTAATAGATACAAGCATGCAAAATCTGAAGGTAATGCTCCTCAATGCTAGAAGTCTAAACCTCAAAATGCACTCTCTCGAGGCACTCCTAAAAATGGAGAACATCGATATCTGTGCAGTAACTGAGACCTGGTTCAAGGCTCCAGAGAGCACCCCTGCAATACCAGGCTACAATTCTTACCACACTTTTCGGCCACAAAACCAAGACCGAAACACTAAAGGTGGAGGAGTGTCCATATTCACCAAGGATATTCACACCTCCAGGCTAGTTGCCCAACACAATGCATCTGAAATTCTCCAGGTGCAGCTAACACTAGGTAAGACTGCAATCCAAATTGTAGCTTGCTACAGATCCCCCACCATGCCCCAAGATTCTCACTACACCTATCTAAACATACTAGAAAATATTAAGATACAACCAAACACCCTAATACTAGGTGATTTCAACTACTCTGCCATTAATTGGGAAAACTACTCAGGTGCCAACTCCTTTTCCCAACAGTTCTTGGAATTCATAAATTTCAACACCCTGGATCAACTAATCCATTGTCCCACCAGGGGCGCCAGTATCCTAGACCTGGTCATTACCAACATGGGAGATAAATGCTCCACACCAGTGGTGACCCCCTCATTGGTCAGGTCTGACCATAAGCAAATCACCTTTGACATCCACATCCCACCCCCACCCCCCAGTAAGGAAACCGCCTTAAAAAAACTTCTCCAAAGCCAACTTCATGCTACTGAAGTCAGAAGTGACAAACTTCACAACACCCACGCAGACAGGATCTAGAAGTTCGACTGCAAAATCCTACACTAAGGCACTGTATGAGCACATCCACTCATGCATGAATCGTGCCATCCCAAATAGAACAAAGATGCTCTTCTCCAAAAAAAGGAAGCCAATCTGGTGGTCCCCTGCTATAAACAAACTATACAACAGAAGGAAGAAACTGTTGCAGAAAATAGGAAAATCCCAGGATGCAAACAACTCCCTCACCAGCCTCAGTAAGAAGCTGAGATCCCTCATAAAATCCTCAAAAGCTCATTATGAAAAGAAAATTGCCAAAGATTCCAAAGACAACCACAAGGCATTCTATAGTTATGTCAAGAATCTAAATGGCAATGCTCAGATCTGCTCTGAGCTACAACAGAATGGCATTAAATATACTGATCCCAAGGATATTGCCAATATCCTGGCAGATCGATTTAGTGCTAACTTCACCCCCCTCTCACCCCCGAAAGGGCCCATCTCAATACCAAAAGACTGCCAAATTGTGATAATCACGGCCACACAGGTAGAAACCGCACCCTCCAAAGCTAAGAATACAGCATCCATGGGACCAGATGACATCCCAGACTGTGTACTACATGAACTACAAAATGAACTGGCACCTCACCTAAGTGTCATGTTTAATCATAGCCTCATCTCAGGCTTCATGCCCACTGAGTGGCGCACAGCTACAGTTATCCCGCTCCCCAAGGGAGGATCCGCCTTAGATCCCAGGAACTACCGTCCCATCAGTCTGACAAGCCTGATCTGCAAGGGCATGGAACACATTATCATGGAACTTATAAACAAAGACATTGGCAACCTTCAAACACTGGACCCCACCCAGTTTGGGTTTGTGAAGGGCTGATCTTGTCTCCTGAATCTGACTGACTTCTTCGAATCAGTCTCCAGAGCTGTGGATGAGGGTAAGGTGGTCCACACAGCCTATCTGGACCTTGCCAAGGCCTTCGATGCCATACCCCACTCTGGAATCATAGATAAACTTACTAAGCTGGGCATAAATCCTTACGTCACTCGATGGGTTGCCAACTGGCTTACTGACAGAACCCAGACTGTAAAAGTAGCCGACTCCAAATCCAGCTCCAGACAAGTGACAAGTGGAGTTCCTCAGGCTTCAGTCCTGGGACCACTCTTGTTTGGCATCTACTTCTCTGAAGTACAGGCCAACACTAAGGGACTCTGGCTAACAAAGTTTGCAGATGACTGCAAACTGGGAGCCATTATTGAATCCTCAAATGATGTGGATACTCTACAAAAGGGCCTTACAGAAACAGACGCCTGGTGCCAGAGCCATGGGCTCAAGCTTAATGCCAAGAAATGTATAGTTATCCCCTTTGGAAAAAAAACATGTACCCATGAATTGCCACATAGGTGGCAGGATACTAAACATCGAAAGTGTGATGAGAGACATAGGGACACAGGTGGGCAGTGGCCTCACTTTCAATAACCACATCGCCACAACAGTCAGGAAATCCTTCTGTGTAGCACACCTCATCACTAAGGGCTTTTCATCCAGAAAAAAGGAGGTCATTGTCCCACTATACTCATCCCTCATTAGATCCATTATAGAGTATAATGCCCCGTTTGGTATGTACCTCACAAGACATCTGCAATAGCTGGAAAGGCCACAAAAATACCTCACTAAAAGAATCACAGGCCTAAAGCAGATGCCATATGCTGACCGTCTAAAAAAAAACAGCTATACTCTGTGGCATATCGTCTACTCAGAGGCGATCTCTGCTTAACATACAAGGCCATGTCAAACCCTGAGCTGTTGGACATGCTCCACTTAAAGAAATCCCAATCCCTCAGAGGCACACGCTCCAGGGATCTAAACCTTGTCATCACAATGAACAAAACTTGCTGGAGGGATAGGCTCTTGACCCAGAGACTCCCCATACTCTGGAATAGACTGCCCAATAGAATGAGCCTCATTGGCCCTCTTCCAAAGGAACCTTGATGATTGGATGGGAGATAGAAATTCACCCTGGGGATCACGCCAGTCGCCCTGCTAGACAGGGGTCCAGAGAAGTAAATATTGTGGGAAGAAATATCCAGGGAATTGTTATGGCTAGGCTTGCATAGGCCCTAGGGCCGATAGCCTAGTTCCAACCTATGAACCTATGAACCTATGAGTGTGGTGGTTGCAGTATCAGGCATGTTAGTGTGATATTGAGTACAGTTTATTTTTCAGTTCTGTGGTTCTGCGGTCAGACAATAGATGTACATGCTACATAACTGTGCAAATCATTTATGTATAAATTTCGATTGCTTGTGTGCTAGCTCACAATTAGGTAGATTGCTTCAAAATTATTTGACATATATATGTATATATATATATATATATATATATATATATATATATATATATATATATATATATATATATATATATATAAGCATTTGTAAAGATTGACCACGGCAAGCTAGTTATACAATGGATCAAATATTTGAGCATATCTATTTCACTTAGCCTTTGTTGAGTGCCAAAATACAAAAAGCTAGTTTTTTTAATCATAACTAGATTTCTGTTCTGTAGGTTGGTATAGTATTTCTGCAGATTTGTTTGAGATCAGACCAGTTTAGAGCACCTTTTATATGGATCATCTAATCAGAATATGTAGTACTTCACTGTTCAGAGATGGCAGCGGCCAAATAAATGATGAGAACAAGACAGGCCCTAAATAGGAGCACTGGGGACACCAGAAGTGAAAATATCATCTTCTATGTAATAAGAACCAGATACTATTTTTTTTTTCACTTAGGTAATCATTGATAACTAAATGTCCAAGTTTTGTGGAGAGTAACAGACAAAAATACTAAAAGGCCCCTAAATAGTACCACTCAGTAGGACTTTTCCTGTGTTGTTGTGAATCGTGTCAGTTACAAAGATGTAGTAATAAGGGTACTATAAAACCCTCAGAGGCCATATCGGTCACTACTCCCCATAACATGTGTAGAGCAGAATGAGTGATGTGCCTTTAAAAAGCACTGCAAGTGATGTACGTGCATATATAAATAGCAGGCATGTGCTATTCTTAGTGCCATTTTTGAAAGTGCAGCCAGAGAGTAAGCACATGAGAATGAATGCAGTTGTTTGTATACAAGTTAATTAAGTTAATAAGCTTCTACAGTGATGTGTTTGAACATAATAAAACTGGTAGAACAGAACCCATAGAGTCTTATCTATTACATCCTGACTAGACAAGCGACATGGTGTCAGAACCGCAATTCCAGAGATTGATATTTGGAGCCACGAGGTGCAGAGATAACAGTGAAATGAGCATGAAAAAGAGCCAGAAAAGAACCAAAGGTAATGAAAACTTGCACAAACAGTTTATTTTATAAAAAAGATAAAAAGGAGCATTATGAGGGCACAGACTTTTTTACTGAACATGCGAGATGAACGAAAGTTTTTTCTTAACTAAGTAAAATATTTAAGATTAAGATATGTGATAAAACAATTAGCAGAAAAGCAAAACAAGTATGTTTAAAGCAAAACAAGTGTGTTTAAAGGAAAACAAGTGTGTTTAAAGCAAAACAGGCATGTTTAGAGTAAAATGAGCACAAAAAAAGTACAACGGGCATGAAAAGAAATTAAACAAGCAAAATGAATATAATAAGGGCAAAAAATAGAAGTTATGTCCTTACCATAACGTTCCATGTGGAGTGTTCATCTCGCCTTTGTTCTTACACACGGGTTCGGAGCCGATCCTCGGCTCCGTGCCGGCTGCTTGCAAGCTCTGCATCGAGAAGAAGCTCGAGACAATCTAATACCCACAATCCCCCTCTGCCTTTACCTCAGATCTAGTTTGCAAGCAAACCAGTCTCTAGAGAGAGCACATTCATGCTTACATCACATATGCACAGAACTAAGAGTCTATATATAACTATATATAAAAAGACACATAGACATATATATATATATATATGCCAACTATGTACACAACATCTGCAAAGCAGCAGCAGAATGCTCCCGGCCAGGCATCAAAAAGAACGTTCTTCTTAAGGGCGGGAGGGTGGGAATGTAAGAACAAAGGCGAGATGAACACTCCACATGGAAAGTTATGGTAAGGACATAACTTCTATATGTGATAGTGTTCAATCTCGCCATTTGTTCTTACACATGGGTAGCGTCCCTAGCTCCTTGTTCCTGAGGAACTCACGGAAGGACGTTCTTGAGCACAGTGGAACCAAAGGTTGCCCTGTCCCTAGAAGCCTTGTCTACCTTATAATGAGAAATGAATGTATGTGGCTTAGACCAAGTAGCAGCCGCACAAATAGCGTCTAGTGGTAGGCGGGCTGCATGAGCCAGAGATGTAGACACTGACCTTGTGGAATGTCCTTTGGGTTTATGCAAGAGAGTTCGATTTGAGGAATCATAGACATAGATTATACAATCCATTAGCCACTTAGAAAGAGTTCTTTTGGTAACCGCTAGTCCTTTCCTGCTATCAGCAAAGGCCACAAAAAGTTGATCAGTTTTTCTGTGATCTTTTGTTCTATCCAAGTAAAATCTTAGTTGTCTGTGAACATCTAATTTGTGCAACATATACTCCATTTTGTTGGAGTGATTTTTGAAGAAGGTAGGTAATTCAATGGACTGATTAATATTGTTAATAGAACACACTTTAGGGAGGAAGGATGAATTAGTTCGAAGAGAAACTCTGTCAGAGTGAAAGATCAAATAAGGGTGCTTGATTGAGAGAGCCTGAAGTTCAGATACTCGCCTAGCGGAAGTAATGGCTACCAAAAAGAGAGTCTTCCAGGACAAAAATTTTAATGGGCAAGAGGAGGCTGGTTCAAAGGGGGGCAACATTAATTTAGATAACAACAAGTTTAGACACCAAGGTGACGTAGGAGATCTGACTGGTGGTCTAATATGAAAACCCTTTTAAAAGGCTTTACAAAGTCTGTGGGCCATAACAGGAGCCCCACATTCTTCCACATGGAAATTTGAAATGGCAGCCAATTGAACTCTTAGTGTAGCAGGAGAAGCACCCTGATGGAATAAGTCCGTTAAAAACTCTAATATTTTATTCAAAGGAGCTATAAAAGGATCCACTTGCTGTGTATTCGCCCAGCATACAAATCGCTTCCATTTACTAGAATATGTTTTAGTAGTGGAAGCTTTATGAGAAGCCACCAATATATTCCGAACTGCTGGCGAAAGAAGATCAGACCTGGCTAAGTTGGGAATTGGAGCAACCAAGCTGCTAGATGGAGGGACAGGAGCGTGGGATGGGGAGCCCCTGACGAGTGAGTCAATAGATCTGGCTCTGGGTCCAGAATCCAGGGTCCCCGAATGCAGTGTGTCTTCAGGAAGGGAAACCAAATTTGACGAGGCCAGAATGGGGCAATAAGGATTATTGTCCTGTGTAGGTTTCTGGCTTTCTGGAGAAACTTTGATATCAGGGGGAATGGAGGAAATGCGTACAGGAGTCCCGGGGGCCAATCGTGAATCAGTGCGTCCTGGGGACTTCCCCTGGAGGGGTAATAGGGCAAAGTAGCTCCTGCATTTGGCGTTCATTGGAGGCAAACAGATCGCAGGAAGGCTGGCCCCACGTCGAAAAATCCTTTTCGCCACTGACTGTTTTAGGGACCACTCGTGCGGTAACAGAATTGCTCTGCTCAGCCTGTCGGCTATGACGTTGGATGACCCCGGGATGTGCGTTGCTATTAGAAAGCGACCCGTGGACTCCGCCCACTGCCAGATTCTCATGGCCTCTCTGCATAGCTGATAGGACTTGGTTCCCCCTTGCTTGTTTATGTACCAGACTACTGACATGTTGTCCGTCTGAACTGCAATAGTTGCCAGAGGAAGAAGGGGAGCAAAGTGTTGCAACGCTAGAAACACTGCCCTCAACTCTAGAACATTGATGTGCAGATTGTACTCCAAATTGGTCCATTCGCCTTGGACTGTCTGTCCCTGAAAGATGCCCCCCCACCCTATCAGGGAAGCGTCCGTGGTCACCGTAACTGTAGGCGTGGGTAGCACAAATGGTCTCCCCTTGGAAAGGTTGCACGTTTGAAGCCACCAGTTTAGATGTGTTTTGCATGTTTTCGTTATAAGAATCTCGTGTGTTAGAGGTAGTTGTTGAAACGACCATTGTGCAAACAGTAGCCATTGTAGGACTCTCATGTGCAGCCTTCCCAAGGGTATTGCAATAAGAGAGGCTGACATGAGTCCCAAAACCTTCAGTACCAGTTTTGCTGGAGATTTCCTTGACATAAGTAGAAGACGTATGTGAGTCTGCAGTGATAGTATCCTTTCTGGGGGAAGTCTTAGAATTAACTGACGTGTGTTTAATTCTGCTCCTATGAACAAGATAGTTTGTGACGGCTGAAGCAAGGATTTTCCGAAGTTCACGGAAATTCCTAGGTGAACACACAGTTGAAGAGTAAAGTCTCTGGCCTGTAATAGTTGACGCTGGGTGGTGGCAGAAAGGAGCCAGTCGTCCAGATACGGAAACACCTGGAATCCTTGGCGTCTCAAGTGAGACGCTACCACTGCCATGCATTTGGTGAAGACCCTGGGGGCTGAGGTCAGACCAAAGGGCAGGGCTCGAAATTGAAAGTGACTGGCCCCAGCCGGAAGCGCAAATGATCTCTGGATGCCCTGGCCATTTTGATGTGGTAGTATGCATCTTCTAGATCTATTGAGCACATCCAGTCGTCCTTCTGTAAGAATGGAAGGATCGATTGAAGCGTGACCATTCGAACTTTTCTTTCCTGACGAAGGTATTGAGGTAGCTTAGGTCCAGGATGGGCCTCCAGTCCCCTGTTTTCTTTGGAACTAAAAGAACCTTGAGTAAGTCCCGAATCCTTGCTGGTCCGCTGGGACTGGTTGGATGACTCTTTTTCTTAGCAGCTTTGAAATTTCTATAGCTGCTGGCTCTCAGATGGGCGGTACATCTGGGAGTCTTTTCTTTGGGATGGGATGGGATAGAAAGGGTATGTTGTAACCTCTGGTAACCACGCTTTTTACCCACTTGTCTGTAGTTATATTTTGCCAGGCCTGAGGGTATAAAGCTAAGCGACCCCCGACTGCCTCCAGAGCAGGACAGTCGGGCCTCCTCTCAGGAGTGCTGGAAAGGTTTACCAGGGAGTGCCCTGTCACCTTGATGTTGCGGACCCCCTCTGCCGCCAGGGCAGCGTCTTCCACCTCTGCCCCCTCCTCTGCCTCTAGAAGGGGCATCTCCCTGTGTGCCTGGGAAAGATCCTTGGGGTTTTCAAAACCACATTTTTCCACCACGTTGCCCTTTGGGGTACGGTCTGGTTGGGGTGGAAAAACGGACTCTGACAGCAGACAGAGTCTTTCCCTCCTGTTCACACCGGGTAAGGGTCTCCTTTACTTTGGGGCCAAAGAGAGTGGCACCGTCAAATGGGGCGTTAGTAAAGGAAGACTTGAAGGCTTCCGCAAATGAACATAAGCACATCCAGGATTGTCTGCGAAGAGCAATCGCTGAAGCTGCTGCCCTACTCGAACCTTCGGCTGCGTAGGAAATCAGCCTCATGGACGAGTTCACAATGGATGTAAGGGTATTAAGTTGCGCTGTCACTTTCTCTGAGACAGCCGCATCTGTAGTACCCTGGAGGGTATCTCCCAACTCTTTGACTAGATCCCTCTGTAGACGTGTAAAATGGGTCAAATAGTTCAGGGATCGCATGGAAAAAGCCGCTGAACTAAAAATGCGCTTCCCGTACCTATCCATCATCCTAGAATCTTTATTAGGGGGATGGACAGATGAGGAAGATTCCGACATCTCCTTTTTCATGGCCGCTGCCACCACCATAGCGTCCACTGGAACTCCTTTTGTTAAGTAGGACTTGTCCTGAGGTGCCGTGATGTATTTATTGGGTTTCCTTGGGACTGGTTCCACTGTGTCAGGAGCCTCCCACGCCCTCCGAGCAATTAGTTCCATTAATTCGTCGAAGGGCGGAGTGACCCAGGAGGAAGAAGGGCGAGCACCAAATGCCTTCAGCAAAACTGACTCATCCTCAGAAGGGGGAAGGGACTGCCAGTCACCTCTCTGTTTCAGGATCTCCAAAATGTCCAAAAAAGAGACATCTTCTGAAGGTGACTTCGGGGACCCTTCTGACTCATCTAAGTCAGTATCAGATGTCAAGGATTCTTGTGGAGAATCCAAGTGTCTCCTCTTACACAATCTTTTCCTAGGGGCTTCTTCGTGGGGAGCATCCGAAGAAGCCTCCGAGGAAGAGGGGGCACCCTCCAGGGGTGGCTGAGACACTGGTGCTCGACGCTTGGATGTGGCCGTGGGTGCAGAGGAGGATAACGGCCCTTTATGGGGAGGAGAGGTTGCTTCCACTGATGTGGTTGTCTGGGTAGACAACACCTTCCTCATTAGGTCGAACGTCCCCGGGTCCCGCATCGAAGAATCTCCCGGTTCCGAAGAAATGGGAAGAATCCCCGAAACAGGCACCGAAGGCATCGACCCCGAGGACGGAGCCGAATCGATCCGCGCCGAGGCCCCGAGGGGAAGAGTCGGAACCGAAACGTCGGTTCGACTCTCGGCCCCGGAACCAAGGACAGATCGTCGGCTCCGAGACTCCGGTATCGGGTCCGACGGAGTCGAGGTGAGAGGAACAGACCGAGAAAAAGACGGTTCTGGACCCGAGGGCTCCACAATCAGAAGATCAACCTCTTCCGGCTCCAAAGACTGAACAGGTCTCGGAGGAGGAATGGATGGAGACACTGGGAGGCCTTTAAGTTTTGACACCAACTGGGTGGAAACTGAAATAAGCTTGGACAGGGCCGAATGCTCCAATAACTTCTGCACCACACGATCCACATCGACATCGGAGAGTTTGGAAGAAGAACGGGTCGAAGGAACCGAAGACGGAGCCGACCTCAATAAGGTCGAAGGAGGGAGCTCCATCACCTGTTCCAAGACTCGAGGCTCAGGAACCGACATCAGTTGAACACTCGGCCCTGAAGTCTGTGGAACCGGTGATCTAACTTTTGCTGAAGAGCTCGGAGCCGATGACTTGGGCTCCGACGTCTTCGATTCCTTAGAGGATTTCGATGCCTGGTCAGAAGCATCCAGAGCCTCCTGAAAAGAAGGTTTTAATAAACCTCTGTCCATGAGTTTCCTGCGCCTATCTGTCATGACCCTCCCACTAAAGAGTGACAGATTTCACAGTCCTCTTGTAAGTGGAGAGGGCCAAGGCAGTAGACGCAGGAACTATGGTTGTCAGTCACTGACATTTTTTGGCCACACTGACAACGCTTAAATCCTGATTTTACCTTATCAGACATTTTACAAGAAAAAGACAAGTCCAGTATAATAGTCAAATCCGATAAATTAGTGTCAAATCCGATTTAAATGTCGAGTCCGGTTCAAATTTAAGAAGGGTTGGTAGGCCCCGAAAAACTCTAACCGATTAATAAAATTAACGGTACCGAGAAATTAACCTACTCAAACACACAAACACTCAGTATATCAAGTAATCCTTTCTAGTATCAAAGAGAACAAAATTATTCAGTAAAATATAACAAAATAAGTTATATCTTAACTTCAGATGCTCGAGCTAGCTCCCAGCGATGCGAACGCAGCAGCGGCAAACTAGATCTGAGGTAAAGGCAGAGGGGGATTGTGGGTATTAGATTGTCTCGAGCTTCTTCTCGATGCAGAGCTTGCAAGCAGCCGGCACGGAGCCGAGGATCGGCTCTGAACCCATGTGTAAGAACAAACGGCGAGATTGAACACTATCACATCGGGCATATTAAGCATAAATAAAGCAAGGTGACTGCAAGTTTTTGACAAAGTGCTGTGTTTTGGCATAACTACGGCTTGGTATTGTATCAAGGACATAATTAGAAGTTATGTACTCACCATAACGTTCCATCTGAGTAGGTGACTTCATTTGGATGCAACCTGTGGGTATCGGATCCGACCTCGGATCCGAGCCGGCATTTCAAAAGCTTTAGGCTCCGAGCTCCTAGCTCCTCCCTCTTACCCATAACCCCTTGCCAAGCCCTAACTGACCTCAGATTGAGTTTGCCTAAATAATACTGACTACAGTACATGAACAAAAGCATAATACTCGCTCTATAAAGGTCAGGGGGATGGAGGGGGGGATGGTTGCATCCAAATGAAGTCACCTACTCAGATGGAACGTTATGGTGAGTACATAACTTCTAAATCTGAAGTAGGCAGACTTCATTTGTCTGCAACCTGTGGGACAGAGTCCCCAGCTACCTGAATCTTGGGCCGTCATGGAAGGATGTTCCGAGCACCGCTGAGCCAAAGGATGCTCTTCCTCTGGAAATAACATCCACTTTATAATGAGAAATAAAGGTATGAGGCGATGCCCAAGTAGCTGCCACGCAGATATCATCCAATGACACACGGGACTTAAAGGCGGCTGACGTGGAGACTGCCCTAGTAGAATGAGCCGTAACCCTCTGAGGAGCAGGTCTACCTGAAGTGTCATAAGCCTGCAGAATACAATTAGCAATCCACCTAGATAGTGTGACTTTAGACACTGCTTTACCCAAAGCAAATTTAGCAAAGGAGACGAACAGCTGATCTGATTGCCTGTGACCAGCTGTTCTGTGAATATAAAATCGTAATTGTCTATAAACATCCAAAGAATGTAATTTGTATTCTCCTTTGTTTGAGTACTTGGGAAAAAACACAGGTAAATTGATTGACTGGTTGATATTAGATTCTGAAGAGACCTTCGGAAGAAAAGATGGATTGGTCCTGAGGCACACCCTATCTGGAAAGAAAGAAAGGTAAGGCGGTGACGATAGAGCCTGAAGTTCAGACACTCTTCTGGCTGAAGTGATAGCTACTAAGAAGGCAGTCTTCCAGGAAAGGTACTTTAGATCTGTAGAAGCTGCAGGCTCGAAGGGAGGAGCAGTAAGGGCTTGCAGAACTAAGGATAGATCCCAAGGTGGTACAATCTCCTTGACTGGAGGCTTCAATAAAAAAATCCCTTTGAGAAAGGTTTTGCACAATTTAGCCATCATGAGGGGAGCTGTCTCATGACCAATGTGATAATGCGAGATGGCTGCCAATTGTACCTTAATCGTGGAAGAACTTGCCCCTTGATGAAAGAGATCTGTTAAAAAATCCAGCACTGCTGACATAGGTGCTGAGAAAGGATCCAAAGTTCTCTGAACCACCCAAATAGAGAATCTCTTCCATTTACTCCAATAAACCTGCCTGGTGGAAGGTTTATGAGCTGCCACTAAAATGGCCTTGACCGGTGACGAGATACCGGGAGTCCTAATCAAGGATGGAACTGGAGCAGCCAAGCTGTCAATTTCAGGGTGTGTAGATTGGGAACCGAAATTCCCAGAGGGTGGGAGATGAGATCCGGAATCGGATCCAGAATCCAGGGTGGATTGATTTTGTGAGACCATACAAAGGGAAACCAGGGTTGACGAGGCCAGAACGGGGCAATGAGAATCATTCTGCTCCCCAAACTGTTGGCTTTCTGCAGAAGCCTCTGCATCAGAGGTAGTGGAGGGTAGGCATAAAGGAGACCGGGAGGCCAAGCATGCACCAGCGCATCTCTCGGGAATTCCCTGGTGGGGAAGCAGAGCGAAGAAATTGTCGCATTTGGCGTTTGAGGGAGAGGCAAAAGATCGCAACAGGGTTGCCCCAAACGGCAAAAATCTTCTTCGCTACCTGAGGATTGAGAGACCACTCGTGAGGTGACAGAATGGTGCGACTGAGTTTGTCCGCAAGGATGTTGGATTTTGCCGAATGTGCGTTGCTACCAGAAAGCGTTTGGTGGAAATTGCCCATTCCCAGACTCTCATGGCCTCTCGACAAAGGGGATAGGACCTGGTTCCTCCCTGTTTGTTGATGTACCAGACTACAGACATGTTGTCTGTCTGAATCGCAATAGTCCCTGAAGGAAGAACGTGGTGAAGTGCTTGCAACGCTAGGAGCACCGCCCTCATTTCCAGGACATTTATATGCAACGACGTCTCTGTGGGGTTCCACGTGCCCTGGACAATCTTTCCCGCAGAATGCCCCCCCCACCCGAGGCAGGAAGCGTCCGTGGTCACTGTGGCTCGGGGAAAAGCAGCACAAAAAGGTCTCCCTGTCAGGGGCTCCGGAGACAGAAGCCACCAAAGAAGGGAATCCTTGCACGCTCTGCTGACCGCTATCGGAGAGTTGAGAGGGGAACTGAGAGGGGACCACTGAACCTGAAGGGTCCATTGAAGAACCCGCATGCGTAGGCGCGCATGAATAAGAAGCGGAATAGCTGCCGCCATCGAACCTAGGGCCCTCAGGACCGAAGCTGCAGTCGGAAATGGTTGCAGGACTGCTGCTACATGACACTTCAGGTTGGCAATTCTGTCTGGAGTGAGGAAGGCTTGCATTGACCTGGTGTTTAGCCTTCCTCCTATGAAATCTATAACTTGTGTGGGGTGCAGCAAAGATTTCTCCCAGTTGACAGTGATGCCCAACCTTGGGGCTAGTCGAAGAAAGTAGTCCCTGGCTGAGCACAGAAGATGCCTTGATGATGCTGTCAGGAGCCAGTCGTCCAGGTACGGAAAGACCTGTATTCCCTGGAGCCTCAGGTGGGCCGCTACAACAGCTAAGACCTTGGTGAACACCCTGGGGGCTGAGGTGAGACCAAAGGGAAGGGCCCTGAACTGATAATGACTGGCTCCCAGCCGGAAGCGAAGAAACCTCCTGGACCGTTTGTCCATGCGAATGTGGTAGTACGCGTCCTTGAGGTCGATGGAGCACATCCAGTCGTTCTCCCTCAAGAGGGGGAGTATAGATTGAAGGGTGACCATCCGGAACTTTTGCTTGGTTACTGACAGGTTCAGCAGGGAAAGATCTAAGATCGGTCTTAAGTCCCCCGTTTTCTTTGGCACTAAAAAGAACCTGGAGTAAAACCCTGACCCGGTTTGATCTGGGGACGACTGGATAGCTCTTTTTTCTAGCAGCTGTCCAATTTCGATAGCTGCTGCCTCCCTTTGGTCGGGTGGAACATCTGGGAGGCTGCGAGATCTGGGGACCTTGTACAGGGGAATTGTATAACCTCTGGATATCACACGAAGCACCCAACGGTCTGTTGTGATGGACTCCCAAGAAGTCAGGTGCCTCGAACGCCCGACTGCCTCCAGAGACGGACAGCCGGGCAACCCTTCAGGGCTGCTGCGTGGGCCTATCAGAGAAAGGTTCTCTGGACCCAAAGTTGCTAGGAGCCCCCCTGCCTCTAGGACGGCGACCTCCCCGTCCTCCTCTGCCATGGAAGGACTTGTTATCCGGAGCAGGTTGGGACTGCTGCGATTTCCGAAACCACATCTTCTTCTGTCCCTTTTGGTTCTTCGAGAAGGACCTCTGGGGAGCTGAGAAGCGGACTCCGACGGCAGACAGCGTCTTCCCGTCCTTCTCGCTCTGGACTAATGTTTCGCGAACAGTCTTGCCAAACAAGGCAGAACCATCGAAGGGGCATTCGAAGGTCGCCTTGAAGGGCTCTGCAAAATCACAGTGGCGGAGCCAGGCCTGTCGCCTCATGACTAGGCCTGCTCCGCTGGCTCTAGCGGCTCCCTCAGTAGCGTGAGAAAGCAGCCGCATAGATGTATTCGAAACTGATCTGAGAGTGGCCATTCGAGTGGAGTATACCTGTTTATCCTCACTCGACATGGACTCTGGGGGAAATGCAGCGTATTCTTTAATCAGATCCCGCTGCATCCTGATGACGTGTGCCGTGTAGTTCAGCGCTCTCAAAGAGAAGGTTGCTGAACTGAAAACTCGCTTCCCAATGCGATCCATCGAGCGGGACTCCTTGCCCGGAGGATGCATAGAGGGACTCTCCTGGGCCAACTCCCTCTTAGTGGCTGCAGCCATCATCATGGCATCTACGGGGGGGCCTTTGCTCCAGTGAGTGCGGTCCGCCGGAGGGGAAAGGATACGATCCGGATGCTTAGGTACAGGCTCAACGGTGTCCAGATCCTTCCACGCTCTGATGGATATAAGGTCCACCAGAGGGTCAGCAGGAGGGGACACCCAAGAGGTAGAAGGGCCCGCCTCGAATGCCTCCAAGAACACAGACTCGTCTGTGGAGGCCTTGGGGGCAGACCACCCCCCCTGATCCTCAACATTTCCATAATGTCTCCAAATGAGACGTCTTCAGGGGGTGACCTTGGGGAGCCCTCCCCTTCATCCAAGTCTGTGTCTTCGGTAACGGACTCGGGGGAGTCCATGTGCCTCCTTTTGCACTTACGCTTCCGAGGTACTTCTTTGGGGGGGGCTGTCCGAGGAGTACTCTTTCGCAGCTGGATGTTCCAAGGGAACTACTTGGGACATCGAGGCGGGCTGTCGCTGGGACCGGCTGGTGGGGGCCTGGCCCAACTGCAAGGGAGTGCGGGATGGAGCTGGCAGGGACCGGGGTCCGGAAGTCCTCAACAGTGCCCTTTCCACTACGTCAAAGGCCGAGGGGAGCCAGCTTCTAAACCCGAGCCGACCCCCACTCGGATCCGACGCACGGATCGGAGCCGGAGCCGAGACCGTCGGATCCGAGAGACCGGTGTGCTCCGACCTAGATGGAGCCGAAGACACACCAGCTCCCTTGGATCCGAGGCTCGGTCCTCGGCTCCGAGAGGTCGGGTCCGAAGCACTCAAGGGATGGGACGGATCCGAGGTGCGCCGACCTATCGGATCCGACCCACCCCCGGATCCAACTCTGCCCGGCGCCGAAAGCTCCGAACCCATGGTATGGGTCGGAGAAGGAGCCAAAGGGGCGAAAAAAGGGGTCGAAGCCCCTCCCGGATGTGGGGGGGCTAGGAGCACTCCCATTTGCATTTGGGCCTGGATGAATTTCCTCATCATCCGGTCCATATCTGCTTCACTCATGGAGAATGTGGATCTGGTGGAGGCCACCGAAGTGGACCTAGAGAGCCGCCTCGGGGACCTCGCTGAAGGGCTAGCCTCCTCCTCCTCGGGCCCAGGAGAGAACCGAGGGGAGTGGAGCCAAGGAGGAGGAAAGCTAGAAGGCACAGGGGAGGCCCGCTTAGATGGAGGAGCGAACTGGAGGTTTCGCCTCCGCTTGTGGTGCCTCTCCCTGTGCCTCTCCTTCTCTCTCTCCCTAGAAGACTCTCTCTCCTCCGGCATTTTAGAGGGAGGTTGAGTCCCAGCCGGAGGAGGAGAGCCCACAGCAACAGCTTGCTGAGTAGAAGGGGCAGAAGCCGAAGCGGTATCTGGAGGGAGAAGTCCCGCCAGCACCAGCTTCGACCTCCGCTCCCTCAAAGCTCGGGGGTTGAACCCTGCACAAATGGTACAACCAGATGACAGGTGTTCAACCCCAAGATGAACCACCGAGTGTGGCTATCCGCTGGGGACAGCTTATGACCACACTCGGTACATTTGGAGAATATAGCCTTATGGGCTTCAGACATTTTAAGCCCTAACAGGCCTCAAACAAACACACACACACAAACTACGCAAAACCCGTGAAAAGTTTAAACTAAAGAGAGAGGAAAGCCTAACACAATCACTGCTAACTAATAAAATTAAAAAGGTTAAAGTTTTAGAAAATTTTTCTGTCAAAAACAGCTTATCTGTACTAGGAGCTCTGAATCTGTCGCAACTTGAAAGCGGCAAGCGAAATCTGGGGTCAGTCAGGGCTTGGCAAGGGGTTATGGGTAAGAGGGAGGAGCTAGGAGCTCGGAGCCTAAAGCTTTTGAAATGCCGGCTCGGATCCGAGGTCGGATCCGATACCCACAGGTTGCAGACAAATGAAGTCTGCCTACTTCAGATCTAGAGTTATACGAAGTATCTCAAAGTGTGTAAAAGTGCTTACAGTATGTATTTATTATTGTGCATGTATTCTGAAGAGTTTATTTGTGTGCAAAGTGGAACTACTTTGCGAAGTACAGTCGAAGTACAGCCATTTCAAAAAGTTTATTGTGCTAGGTGTGTCTATTTACAAAGTGCCACCATTACAGACTGTTTTTTGCACTGTAGAGAATTATCTAGCAAAGTATCACCATCTGGGGGAAGTTTTAGTGTGCCATGTACTGTTTATTCATAAAGTTTAATTACTTCAAAATGTTTCTTACTCTGATCTTCTTCCACCCAGTTCATTCACACAGTGCAGTTAATTGAAATGTTTCTTACACTGATAAGAGATGATTTCTTGCAGTACAGCAATTTCAAGAGTATTTCAGTGCCCGGGAGACTTATTTTGCAAAGGTCAGTTATTTAGAGGCTTGTTGTGTCATTGGGCAAAGTTACAAATACTGGCATAAATTTCTGGCATATGTGTATGTGTGTGTATTTGTGCATATTTGCAAAACCCTTCACTGGTATATGTTAATATGGCAGATGGATTTTGAAAGCCCTCACCACTTTTATTTGATCAGAATGTTGCAGACAATTGGAGAATATTTGAGCAAGAGTACGATATCTTTATGCAAGCAGCTTATTCTGACAAGGACGTATGCACCAGAGCATTAATTTTGCTAAGCTTAGATGGGTCAGAAGCCAATGAAAGAGAGCGTTCATTTGTGTATGTACCAGCAGTATAACAGGGAGAAGGTGAAAGTCATCATATTATTGTACAGACTGAATCTAAGGATGACCCAAGTGTTTGAAGCGCAAATTCAGGGAAATGTGCAACCTGCAGACAAATATTACATTAGAGAGGCATTTGTTTTATACAAGAGATCAGAAACCAGGGGAAAATTTTGCAGCTTATATTACTGACCTGAGAAACTAAGCTAAAAATGTGTTGGTTTGGTGACTTAAAAGATTAGTTAATAAAGGACAGGTTTGTGTGGTATTAATAATGCTGCTATGAGAAATATTTTGCTTCGTGACAGTGATTTAACATTGAGTAAAGCCATTGAGATTTGTCAAATCCATGAAGTTATGGAAAGGCATACAAGTGTGCTTGTGGGTGACAGGAGCATGGTTTCAGCAGGCTCCAGAACAAATGTAGATAGTATGCAACATGTGGCAAACAGAAGTAGGCCTAAGCATGTGGCAGTCACAGCCCCTGCTGGTTCACCAGGGAACCACATAGTTTTCCAGCAAGTTCTAAGAAAGGACCATGCTTAGTGCAGTACAAGCATGAGTCAGCAAAACCCAAATCCAGCTTTATTGTTAACTGTCACAATTGTGGTGCCAGTCATGAGCCTAGAAGAGAAAAATGCTTAGCATTTGGTCAACAATGCCACAAGTGTAAAAAAATTAAACCGTTTTCAAATGTTTTGCAAATCAAATAAGCCTCACACAGTTATAAAGAGGGGTCATTCAAAAAAGCAAGTTGATTATATAGAGACCTGTAATTCTACTTTTTATGTAGATGGTGTATCAGTAACTGCTGAAAGAGTTGATGCAGTGAATCTATTGGCAAAAAACAAACTGTTTTGTACTGTTCAGATCAATGGTAAACCCACCAAGCTCAAAGTAGACATTGGTTTAAAGTGTAAAGTTATATCAGCAGACACATTTGCTAAAGTGGGAACTAATAAGGAACTCAATGTGGCTAGTAGTGCGAAACTTGATGCTTATGGAGGTGAAGAAATTCAAACCGAAGGCTCAGTAATGCTTTCATGTTATTTGGCTAAGAACTGTTACAGCTTGTTATTCTATGTAGATCGAAGACATGTGCAGTCATTATTAGTCTCAGAGACAGTTTGAGAATAAATATGCTTTCTTTTACCAAAGAAGTTCATCATATATGCGCATATTTTAATGAAGCCATTTTCTTAAAGTATGCCGATGATGTTTTCGATGACAACTTGGGCAAACTTTCAGTTGTGTATTCTATGAAGTTAGACCCAGAGGTGACTCCAGTAGTCAGACCAGATCACAGCCTAATACTGAATGCCACTGTTTTTCTGTCTTGGATGCAAAAAGTTAATTTTGGCAAGTGATGCTTGATCACAAATCCTCACTACTGACCACTTTTGGTATCCCATTTGGCAGATATAGATTCCTGAGGACACTGTTTTGAATTAATTCTGCAAGTGAAATCTTCCAGCATGCAATGGAGACATTTTTTTCAGATTATCCTTGTGTCATAACAGTAGATAATTTATTGGTTTGAGGCAATAGTGAAACAGAGCATGACAGAAACCTTAAGAGAGCTCTCTAGACAAAGCACATGAAGTGAACTTAAAGCTCAGTCCTCTAAAGAGCAAATTCAGACTGCCAGAAGTTACATATGTAGGTCATTTATTTAATAGCACTGGCTTAAGACCAGACCAGTCTAAGCAAGCAGCTGTTCTTGAGGTGTCAGCACCAGACAATATTCAGGCTGTACAATGTTTCCTAGGGATGGTCAACTGTTTAGGCAACTTTCATACCAGACTTCAGCGATTTGACAGCACCTTAAAGAGAGCTAGCTTGCAAAAATGTTACATGGTCTTGGTTGAAACTGCACCAAAAGGTATTTGAAGACTTTAAGCAGAACATTGTCACCCCACCTACATTAAGATACTATGATGTCAATTAACCAGTTACTCTTTCTTGTAATGCCTCAAAATTTGGTCTTGGTGCAGTTATTCTTAAGGAAGGCAGACCGGTAGCCTATGCATCTAGAACACTTACCCAAACTGAGATTCAATATGCTCAAATTGAGAAAGACCTTTTGGCAATAGTATTTGCATGTTCCAAGTTCCATGATTATCCCCCGGATTCATGAAGCTCGGCGCAAGTCCGATGTAAGGCTTCCACCAGCCGTGCGGCGTAGATGTGGAGTAGTCCCGCCATATGCATATTAATGAAGGTGCGCAGCCGCCACAGCCACGTGCATAGGAAACGTGCGTGAGTGCAAGGAGCATATCGAAGTTGCGCAGGGAGGCGTGTCAATGTCAGCTTTCGAGGAGCAACCTAAACTGTTGAATATTATATTCCACCAGCAATAGTAATCATACCTATCAGTGTCCTTGGAGACTGAAACGTATGCAAAGCAGAGTCCCTGTGAACAGAAAATGAAGACTCAAACACAAATGCACGGTAGGGAATAACAGATCCCTACCCATGAACAAATGACAGGAAAACCGTGTGCCTGTAGTCCAACGTAGTGTTGATAGCTATATCATGTGGAAGTGAAACGTATCAGATGTTAGCGCGCCACCAGTAGGTATGTCCAGTCCAACGGAGAGGGTCACCAGCCGACCCATAATTTGAGGGAGGGAACATAGCTGTGCAGATGTGTCCATAACAAAATACAAGAGGAGAAATGTAGATATAGGTAGTGACCGTATGTCTGAATCATATCCCACAAGTCATGTAATAGTCACATACAAAAGGTATGTCCGTATTTCACATACCAAATGTGATAGGAAATAGCATACGCATGTAAACGAAACAGAAGGAGCATATAAACGAGCCATAACAACACGGACACATGTAGGCTGAAAGGAACAGTATGATCTGTACCGTCGACCAAGATTACCACCTGTCCCACTTTGCGAGCGACAGTCCCTCTGTGGGCAGATGTGTCCTGACACAAACATGTAAAACTGGCAAATGTCCAAAGAATATAGGACATAATTCCTCCTTAGACGTCATGCAATAGTTGCAATAAACATATTTCACTGGACGTATAATACATAAATGTCATAACAAACAGAATAAGATACCGAAATGCTACAAGAATAAGCTTAGATATAGGCAAGAATTGTAAGTTCTATCTGCCGAACTGACCGTGGGTATGTGTCGGCCTGTAAAATATGCTGTGTTCACCGCAACTGTCACAGTAGGGTTGCCACCCTTACAAATAGCCAAAGTGGGACATGTTTGGTACAGACATCAGACTGCACAGGCCGACACATACCCACGGCCAGTATAAAGGACAGAACATAACTGTTTTGCCTACAGAAAAGCGTATTCCTGTAGCATTTTAGTTGCTTATTCTGTTTCTCATAACAGTCAGGTATTTTAGATACAGAATTAACTGTTTAATGCAACTATCACATAAAATATAAGAAATATGTTTGTCCTAAAATCTCAGGACATTTTACATGTTGACAATTACATGTCAGGACACAACTGCCCAAAGAGGGACTGCCCCTCGCAAAGTGGGACAGGTGGTAACCCTATGTCACACTGTGGCCAATTGAAAAGGTGGAAACACAACCGTTGACTGTGGGGAGGTAATGTCCACAACAGTCGGACATGTGTAAAGAATAGCTTGTACATAGGAAAAGGTGCCATCCTACCAATGAGTAGAACAGGCTGGCAAAATCCGGAAGGCAGTCGAACGGTTAGTACCCGGATACACCAACCAAGTAATGAAAGTGAAGTAAGGGCGTGTACCTATGTGCATGAGGTATAACATGTGGAAAGCAAACATGACAGGGTAGTCCACACAACCATAAAGGTACCCGACACATGTAGGGTAGTCAATGTGTAACTCTGGCCGTGTCATGGGCCAACAACCAAAGTAGTGCTCTATGGGGTGTGAGTAATTTGCGTGTGAGGGGTGTGTGTTTAATGGTAAATTCCTCAAAGGCGACACTTGTGTCGTATGCAGAAAAGGTGAACCGGAGGTGTATGAGGGGGCAGCGGGTAAAGTGGAAAGAAACACATCCTCATGTAGAAACAGCTGCAAGACAAGCAGACAGGCCATAGTGTAGAACACAATCACACAAACATATGAATATGGAAATATGCGAGACAAATGTATAGATACGGCACCATCACACACCCACAGATGGGTCCTGATGGAACTGGCCATAACAAATGCAACACACCTGGATGCATAATAGCCTGCCCAGCATACCCTCCACAACACACAACCTGCCACCATACCAGAACGTCCACCAAATCCAGCCGTACTTGGTCCACTGGTTTGTTGCAGAAACAGCTACACACAGTGACCCCTACGCATATGTAGTAGGTATTGTCACCCTAGGCAGTGTCAGGATTGCAAACCATGTATCCCCTGCAGGTAAAACCCCCTGCACGTTTTCGTGAAGCCACAAAAATCTTCGTTATCTAACTTGTTTTGGTCTTGACCAATTTTTGGGATATCCCTCATGGGATGACCAACTTGTGTAAATAGTAGAATGGGTATGACGACATGATGTCCAATCCAGTAGATATCTGGACACAAGTCAGAACGTGCAGTGGAGGTCCATGACACTGTCCAGCCCTAAGTGGGCATGCATAACCTACCACCCAGGATAAAATACCTTCCCGTGATGCACGTGTCCAGACAGGAATAGGAGGGAGAATATAATGCACACATTTGCAAAGTGGAAAACGGCATGAGGGCGAGGAAGACACTACGTAAACAGGTCAACCCTGATCAAGTGTGAGGGACACTGACTGTGTGCAGTCGTGACTGACCATACCTGTCAACCTGTGTGAGCAAGATATCTGGACAGAGCCGTGAATATAAGTGAGACAAAGGTCCAAAATCAGGGACAATCTGTAAACATATCTCTTAGAAACATAGAATTTGATAAAATAACAGTTTGCACATTGGCATTAATGTCTGGAGTATGAAGTCTGAAACCCAACTGTCTGTCAGCATGTTCCGACTGCAGTCTTTAATGCCGAGCTACTGCTGTGCCAGAACACAACAGCATATTACAGAGGTCCGTAACATACCACTCAACTGTCCGGATATTCGCAGAATGACTAGGGTCACAACCTGTCCCACTTTGCGAGTAACAATCCCTTTGTAGGCAGTTGTGTCCTGTGAAAAAAATCAAGACATAGCAAATGTCCTGAGAGTTTATTTCCTAATTTACTTTAATAGTCACATAAAACGGTTATTTTATATATGAATCCTCAATATGTTATGTGAAGTAGCATAAGCAATTCAAATGTTACTAGAATAAGCTATTATATGTACAAAAAGGTTAAAGTTCAGTACTTTGCACGGCTGTAGGTATGTTTTGTCCTGGAAAATCTGACATCTCTACAGAACATATCCCACTTTGGGCAGTCGAAAAGGTGGCAACCCTAAGAATGACCACAGGTTTGCACCATAGTGTTGGTGTGTGCCTCCGACAATCTGCACCAGTGTGGTAAATAGCTGAGGATTGACGTCACTAAATAATGAGAAATATCCTGAGTATAAGACTCCACAACCTGCAGAAAAGTCATGCTAATGCAAAACCTAGCATTCTATCAACGTTGTAAGCTTGTAAGAGCAATCGTTAAAATGTGTCCCTAATTGTCTCCCTATCATGTAGGTTTTGTGCAGGTTTGGTGCTCTAAGAGGTTGAGAGGTATGGTCCGTACATATTTACAGGAACAGCCCTTCACACTTGTGTAATGTACAACCGCATACCTGTAGTCACTTCATGTCCAAAAATAATAATCCCCGTATGACTGTATACAGGTAACAGTCAAATGTGAATGGGAACACCCCTCACCATGGAGTATGGACTGTAACAACCCCACTCATAATATGTAATGCCAACAGAATAAGCTGCTGACAGGTGCCCAAACACCTGTGTCTATAAACACAGGTAAAACTTCAAAATAGGGAGATAATCCCTGTCCATATGCTTCGTCTGACATTTGACCTTGGCCAGGGAAGTTCCGTTCACCAGGTGGACAAGCCTAAACCCAGATCACTACATGAACACCCTAACAATCAAAGACCTGTATGTGGCTGGACTATATGCCTTGGTGTTCTGCATATCCTCGGAGTGATTAACAATGCAGCCAGAGTCCACAGCAGTAGGCAATAGAGAATGTGTAATATGTAGTACCGCCTTTTTCCCAGCAGGAGAATGGATGCCTGTGTCGTAGGTGAAGCGGTGAGGCGTATGTTGATGTAGCTAAGTACTATGGGTATGCATATCAATGAGGGAGAACACCAATAGAATAGTGGTTCCGGTATCCGGCCAACGTGAATGCAGTCCCGGTTGACCTACGACCACTGCACATATAACTTGAAAGTGTAATGAAAGCGTTCGTGCAGTACACACATTTAAATATGTAAAGGTGAACGTGTGTTTCGCAGTAGTCCGTAAACTGGAATACAGATATGTAACTGTTACTGTCAGAATTATGAAAGTTCACGGAAGCACAATTATCTATGAAACATATGTAACCCACAATAAGGATAGGCAAGTGCGCCTGCGCGTGTGTAATCCGCTCACAGAATAGAAAATGACTGGTGTTTTCCCCACGTTCTATGTACATGGCTCATACCTGTTAAACCCGTAAAGTACGAAACCGGACAAAGCCATGACAACAACTGGTACAAATAGGGACAATCCCCAGATATTGCCCTAACAAACATAGAAAGTGGATAGAATAACAGGTGTGTCACTAGCATGGATTCTCTGAAGGGTATGAAGTCGTAACCTGAAATGTTTGTCATTATTTACCAACGTCAGTCTTTAATGATATGCCACTAACTTGCCAGATAGACACAAGGTTATGAAAAACAGACCACAAATAGGGACAATCCCCAGATATGGCCAAACAAACATAGAAAGTGGATAGAATAATAGGTGTGTCACTAGCATGGATTCTCTGAAGGGTATGAAGTCGTAACCTGAAATGTTTGTCATTATTTACCAATGTCAGTCTTTAATGATATGCCACTAACTTGCCAGATAGACACAAGGTTATGAAAAATGGAGCAAAGATAAGAGGCAAACAGCTGTACATGCAGCGAAAATCTGTACAGTTGAAAGGTATGATATGAAGATATATATACACATATATCCACAGACATAATCCAAAGCAAATTACGAGATGAGGAATGTACAGACATATGTATATATGTACAGATATATATATCTATACACACACGATACATGAATAGATATATACACAACAAACATATGTCCCTGTACAAAGGGGGTAGCCTAATGGTTAAGGTGTTTGCCTTACAAACACAAGGTGCAGGGTTTGAGTCTCACAAGGGATAATTGGCTAAGCTTAAAATGGCTCGCAAGGGCAGTTAGCTTAATACGAACCTATAAGAACCTATAAGAACATGTACATAAATAGGTCACGGTATAGCTAATATGGATAGACAGACAGACATGCATGAAAGGAGAATACACCGATGGTTTCCAAACCATTTCCCGGAAAGTACCAGTGTGACAGGGCCTGCAAGTTCTTCACGTTAAACATGAATATAGGTGTCCTTTGCATGACCCCAAAAATTCATCCGTACAAAGTGCGAACCGTCATTGATGCGAAAGACGTCACAGCTGCAACTACGATATAGCTGTACATGCAACAGTAGCAGGTGCAAGGGTAATAACACATGGGTCGATTGAATGTATGATGTACGAGCTGATATCCGCAGAGTGGGGAGTGCTCGGAAGTGTCCTCACACTTTATTATCGCTCACATTAAATATGTCTAATGGGTACTGTGGAGGTGTGTCAGGTATGGGAATCATGGGTATACAGAATTGGGCCAAGGTGTTGGTTGGCACAGATCTATTACGTACGCCCCATGGGAGTGATCAATATACCTATGTGGGTATAGCACACGCCTATATTCACCAAAAAGGTGCAACCGATCCGCTGGATATTGTGTAAACCATTGGGGGAAGACGTAGGGACCTATATCAGTGTCATGTAGGTGATTATCATGGATGGACACGCATACGACCAAGATGGTAACCATACCTGCCAGAATGTCAGAATAAGACAGCTGGACTAAGGCATAGTACACGACAGACAAATAGGGACTATATTAAATATACCTCAGACAAAGTCAGACTGTTGATAGAATAATTGCGTAGTCGGGAATACGAATGTTATGAGAGTTAGTAATCATGAAATAGAAATGTCAGTCATGATTACCTAACCGCACAGTCCATCATGGCTTGTCAGCAATCTATCAGAAAGGCACATTATCATGACAAATGTAACACAATCGTAGGTCAAACCCCAGGGTGTATACCCATAATATGTACAGGTGAGAGGTATGAAGGTAACCCGTCCTAATGAAATGTATAGAACTAGTGATACTAGCTGGACAGGTGAGAAGAAAGACGTCAGGACAAATGACAAAACGTACAAGTCATAAGCATGTTTGTCCACAAATGTGAATTACAACGTATGGCCTGTGAAAGTCAATGTGGAAGGTTAATAGACTCAAATGACATGTATCCCTCAGGGTGTCATGCAGTGTCACCGATACAGTGTCCAGTCTACCATACTCGTACGTGAGCTCTGCCACTGATGGAAAGCGCAAATACCGGCCTACACATAAGGTACATGATGGAATAAGTAGTGTGGATAAGCACCTGTTGGCCTGTGTGAGGAATATAACCCAGTGGGTGGGTTTGTCCTGCAATAGGAATGTAATGGTAACTGGCCTGTGATGGCGCCATGTATTGTGTGTATTGGCGTAACTGTACGAATGTGCAGATGTATGCCTCATATGTGTGGTGTGTTCCTCTCACAATCTGTACCTGTCTGCCAAATACCTGAGAACTGACGTCATTAAATAATGATAAACATATGTGTTTAAGACCCCAAATCCCTCAGAAAGGTCATACTAATGCAAAACCTATAATACTGCCAACTATCTATGTTTGTAAGAGCAATATGTAGAATCTGCCCCTATCTGTCCCCCCATCATGTTAGGCTTTGTACAGATGTTTTGCTCTAGGAGGTTGATTTTTCTCAAAAAATTTTTTATTAATTATATGAATAGCAAGACAATTAAAAGATTATACATAACAAGAAGGCATAAATGAACATATAACAATTCATCTAGTGATAACAACCTTCCTGAGATTTTGATAAATTATTTAGAAATAAAACATACACCATATGTACACTATATACAAGTTAGGCAACCTGAGAGAAAAAAAAAAAAATATTTAACATTAACTATTTAATATGTTTAGAACCTTTTCTAACACAACCTTTCTAATAGCTTTTTTTTTTGGACTCCCACCTAAGTATCTTTGAGCATCAATAAATTTAAAAGCCATTTTCTGGAAAGTAACCCATTTTAATTTAGAACGATCAATCCAATTTTGTATTATATAAAGTTTTAGTAATGAGCAAATAAAAATGATAACATGAATATCAACTTTTGAAAGATGAATCAATGGAATATGTAGAACAGCAAATTCCCAAGTCAACGTGGATTTTTGATATCCCATTTTCTGCAGTCTGACTTTCAAAGATGTCCACAATCTGTGAGAAAAATGACAATACCATAGAATATGAAGGAGGTCTGCTTGGGGATGAGAACAGCATGAACACGAAGGGGATTTATTTGGGTTAAATTTGTTTAATTTGATTGGGGTAAAGTAGGCATCATTATTAGTCATTAATTGTGTGTATGCTAATTTTTTAAAAGGGATAAATTCCTTAGTGTGTCTAATAGCCAGGACTTTCTGAGATTCTGACAATTGGGAATTATAATTCAACCAAACATTAGATAAAAGACAGTTGTGGTCCATCATTAAAGAATTAATTAATTTATATGAGTTTGAGAGCATTTTATCAGATGATGAAAGTATTTTGATAATCGTGTTAAGGTTTTTCAATTGTGAGTCTATGGGGACCAGACATACAAATTTGTTTTTAATTATTGCTCTTAGTTGTGTAAGAATTGGTGAGTAATTCCATTTTACTTTCAATAACTTACGCCAGTCAGATAAAGGCAAGTCAAGATATTTCAAAACATCTCCTACTTTTAGATTTTTAATTAAAGGATAGTTTGTTAAGTTCAAAAGTTTATTGTCCAATAATATATTTGGGTTTAGATGAAGTGGCTGAACATGGTGCGAGATCTTTCTAGTTTACACATTTTGAGTAAGGTTTGGAAATCTCTAATCTTTTGTTTAAATACTGTAGATATATTTTAATAAATAAACTATCCAGAGAGATAAAGGGAATAGCTTCAGGATTTAAATTATTAGAAATGACATAATTATACCATAATTTTATCCATAAAGAGTGATTTGGATAAGAAGTGTTATTGAATTTAGAGATAGTAAGAAGTTTATTGGATGAGACAATCAAATAATAGAGATAAAGATTAGGTAAACCCAAACCTCCCTTGTCCTTTGAAAATGCCAATCTAGAATAGGAAATTCTAACAGATTTAGGGAACCATATGAATTTTGCCAAAGCTTTATTTACAGACTCAAAAAATTTTTTGAAATTATCTGATCAGATGATGAGAATTGGTAAAGAAATTTAGGCAGAATATTCATTTTAATAATGGCCACCCTTGAAAGAAATGAAAGGTTTAGATGCTTCCATCTGTCCATATCAGACAATACAGAGTTCCATAATTTATTAATATTATTTTGAAAGGAAGATTTATTATTGTGTTCTAAATTGATTCCTAAATATTTTATATTATAAGTAAACTGAAAATGATCATCTGGAAACAAAAAAGATTTGTGTGCTAAATGATTTAAGGGAAAAATATGAGTTTTTGTAGAATTTAAAAGATAGTTGGAAACCAAAGAAAAATAATCAATAGAATTCATTATTTTTCTGTAATCAGATAATGGGGTTTGAAAGTAGATTACTAAATCATCCGCAAAAGCAGAGAAATGAATATTAGTATTAAGAATTCTAGGGATGTTATGAAAAGTATTTTGAGTAATAAACAATAGCAAAGGTTCTAAGTAAATGTTGAAAAGAAAAGGGGACAATGGACAACCCTGTCTTGTTCCTTTAGTGATCTTTATCGGAGCAGAAAATTGACCATTAATGTATAGTCTAGTAAACATATTCTTGTATAAAACGTTTAAAAAATTTATAAAGAATAAGGGAATATTAAAACATAACATAGTT
Organism: Protopterus annectens; assembly: GCF_019279795.1. Taxonomy (NCBI): domain Eukaryota; kingdom Metazoa; phylum Chordata; order Ceratodontiformes; family Protopteridae; genus Protopterus; species Protopterus annectens. The sequence goes on from NC_056748.1 coordinate 552,837,221, forward strand.
TGAAATAGAAAGTTCCAACATACTCTGTCAAAGGCATTTGATGCATCTATAATCAAAGCATATATAGGGTTTGGATTTTTCTTAATGAGATGAAGTATAGTCTCTAAAGATAGAGTATTATCCCAAGCATGTCTCTGAAACATAAAACCTGATTGATCTGACGAGATAATTGAGGGTAAAATCCGTTTCAATCTGTTAGCCAGAATAGATGACAGAATCTTAATATCCACGTTAATTAAAGAAATGGGTCTATAATTTACTGGGTCAGATTTATCTTTATTATTTTTAGAATTAGAATGGTTTTGGATGTGTTCCAATGAATATCTGAGATATCATTAACTCTTATATGATTGTAAACTTTAAATAGAAAGGGAAGAACTACCAATTTGAAAGTTTTGAAAAATTCTGGAGTAAAACCATCAGGTCCCGGAGATTTACCCAATTTAAGATTATCTATTGAATCCGAGATTTCTTGTACCGATATAGGGGTAGAAAGTAGTTTTTGCTGATTATCATTAAGTTTAGGGAACTGCAAAGAGTCTAAAAAGAGTTTTGAGTGATTATCTTTAACAGAATTAGAAGAACCTGAATATAACTCAGTGTAAAGAGAGGTGAAAAGTTGAATAATCTCTTCATCAGTATTATATAATCTGTTATTATAAGATAAAGATGTAATATTTGGATTTCTGAAGTTAACTTTAATAATTCTCGCTAACAATTTAGATGGAACCTGGGCCCACTCTGAATATGAAGCAAGTAGCTTTTGTTCAGCTAAGGAGAGGTTATTTTGGTGAAGCAGAATTAAATCTTTCTGACAATCAAAATTTGTTTTTCTAAAGTAGCATCATAGTTCAGACTAAGATGATTTTCCAACGAAGAAATTCTTGATTTTAAGAATTCCTCTTTCTTAAAGTATTGTTTTTGAAAAAAGCAGCTTTACTAATAAATAAACCTCTTAATCTTGCTTTACATGCAGCCCATTGTATGTCATAAGGAATGTCTGATGATTCAAGACTATTCACCATTTCATTTAGGATTTCTGAAGCTTGTTTGCAAATATCTTCATTTGACAATAAGTTATTATTTAAGGTCCACTTATTAAACATAGTTTTATTTTTGATATTGGGTTTTATGTTCAATTTTAGTGAAATTCTTGAGTGATCCGAAAAGAATCTGGGTTCTGTAGTAAAGTCCACAATATATTTTGAAATATAATCTGAAATTAGAAAGAAGTCTAATCTAGACCACGAATGATAGCACTTAGAATAATAAGTATATATATCATTCTTGTTTATATTTTTAACAGTGCGGAGGGGATCTATTAAATTATATTCTGTCATCAAATCATTTATAGCCAGAGTAGATTGAAGATTATAGGTGACAGTGGAGCGAACGATCAATTACAGGGTTTATAACTGCATTCCAGTCACCACCCACTATAATATGATGATCCTTATAGGATGCAAGAATATTGTAAATTTTAAAATGAACAAATGTTGTGAATTACATGGGCCATATAGATTTAAAATTAATAAGGGTTTGTCCAAACCAGCAATAGAAGCAGTAAATAAGCACCACCTCCTCATCATCAAATTTCTCATCAATAATATTCCCAATGAATTTTTGTTTAATGATTATAGCTACACCTCTGGAGTTAGATGAGTCACCTGAAGCTATAATCTTTTGATCCATTTTTTAACTCTTTATTCCAATCAATACGTGAAATATGGGTCTCTTGAATAAAACAAATGTTAGCCTGTGATTTAAAGATCATATGAAATAATAGTGACTTTTTCGCTTTATCTTGAATGCCTCTAACATTCCAAGAATCTAAAATTATGTCAACAGGCATATTCTACAAGTATAATCATTATTGATGCTATAAAAGTGAACTCAAGGTGCAAATCCAACACAACATTAAAAAGAAGAAGAAAAAAAAGAAAAGAAAAAACAGTCTTTAAGTATTCAAGCAAGTCATCAAATAACATTTGTTGAAAAAAGTTTTTTTAAGAACCATGAAATGTATAATAATAACCTTTATCCTAACCCTAGTGCCTACCCACCAATCCCCCTGTGATAAAGGAAGAGCAGAAGAACATGAAAAAAACATTGTAATTATAGATAATAATAACCTCAAGTTAGAATACAAATTACTCAAAGGAAGCCTAACATAACATAAAGTCCGAGTAATACTACTAAAAATATATACAAAATTAACTAATTTCAAGACGTCCAACATGCTTAATCCCTACTTCTAATACTAATCTAAAGCTCCTATCCTTAAATTGAAATTTATAGTGATTAAATGTATTTCCTCAAGTATTTCAAGAGAAAGAGAAACAAGTAAATAATAAATAAATCACACTCTGCTTAACTAGAACACTCTATCATAAGAAGTAATACAATTAAAACTGAAAGATATGTAAGATAACATATATAAGTATAACAAAACCAACTGGTAACATTATAATATAAGTAAATAAGCATAGCATTACTGAACTAAAGATAATAGTCATGCACTATCTATTGAACCTTCTTTAGTACTTTAGTGATAATTTCATTAATCAACATGACCATTAGTATGATAAAAGCACTAATACCTGTAGAATGAGCATTTAGTTATAGTTCAAATAAAGCAAAAAACAACTACCAATCAACCATATCTCAAAATGAAAAACAATTCAGTCTGGAGATGCATCTATTAACTAGATAATAATAGTACAGGAACTATTCAAAATGAAATATTATAAGCTGTAAGGTTTTAACACTAGTTAATATACATGAATAAAATATAATTATATTATTAAATAGTAACTTAAACAGCATCATATATATTGGACTGAATGTACAACAATGTGCATACATATAATTTTAAATCTACTTTTTGAATATTTTACTAATGACTCTGTTAGGTTATATAGCCATACTATTCTTCTAAGCTATAGATGTAACATAGCAAAACAGCATGAAAAGACAAGGCTTTTAAAGTAAACATTTTGAAGATCTAATTAAAACAGAAACAAGCAGGCTAAATGCAGTAAATCTAAGGGCTTAAATATATACATGTAGATTCAGCTAATCATATTAAAGATAGTTATTTCAAACCTTTCAAATAAGTAAAGGCTTTCTTAAACATAAACTACTAATCATAAATATCACATCCAGCCTCTGAGAAGAGAGAGAGCAGAGAATAGAAAGAACATGAAACTTTCATATGAACAGGTATACTTTGTAACATTTGTCAAATTAAACACTTCAGTATAATATAAAATATTGTATGAAAAAATATTCTGAATAGGAAAATATGTTCATTTCTTTACACATCCTTTAGAATTTTAATATATAAAACTAACCTGTTCATTTGTTTCCAGAAACATTTTCACTCTTCTTTATGAAAGTAGCAGCTTGCTTTGAAGTCATGCAGACACATTAAAAGTCACTGAATATATTATGTGACATGAATCTGTTTAAATTTAAAAAGCAACCTTCATTTATGAAGAGAAAACACTTTAAATAATAGCCAGATCTATTAAAAAGTTAGTGCTATTGAATATTTGTTGAAAACAAGCAGACTTGTGTATTTGAAACTGTCCTTCTTTCCTCACAAATGATGACATCACCATCCATCTCAGAGAGACTGTAGTGTGCATGTTCATGCAGAGCATCAGCTGGAACTCTGAGGGGAAGATTTCTTGCTAGAATGTTGAGATGGAATGTTTTTCCTCCAAAATCATTTAGCTTACACAGAAGGCTGTAACTCCAAAGCTTGTAGTAAAATTAACATATTATCTATTTACACAGCAAGCATATGTGAGAGAAAGAAAAAAAGTAAATACAGGAATTTAAATGCTTCTATTAATCCACACAAATCTAACAAGCATATATCCTGTCACTGCACACTGTCACACCAAATCCATCATGTTGAAATTACATGACAAGTTCTTAAGGTAATATAATTATGTCACACCAGAATTACAAATCATGTAACACAAATACTGTCAGATTAAAGAAAAGAAAAGATCAAACCTAATTGTAGTTCTTTAACAGTAGAATATTAAGATACAGTGTCAGGAAGCTTTTTAAATGTTTTAAGAAAAATGTCTTTTGCATCTTTAGGATCTGAACATACAAATCTTTTGTCATTAGCTGTGAAAGACAAGGTATTAGGATATGCCATTCGAAATCTAATCCCTCTTTTTATCAAGTCAGCACAATAGGGGGCTAGTTTTTGTCTATTTAATTTGATCTGTGCAGGAAGATCTTGGGAAAATGATAGTTTGTGAGACTTCCATATGAATTGTTTCTTTGTTTTAGCAGTTTCTAGGATCTGGAAAGTGTCTTGAAAGTTTAGTAACTTAGTATAAATTAACCTTGGTGTGGAAGAATCTTGCTTTGTATGCAGTGCTCTGTGTGCTCTCTCTACAATTATAGATTTTGAAGAAGCTTCACAATTTAACAGTCTTTCAAAGATATTTTTAGTCACAGATAACAAGTTTTTATTGTCATAAGATTCAGGTAAACCACGAATAATGATGTTATTTCTTCGACTCCTGGCTTCCAGATCCAATATTTTAGCTTGTAAATCTGAAACAGTTTTATCTCTAGATTTAAAGTCACTTTCCAATAAGTCTGTTTTAACCTCCAAAGCTAAGATTTTATTTTCAATAGTAACAATACTATTGTTTATTTGCTTTAAAGATTTACTAATGTCTGCAAACTGTTCTGAAAAGTTTTGTATAGCACTTTGGATTGGTTTTAATGCTATTTTTAGTTCTTCTAAAAGGAAATTTGAGCCATTTAAATCTTTATTACTTACATTAAAAGTTTCTGTAGGTTGTCTAGATGATTTCAGTCTTTTTGAACCTGAATCTATTTCAGGAGAGAGCATTGAAGTATATTTGGCCTTTGTAGGCTGAGTCTCCATGGAGTCAGATTTTGTAGCCATGCCCAGAAATGGAATGCAGTTAACAGGATACCAGGAACCAGGAACAGACTGGAGCAGTAGGAGTCCCAGCAGCAGAGAGACCAAGAATGTTCTGAGGTAAAATAAATCCCAGGATAATAATTCCAGAAGAAAAAATAATCCAAATGCGTAGAAAAAGATTTATAAAATCTTTTAGTATAAAAATTTGAGGAAAAAGGTTGATGTAAAGTTGTAAAAAAAACCAAAAGTTAAATAGCTGTGAGGAGCTCAGAGAGTAAGGACTAGACTAGTCGGCGGCCATCTTGGAATCCCTGCTCTAGGAGGTTGATAGGTATGATCAGAAACAGATACATGTCTGAGGAAACAGCATTATCAACCGCAAGATAATGCAGAAGGTATGAAAAGCGCTGCAGTAGGAAGTTCATCCGCAAGTATGTGCTGACATGTCAAATGATACAGCAGTCTACAGGAAGTACCTATAGGGTGTCACCTTTACCAATAATGACAGTGGGACATACCCACAGCCATGCATACACCACAAATAGATATAGCACACAGCAAAGTCTAGGCCATGATACACGACGCCTTCGGCATTTATGGATTGAGTGAGAGTACAGCAAGGAAAGATGACTGCCAGGCTATTCAGCAAACACCCGCAGGGGTGTGCAAGACCGCCCATAACACGAACATTGCACAGACAATGTTGGGATTTGCAACATACCCCATTTGTATGTGTAAGCTATGCAAATGATGTAATTTGGTAACTACGCGATACATGAAACAGTAAGCTGTCCGTGCAAGAGCAGAGTTATGTGCAGAAATGTACCCGGATGTTATGCGACTAACGTTTTGCACGTTGCTAAATGGAGCAATGACAGCTGCAAATACAGTATGAATACAGTCGAAGAAGCATGCCAATGTCCAAGTCCAAGGCCAGTGGCAGCTTTGTCCATTGGATGTCAATGAACCAGTAGTTGTCCTCCACCGGTCCCTGGTGTGGAAGCATAGCGCAGCACCACGAGAACGCGCTGCACTTCAAAACAAGACATATGGATAATATACATACAAAATGTAGGTTTAGTTAGATGTTAGTACGCCATGCAGATGAATGGCAAGCTGGAGACAACATGGCTACTGCGTACTGGTACCTATGTGTGGAAGCGCTCTGTCAGAGATGTAACGAAGCATTTGTAGGCAATGTGAGGTAAGTGAGGCTGAGGACAATGAATCACAACATGTCATGCCATATGGGCCGAGCCTCTACAGTGTAGTGTAGGTTAAGGGGACTATTAGAGTAGAAGATAGGTGACAACAGGAGTGTGTATGTACAAAACACTGTAACCTCACCGGAGCAGTGACACATGTGTGCTGTCAGTACTCAGTGGAAGAGGCATGTCATGAGCTATTCCAGGGAATGTCAGGAGACTGACGGCGTACGCCATGGATACCACCGATGTGACCTGCAAACCTGCCCACAGTGTGTCTGCGCCCATGTGCACCAGTAAGCCTGAGTAAGTATGTGTGTGCCCGTGTTAGCCCGTGTGCGTGTGTGGAAGAACAAGTAAGCTAGTGTACGAATGGTGAAGCCCGTGTAATGTCATGTATGCATTTGTAAGCAGGTATACATGTGTACTACACACATCAAACACGTACTGCACACACAGACACACCTGCTGCCAATACTGCACACATCAGTGAAATGGCACATGGATGAAGACTACATCATCAGAGGTAACAGTGCTGTAAACTATGCTACAGTGATGTATCTAGCTGCAATGCATCATGCCTGCTGAAGTACACCTGGAAGTAACACACTGTGTGTTAACAGCATGCTAACATCAATACAGTTGAATAAAGCCACTGTGTGCAGCAGCACCAGGTTAGTCAGATCCTGCATCAATGTTACACATCACAGGTGGTGGCACAGGTGACATCATATGCACAGGGTGCGGTGTTAACATGCCCAGAGCTGTCATAGAGCCATCCAATGTACATGTAGGTGTGTGTGTGTGAGGGAAAACGGTTATTTCATGGCCCAATGGTGGTGCAATGAGTGTGTGTATGTGATAGCCATAGCTGTTTGTGGTAAGTGTGTGTGTCTGCATATACATAGGTACAGCATGTGTCAGCCATATACAGGAGGTTGTGGGACAGTCACAGACCATACCTGCCAGGCTGTAGAGATCCCCATTACTGGCCATGGACACTCCTCCATGCATCCAACACAACCCAGACATGCACCTGTCAATGTCTACACATACAGTCCTGGGATCTGTACCACAACCTGTGGATAAACGTGTGTCTGTAATGTTAACCTGGGGTGCATAGACTCGACAGTTACTACAGAAGGATATGAGCCATACCCACACTCCAATGTAATAACCACCACTGACTGTTTCCGAGATCTGCATACGACCAGTCAAAGGTGCTGCACTAACATTGTTTCCAATGCCCGTGTAATACCCAGCAACACAATAACCAGTCACTACACATGTATAACCCACGATCACTACAGCACACAGTATGTGCACTATCACAGAGCCATAGCAGATGTACATACATCCAAGGTGCTCACGTACAGACAATGCAGCACAGTCAAGAGTGATAATCCCAACATACATATCTATATACAATATATATATATATATATATATATATATATATATATATATATATATATATAAATATATCTATCTACATATATATATATATATATATATATATATATATATATATATATATATATATGTAGATAGATACATATACACACACACACACACACACACACACACACACACACACACACACACACACACACACACACGTGGCAGGGTTGGGAGCAGAGCATAAACATAAGCACTGTACCACGCGACAGCATTACGCAGTTACAAAATGCGCTACCGTGATCAGTGGATCACATGATTCACACAGGCACACGTCTAGCCTGCAGACAGCAGCGTCAAAGGCAAAGACGCCGCACGGATGTTATGGAGAGTGAATACTGTCAAAGCAATGTACTGTTGTCATGCAGCTGGAAACACACACACACACACACACTTGGCAGGGCTGGGAGCCGAACATACACCTAACTACCCTAACACACTGCAGCATGACACATTTACAGAACACACTACCAAGATTACTAAGCACAGCAGTCCCAGAGGCAGACATCTAGGTGCGTGTCATCATCCGCAAAGGCAAAGACGTCAGTAGCAAACTGCTGTGGTGTGCGGTGTCTAAAAGCAAGACTGAGTTCCCAGGCGGATAGGAACATGCATGCAAACACACACACACACACACACACACACACACACACACACACACACACACTTGGCAGGGCTGGGAGTCGAACATACACCTAACTACCCTAACACACTACAGCATGACACATTTACAGAATGCACTACCGACATTACTAAGCACAGCAGTCCCAGAGGCAGACATCTAGGTGCATGTCATCATCTGCAAAGGCAAAGATGTCGGTAGGAAACTGCTGTGGTGTGCGGCATCTAAAAGCAAGACTGAGTCCCCAGGTGGACGGGAGCATGCACGCAAACACACACACACTTGGCAGGGCTGGGAATCGAACATACACCTAACTACCCTGACACACTACAGCATGACGCATTTACAGAACGCGCTACCGAATTTACTGAACACAGCACTCCCAGAGACATACTTCTAGGTGGGTGACATCATCCGCAAAGGCAAGGACGCCGATAGGGAATGTATAGACAGTGAGCAGTCTGAAAGCATATCACTGTCCCAAGGTAGATATAGACAAACACACGGCAGTGGTGTGATTGGGGCAACCAAATATCTACGGAGCACTACAACAACACTACATATATACGGGACGCGCCACAGACAGTACACCCTTCAAGAGAGCAACCAGTGTGTTCAATGTAGGCATCCATCGTGACATTGAAAATGGACATCTGTTGCCTGGATGACCACCATCGCTATACAGGATGTCAATGGCCATGCCCACACGCTTAGTATCACACGTCTGTTTGGAATGTACTGTGTGTCCATCTACACAATGGCGTACTGGGCATGCCCACACACTTAGCAGTTGCAAAGGGCCATCTTGCATGCATGCACACGGATTCTATACACGGAAGGGCGCAGTTTGGAATGTACTGTGTGTCCATCTACACAACGGCGTACTGGGCATGCTCACACACTTAACAGTTGCAAAGGGCCATCTTGCATGCATGCACATGGATTCTAAACACGGAAGGGTGCAGTTTGAAATGTACTGTGTGTCCATCTACACAACAGCGTACTGGGCATGCTCACACATGTACAATCTGTAGTGTGCATGCAGCTACCATGCATGTGCAGTAGCTGATGTAAGTAACTCATCTGTGCCTAACTACAACATGCAGTTGCAATGCAGCCCCATCATTGACACCTGTATATGGTGACATACTGACAGTATGGTAGGATGTACAGCAGGTATGGATGGATGTGTGTACATAAAGTGGTGATCCACCTGTGTAGATGGATGTTTGCCGGGGATGGCTCACAGGTGTGTCACACGCCATCCTACCATTACTTGTGCAAACAGTACGCTATGTTACTGTTACTTGACGGTGGAGACATAAAACCTACACAGCGGTCAGGTGTTACCGACAGTACGTCACTTGACAGCTGTAACACATACATCCTCCCATGTGCACATAGCAGCACAATTGCCGAAGGTAGCGCTGGTACACATAATGCGGCCAATACTGCTGCATGTCTGTCAGACGTATCATCATATAGCAGGTGTATCATTCACAGTACTGCCATGTGTGTTTGCTTGTGTGACCATATATGCCACATATGGTGGGGAATACATCCCAATTGTTACACACCCCTGTACACTGTTGTAGAGATCTGTACATACTGCAGTGTGGAAAGCATGATGTAGGCAGGTGTGGTGTGTGTATCACACACATCAGCTATCCATATGTGTATGACATTTGTGGTCTCCACAGTGTGTGTGTGTATGTAGGTGTGTATGGCTGTCTGGTGCATGGAGTGAGGGTGTATGCTACCATACAGAACACACAGGATCCCTAACCCCTCATGGTGATGCAGTCCACTACCCTGTTGATGCCATTGGTCTCAGCCGCACTGGCTACCTGTACATGTTCTTTCTCTGTGTCGCATCGTGTGGGTTCACAGTACTGTGAAGGCGATGACCACATAGGCAAGGGTCCTCACCTCAACACTATGGGGTGTGCGTTATAGTGTTGTTGACCCCATGAGTGTGAACATGCTCCTGTAATGTGACAGGGTATTACTGCTACACAAAGGGGCCTCATGCTATCAAGTGGCCTCTAACATTATCATTGGCCAGACCGCTGTGTACAACCCCTGCACCATGTTAACATACCTGTGATGTGACCTGGTATGGATGTCACGTCTCTAGCCACTGTAGCCTATTAAACTGCCCACATGCTTCTGGATCAGTATATGTGTGGACATCTGTGTTATGTTAGACTTTCCAACAGTCAGGCTGAGGCTACGTATAGCATGCTGATATTGCCATATGTGCCTGTGAGTACTCCACAGTTACACATGGGAGACTGCAAACAGTGCTACCTGTAGGCACATGCAAGTAGACCATAAGGAGGGAACCAGGACATCATTACCAACATGCTGTTACTGTTGTTACCGAGACACATACTGTGAACATATAACAATGCATGCTAAACCTGTACTACATGGTATGTCTGGTGCGTGTCAACAGTACACAACTAATGTAATATACACGTCTCTCACTATTCACACACAACTAATGTAATATATACTTCTCTCACTATTCTTACACAACTAATGTAATATACACTTCTCACTATTTTGTTCACCCTGTGCATCAGACCATTTGAGCATGTCCCTGCACCAATGGTGTGGATGACAGGGATGCGGCACAGGCTTCATCATATGCACAGGGTGATAATGTTTGCCAGGAGCATAGACTGCACCAATGGATGACATCTTGTGTGTGGGTAAGGGCCAGTGATATGATTGGACATGTCTGTTCAGTATGCATGTGGGTGTTGTGGTGCCCTACAGATGCTTTGCTGTGTGCGTGTATTTGTGCACACAGTTCTGCCTTTTGTGAGGCCTACACAGGGTATTATTGACAGCTCCAGATTGTACAGACCAGGTTGTATAGCTCACTGTGTCCGGCCACGGCCACGTGACCTGTGCCTGCACTACCAGGCAGAGGTACAGCTTGGCTACTGTCCGAAGACACATGTCCACTGGAACCGTGTCCCCACTGGGAACATCCAGGGCCACATCCACGTGGCCTGCTGTGTCCTGGTATGGACAGCGCAGCACCAGCTGCACTGCTACTGCGACCAGCACTATGGGAGCGGGCATGTGAGGTGGCATGCTCACGTTGACCTGCACTAGGTGGTGTAGCTGGCCTACGTCCACGTGGCCTACGCCTCACTCCTACCAGATGTTGCAGCACAGACAGCTCATGCTCGTGGATTGCCATGCCACGGTCAAGGATTCCGACCATGTCACCCAATCGCCTGTCCAGAACATCAGCAATATGCTGTTGAGCATTTGCCAGTGCCTGGATGTTGTCATTTACTGTACGGATAGCGGCCCTCTGCAGCCTCTGTCCTTCTCTGTTCTGCCGTTCAGCATGTGCCTGTGCCGCTATTACAGTCTGGAACATGTGTCTGGTGATACCAGCTGCTGCGCTCTGTCCTGCAGGTGCATGTCTGCCAAAGGTCCTCCTAAGAGCAGCACTGGCCACATGCCTGTGTGGCACATCTGCAGTCATTACACTGACACCATGATGTGTAGAAACACCTTCTGTAGCCACCACACGTTCCTGTTCCACGCTAACAGACACTCACTGTCCTTCCTCTATGACCACTGGTGATGCCGTATGTGTTGGCAGCAGAACTGTGTGCAGGGAAGAGGAGGACATAGCTGGGATGGCAACCATTGGCACAGATTCAGCCCCTGACAACCTTGCCTGTACCTCATGCATATGTTCATCACTGCTAGTATCTGTGGAGACACTAACATCAGATGGACTGCAGGAGGGTAACGCACCTACATCACCTGTGAATGCAAAGAAAGACTCTAAATTACAATAGACACTCACACAGACATGCAGACACACACACACATACACACACACACACGCACACACACACACACACACACACACACACACACACACACACACACACACACACATAGACACACACAGACACACCATGCATGTGAGTTGACAGATGGCATACAGCATGCCTGTAATACAGCAGAGGGCATGCAGCTCAGACATTAATGGTGTTAATAAGCATACCTCCCTGGGGTGCACACTACAGCAAGCAGGTGTCATATCAGTAGCCATGCAGTTCACACAATCATGGTAGCATGCATGCATCCCCGTGATGCACCATGTGGACCAGAACAGGATAACAGTACACATGGCTGACATGACCTTGACATGTAATCTGCTGATTTGTGCATTAACATGCATACATGTCTGACACAATGGTGTCCTGACACATGTACAGCATCGTAATGGGCATCACATTGCGGTGTTGTCTGTATGCCCTACAGATAGAATGCATGTTTAGCAAATGTGCATGAGCATGGAAGGGTAGTGTGAGCCATCTACATTGCTATACAGTGTGAAGTACAGACACTGTGCCATTGCATGGCATCATGAGGCATCTATATTGCTGTACAATGCATAATATGTACACATTGCATAGCCATAACTGCATGCATACCCATGACATAACTGTGGATTGTGACCCATGGTGCTGAGGTGTATACACACCAAACCATGCTGTGTCAAGTGACAGTTCACTGGAGGACCTACAGATGACACCCCTGCACAACAACTACAGGGTCTTAGCTGCCTGGCAACCATGTCCACACATAGCGGACATGTCAATTCACCATTTCCCACATGACATTGATGTACCACACACACGAGGTGCACAGCTAATGGTAATGTCCAACAACAGCAAGGGAAATGTACAGTATCTGTGGCCTGATGTGGTGTCAATGTCTGTGGAAGCTGTACAGGTGACTGCTGTCATGCTATGACACAGTCGTGATGTTCAACAGATCTTATATGGTAGACTTCATTGACACCTCCACTAGCTGTGCACAGGCTTTTAGGATGTCCAGTGTACCACATCAACTGTATAATCAGTCAACTAAGGCTATAAATGGACCATGTGTGGACAATCTGCAACAGGGTGTATACACATCAGATCTACTGTGTGGCTACATGTCTCTGGCCATCCCCCATGGCCATGTGTGCACATGTGTTGGCCAAATGTGTGTGATGGCCATCTATCTCACATGTCTGTGTTGTCCCATATGACATACACCCATAGATGTCAGATATGTCACCATCCACAGGGCTATGCAGACAACGGGTTGTATGTTTGGTATGTGGGGTATGGGTCATGGGATAGTGTGACAATATTGCAGCCAGAACACTATGTGTCTGGGACATGTCAGATGGCACATCACAATGTGTGCACCCAATGCAGGGGCATATAACACAATGGTGAGACCTGTGGGCTGCCCATATCACAGCTCACTGTGTGGTACTGTTTGCGTACCACACATGTTGTTCCATTGCATACTACATATGCTTCCATTGTAGAACACCTCCACCATTGTATGCACAGCTGACCACACATGTAGCAATGACAACTACTGTGGTTTCAAGTTGGTATATCATTTTGTTTGTATATATTGCACATGGGTGTCTGTGTGACTGATGGGTGATGCGACCTGTATATCGTGACTGGAACGAACATCAAGTGTGCAACTGTTAACTGGCCACATGGCAAATAGATCTATGCTTTAACATGCCTGATACTGATGACAGTCTCACCTGCAACGGACTCATGTCTGTGCGGCACGCCAGAGGTACCTGTATAGGGGTGACACAGCAGTATGAACATTATCCATGACTGTATGACAGCCACAGGGTGCACTGTGCATGTTAACACATTCGCCTGTATAATAGCATATAGTATGCACATGTGTGCAAACACAGAGTAGCATACTGTAGTATGCAGCATGTGTGTCCACATACCTTGCATATGTTGTTACTTTACATAATGTACAGTGACACATGCAACTAAATGGGATATAATAGCCATATGTGCAGTACTGACTTACCAGGCAACTCCAGGCTCATTGGTTGGGAGACACCCACCTCCACGATGGCAGCTAGTGTGTGTGGATGCTGTTCTGAGGTTGTCCCCAGACTGGCCAGTAGCTCCTCGGTGTGTGTGAGTGGGGGCTGGGTTGGTGGCCCACCACCTGTTCTACCTTGTTCCCTGATGACTGCAGTGGCATGCTGTTTTGCATGTCGTATCAAGTCCGTACAGTGTCTGCGCACCTGCTGGTAGGTGCGGTTATGGCCACCCACATCATTCACCCTCCTGCATAGATCCTGCCACAGGTCGTCCCGCTGCTGGGCATGCTGTGGCACATGGCTGAACAACACTTCGTAGTTCTCATGGAGGTACGGGATGAGGACATCATCATCCTGACGTCTGTACACGGGAAGGCGTGTACGAGGCATTATCTGTAAGACATAATGATGGTGACAGGTCACAGTTTCAGAGATGTACAGAGATACTGCTGCACATACATTTCTATGACATCTAGTACATCTGCACAGTTATCTTTGCAAATCATCATGACACTGACATGACTGACATGTTTGTGTCACACACATGTAACACCCGTTATGCATTGGATATCATCACCATATATGTGTGGCACCTCATTACAGTGTTCATACTCCATGTGCATGCTGTCTTGATGTGGGCATGTCTATTTGCCTGCACTGGTGTTCTTACCTATCTGCACATGCCTGGATGTGTCCACGGTAATGCTGTTGACCTTGATGCTGTGTATATGTCACATATCTACACAGACACAGCCTTAATGGACTTGAGCAGTGACAATGCACACATACGCATGGACACCTGTACATGCATGTGTTTTGCCATATATATCTACACAGCACTGTACAGCTGTTCAACATCCTGCCACGGATCGCCTGTGTTGCACATGTGATAGACATGGGACAATGGCTAGTCGGACGTCATTCGCAGGGATGGTTATCAACCATAGCATGTACAGGCAATGTTTCCTAGCTGTAACAGACAGCCATTATGCCACCGCGAGGTGCATCAGTGCCACATTACTGATCCGGACAGTTGATACTACATCTACCATGCGGCCATCACACCATGTATGACTGGGATGACATGTGCAGCTTTGATGGACAGGGTTGCATGGTTTGGCGGGAGTATGTCACATGTATGGCACAGGGATCTGTCCAGCATGTGGTGATCCTAGTATTAGGACGGTGGCTGTCCATGACGTATGTCTTACAGATCAGGATATGGACATGTAGCATGTCCATCATCATGGTGTAGCAAATGTCTTTATGCAAGGTAGACAGCATGCTGCATAGTGGAGGTGAGGATTGTGAAGGCTGGTATCACCCATCCACGCATGGCCATTACCCCTTAAAGGTGATATGTGATCCAATATTGGTCACCCCAGTGCTGTATATGCCTGTCCAATGATCTCCGTGCTCATGGATGGCACCCTGTCATGACATGGGTACCTCGTATGACTACCCAAGGGGCATGGAGACATCACCAAGGCAGGGAGGTGTACTGCACAGCACCATCCCTTACACAGTGTCCATAATGTTGACCACAGCCTAGGTGGTAGTTAATGGGTACAGGGATGTTCACCTAGCGGTGACAATGCTGATATCATCCATCAGAATGTGCACATATGTCACACATCTCACCCACACAGCCCATTCTGTATGTTGTTCACAACACTGACACAGCTATTCCTCATAGGTCATGGCCATTCACATCCTTACATACACAGATGCCTAACATCTGTCTGTGTGGTATGGGCTACAATGAGGGTGGAGTACAACACATTAACCCTGTTCTACTGTAGCTGGCACTGGTGTGATATGCACATGTCAGTCTGGCACCTTTTGTAGTTGTGAGTCTGTCAACAGGCCACTGGTAGAACACTCCTGTGACATACAAAGGTATTTGTAATAAAACATCCGTACTGTCTTGTACATCTGTACTGCTAACATCTACAGTGATAATGGTTCATGGACATGCATACCATACTCAGCAAGGTTATAGTGCGGTGCCACCCATTATGACTGTCGTCACCACTTGTGGGTTGATATTATCCAACACCTATCTGTATTGTATGGTCATGCTAGGCACTTGTTCAGAACTTGTGAGCATGTCATGAGCTACTGATTAATATAGCGCCCATTCCACACCATTTCCGACAGGTACACTGGCTGTCCTAAAATTTCCAGCTTGCTTATGGTACAACAGCTGTTGTACACATGTAACACACATATCCTGTGAGACATGGTTGTATATACAGGCATGTCCAACTGTCACGTACCAGTGCTATTGCCTGTCTATATGATGGATATGTCATACATGTGGCAATAGAGCAATTGTCTCATGTACACATTCAATGCTCACCTCCCAACATACGACACTACAGCCTGTGGGGGATGCAGTTATGCAGCCCTGCCGGGGGTAATGCTGTCACCAACCCTGACTGCACCTGACAGTCATGTGGGGATGTGTAACATTCGCAACACACCCCACTCATTACATAGTCTCACATGATCTCCACTACAGGCCACACATACAAGGACAACTTGTGCAGTACCACTCCATACTCTGTGTAGGCACCAGAGGCAGCCCCCATCATGGAACACAACATCACCAACTTATAGCCCACAGACTCATGTGTGCCCATCACATACAGCCAATATGGTGTTATAACATACACAAAACACCAGTCATAGGTAACTCTGTAGGCGGTCACACTGCAGTTCCACACAGCAGGCTACACAAGGCGATAGTCGCTTACATCTTGCTGTCGGGTAACTGGTTCTGCAACATAACCTATGCACCCATGCCACACCTCACCAGGTACGATGTGACTGTCATTCTCCATGTTAGTGTGACTGCCCTGAGATGCCACTTCACAGACTACGTGTGCAGGGACATGCAATAGCTCACCAGTCTTGTAGCCCTGAAGGTGTGGGCCTAGCCCTGGGGAGCATTATGCATTCATCCGGACCCGATACCAATGTACAACAACTGACTGTGTCACTTCAGCAGTTGCCTATGCTTCTGCTGTCATTCCACAGGCATCTGGTATCTGTCTGCTTTGACTGACCTGGTCAAACACAATGCTTTGGCACAGATGACCTGCACCTGTCAGCCCTGGGAGTACAGATCTCATGTAAGGCTCTTGCTGCTTCTATACTGCCTGTCTTGCACAGTTTCCAATAACAGTCACTGGTAGAACGGGAACTGGCAAGCAAGACATGGGGTCATGTGACACAATGCTTGCATCTTCCTCTGAGATGCACACGGGCAAGGCACACCTTATAATGCACCACTCCAATATCTCTGCAGTGACTGGGACCTGCCTCTAGGCTCTGCAGAGCACACCTGCAATGACAGGTTATAGACAGACCATACTTTTCAGGCACATACCTGGACCGGCACACCCACAGCTGAGGTGTTCCCATATCCCACTATGTTGTACACACATCCTGGCTAGTTACTTAGCACAGTGCATCAGAGGTGCTCCACATGCAACTAACTGTGTCCGGAACCGCTATACACATTGTAACAAGCTACAGATTCAACAACATACCCCACGGTTACCAGACCTCATTTGTTGGTGTACTGGACAGTAGGGCTCAGACAGCTACTACTGATGTGTGACTGACACTACCCCACGCTTAACTGGGATAGCCATTCATGTACCGACACATGCATGAGTCATAACCTCGGCTGGATCAACCCATACACACCACCTCAAGACCAACATTAACCTTGACATGAACACTACCAACATGTGACTGGTGTTCCACACCTGGAGTTATCCCCTCATTGGTGGTTTCCGAACATATGCTAATCAACCTTGTTAGCCACATCCCAGCACCACACCCTTCACGGCATACACAGTACATGAGTACTACAACACCTACTACAGATGTCTTATGACAGCGGTTGTTAACGTCATGACACCCGTGCAGATGGACAATGCACATACAAATGCTGAAACATACCCCAGTGCACTTCATTAGCACGTACACGACTGCATGGATCATGCTATTCCACACAGAGCCATGATGGTACACACCAGATAACAGACGCCACTCTGGTGGTCAAGTTCCATGGACATAATGTACAACAACAGGTGGAGGCTGTTGCACAGTGATGTACAATCCCATGGGTGGGGTAGCTCAGTGGTCAGCCTCGGTAGGGCCACGGGATCCCTCATCACATACTCCAAGACTAGCTACGTAAACATTACTGTGACACATTCCGGGGTGTACCACAAGGCATTATGGTGGTATGTCAGTAGTTGATGGCAACACCCACATCTGCTCTCACATACAACAGTCACTCAGGAACATTACAGACCCAGGTGATGTTGGCAACATGCTGGTGGATGGATTCAATGGTAACATTACACCCTCTCACTCACTACAGGGCCACAATCCATGCAGGAACATTGCGGTGTCCCTGCGGTCACACCTACACAGTACTAACCTGCACTCTATATGTCCTGGGACACTGGCCCCATGTCACTTTCCAAAGTCCCAGGCTGTGATGTCTACAAACCTCTGAACAACATATCTCCCCACTAAGCCACCATATTCAGTAATAGCCTTGTATCAGACATTGTGGCCCCTGAATGGCACACAGCAACATTTATCACACTCCACACATGTGGCACCACAATGCACGAGTGGGACTATAGTCCTACACACCTGCCTGGACTGTTCTGCACGGCTATGGGGCACATCATCAAGGACGTCATTCACAGAGATATTGTTGGGCTCCGGTCCTTTGATGCCACCCGGGTTGGACTTGTTAGGGCCAGAGCATGGCCCCTACACCTGGTGGACTCCTTTCATACAGTTACCAGGGTAGTTGATGATGGTACGGGAGTCCACACATCCTACATTGTCCTCTCAGTGCCTTTCAGCACTGTTCTCCATTCTGGTATTGACAACATACACATCCACCTGCACATCGTACCCTATGTCTGTGGATGTTATGCAACATGGCTCATGGACAGGACACACACAATGAGGGTAGCATACCATAGTACCTACTGCATTTCAGTTACATTTGGCATACCACCGTCCTCAGTCATTGGGCCCCTCATGTTCAGTATATGCTTCCCTGAGGTACAGGCTAGCACAGAGTGACTTTCCCTGCCTAGCTTTACAAACCCCTGCATACAAAGTGCCATGATTGATCCACCAGCTGATACTGACTCCATCCATACGGGTGTCACTGTGACAGATACCTGATATGAATATCATGGCCTCAAGCTGCATGACACAAGGTCCATGGACATCACCTTTGTATTACACCATTCACCCACTATCACATAGGTGGTAGTCCCCTACATACATGTCACATTGTACATGTTTGTAGTACACACATATGTCACACCCACTCCTGTGATTACCGTATTGCCACTGTGGCGTGGATATCCTTCTACATGGCCACACTTATCTGTACTGGGTGTGTAGCTGGTACATAGGCATCCATTGTGCCTCTGAACTCAAGACTTCTACACACATTCAAGGGTACACCACCCCATTTAGGGTGTACCTTACACAACAGCTACAGCTTTACATACCACAACATTAACACACCATGACGTTTATTGAGCTCCGACAGCTAAGGTATGCGGCTGAACTACGGACACCACATCTGTACACATTTACATACTACATACTCAGGGGTGACCTCTGCTGAACAGACAGGGCCCATGTCCACAACAATATTAATGGATATAATCCACATATGCGACATATGCAAATGCCACTGTGAGCAACATGTTCATGGATATGTGCATACACGCAATGAGTGGGATGTGCTTGAGAGCTACATTCCCAACCCAGACACTCACCATGCTTTGGAACATGACTCCTATGTACATCACGCAGGGACACTCAGTAGCACTGTTCATGTGATATCTCCCTTAGTGTTTGGGAGACACGTGTACGCCAGGGATCACTGTAGTGGCTGTACTGTGCAGAGGTACAGGTAACACATGGCTCTGCTGATCACAGGACACTACCCTAGAGAGGTGCCACTGGTGTGAACACTGTAGTTGTGCTTACACATAGACTTGCCAGACTGCATAGTACCCCACTATGAACCTGTGAAGCTATTACATGTCCTTTGTGCATGGTTACTTGCTAGCCCTTCCATTTAGATTAGCTATCATGCTATTACAATGTCCCGTGCCTACAAGCCATATGTATCCTGTTATTGTACATGCTAATAGACGATACCTTTGGTATGCATGACATGCATACCAAAGGTATCGTCTATTGGTATGCATGATATGCCTTTATGCTGTGTAGAATATCTGACATATCTACCTACAATATACATTACACATATTTTACACAGTATCCCATAATGCAAAGCACACTTGCACAGCGGGACCACCTTAGACATGTCATTGTCGTTATATGCCCATACACATGCCTACTGTGACAGTATATCAACATATACTATCCCCGGCTATGGCACGTACTTGTTGGACATACCCTACCACTGACGGCGGGTTGTATGTAATTGTTCTGTTTAAACCCCTCATGTAGCATCCCTTGTGGTGTCTGTGATGTGTACCTTGTGGCCCACTGCTGGACGCACAGTTTCTACAAGCTTAAGTATGCTCAGCAAGATATCACTACATAAATACCTTTTCCCATGTTATGCATTGCGGACACTTTTAATTAATGCAAACCAGGCTATACATACAGTAGATAATTAATACAAAACATGCTATACATAAACTTACATACTGAGTGTTCTACATACCTTGTTATCATTACGGACTTTTGCCTCTATCTCTCTCACACTGCTTACACGGGTATTTTGTATGAACATACGGTTTGAATGTCTGGCAAGTCTTCCTTATATACGTCGATACCTGTAACATGTGGTTTCCTGCCACCTTTTGGTGTTTCTGAGTGACTAATTACTTGCATATCAGCTGTGCAGCTACTCCATTCGCCAATTACGTGGCAACAGTGGGGTATAATTTACTTCTGCACTTGGGCGTTGCCCATTTACCCTACTTCGGGGAGACGGCCTGTATTGTGTTTTGTTATGTGTAATTGCAACTGCTATACATAGAGACAGGTATACTTTGGATTCATGTCCCCCGTGGATTGTGTGTGACAGCTAGAGTATGTGGTTCAACATGTGGGTGTACCTGTCATCCCAACGTCTGTTAATGGACTATTGCAAACAAAACCTGTAACATCGCCGTTTGTTCCATTATACAACGGCTGCAATTTTGCACGGCGCCTTTAATTGTGTCTCTCACAAGGTATGTTGACGGTTCTGCAGTTGTAATTGACTGACTGGATGTTTGTGCTGTTATTACAGTCTGTATTGCTATAGTTTCTAGTGTGGGGGATGTCGGTGGGTGTACGTAGCATATACAGGTTTGTGGGGCTTGCATTTCTACATATTCCATATATATATGTGTGGGCTCCGTCCCTAATTAAAGAGCTATCAGTTAGTAGACTTATGTTATGGGATTGTACATTGGGCCATTGTTAATTGATTTCTATAATAGTATGCAGGTGAGGTTGATACTTCCATACCTCTGGAATTGCAGCGATATGTAAAGGGATATGTCTACATGACAGCTATCCCATGTATTTCTGTCCCAGATATTTGCAGTCATTGCGGTTGTGTTGGTAACAGAAACTCTTTGCCATGGGTTGCCACCTTTTCATATGGCCATTGTTGGACACTTCTGGGACACACAGCGGTGTTACAGGCCAACACATAGCCACGGTCAGTACACAGGATAGCACATACTTTTATCCTCAATACATACCTATTGTTGTGGGACTTTGGCTACTTATCATATTGCATGTAACATTCATGTTTCTTACATACAGGCATAACTATTTAATGCTACTATTACATTATATATGGGACATATTAATGTCCTACGATCTCGGACATTTGCCCTTTGTAATGTTTTATGTCAGGACACACCTGCCCAGGGTGGGGCTGTCCCTCCTAATGTGGGACAGGTGGTAACCATATGCCTACGGCTAGCTATACCCACACCTACCGTAATGATCTACCTCCGAGTTGGCACTAACAGACACATGATGCGGACACACACACACACACATTACAGTCACATGGGGATGCACACGGCACCCTCAACACACACATACACAGACTACGGCACTCACAAACACAGTTGAACACAGTACCTACGTGGACCACAACACCGGCAGCGGTGACTAATTATCCATTCATATCATCATACTATTACTCACGGTTGTACTGTTCCGGTACTGTGTTCTTTTGGTCTTCCAGCCTCGTGGTTACGCATGTCGGTATGTTACACATTCCATAGTTGGCGGTATCCTAATTATTTGTACCTCCAAGGTGTTATGAATGTCGTTGACCTATCTATATATATTTGCAGATATCGCTGAATCCGTATATCTCAACATATATCACTCTATCGCCCTTTCTATCTGTATTATATATATGTGTATATGTGTACATGTATATATATATATATATATATATATATATATATATATATATATATATATATATATATATATCTATATATATATCTGACGGGGACAGTGACAGGCAAGCTACACCTTTCATTGTGTACTTGTTGGTGTATAGTGTTTCCTGGACTCCGCACATTTGTGTCTGTACCTGTCACATTACACATCTGCCATAGGTTAGGGTTGCCAGCTGTCCCACCCTGCGAGGGACAGTCCCTCTTTGGGCAGTTGTGTCCTGCAAGATATTTGAAAACATGGCAAATGTCCTGTGATTTTAGAACATACTTATTACATATAGTTGATGTAATAATTGCATAAAAAAAGAAGTTATGTCCTTACCATAACGTTCCATGTGGAGTGTTCATCTCGCCTTTGTTCTTACACCTGGGTTTGGAGCTGATCCTCGGCTCCGAGTCATCGAGAAGAAGCTCGAGACCAACCTATCTCCCACAATTCCCTCTGCCCTTACCTCAGATCTAGTTTGCAAAACAATACCAGATCCAGCAACAAGAATGTAAACATACATACATACATACCAGGGTGTAACTGAAACCAGCAGCAGAACAGAGAGAAATCAGTAGCGGGAGAACCAAACCAGACCTCTAAACCGGACGTTCTTCCTGACCTGAGGGTGGGAGGGTGGGAATGTAAGAACAAAGGCGAGATGAACACTCCACATGGAACGTTATGGTAAGGACATAACTTCTTTATGTGAGAGTGTTCAATCTCGCCATTTGTTCTTACACCTGGATAGCGTCCCTAGCTCCGTGACCCTGAGATACTCACGGAAGAACGTTCCTGAGCACAGTGGAACCAAAGGTTGCCCTGTCCCTGGAAATCCTATACACTTTGTAATGATTGATGAACGTATGTGGTTTAGACCAAGTGGCGGCCGCACAAATAGTATCCAAAGGTAGGCGGGCCACATGAGCCAGAGATGTAGAGACTGATTTAGTAGAATGTCCTTTCGGTTTGGTGGGCAAACTTTGATCAGTAGCAGTATAAACAAAGTTAATACAATGAGATAGCCATTTGGAGAGAGTACGCTTCGTCACTGCCATGCCCTTTTTGTTGTCCGCAAAGGCTATAAAGAGTTGGTCTGCTTTTCTGTGATCCTTCGTTCTATCTAGATAGAATCTGAGTTGTCTATGAACATCCAACTTGTGCAACATATATTCCAGCTTATTGGAATGGTTTTTGAAAAATGTGAGGAGTTCAATGGATTGATTAATGTTGTTGACTGAACAAACCTTGGGAAGAAAGGAAGGGTTAGTGCGTAAGGATACCCTATCCGGGTGAAAAATTAAATATGGGTGCTTAATGGAAAGAGCTTGAAGTTCTGACACTCGTCTGGCTGAAGTGATAGCTACTAGAAAGAGAGTTTTCCAGGACAAGAACTTTAAGGAACAGGAAGAGGCTGGTTCAAAAGGTGGTAGCATTAGTTGGGATAAGAGGAGGTTTAGATTCCACGGAGCTGTAGGAAACCTGACTGGTGGTCTAAGATGAAAGGATCCTTTTAGAAAGGCCTTACAAAGCCTATGAGTCATAATAGGCACTCCATTCTCCCCTACATGAAAGTTGGAAATAGCAGCCAAATGAACCCTCAAGGTGGCAGAAGAAGCTCCTTGGTGAAATAGCATGGATAGAAACTCTAAAACCTCGTTTAGTGGGGCTATTAAGGGATCTAAATGTTGTGCAGTTGCCCAGTATACAAAACGCTTCCACTTACTAGTATAAATTTTTGTAGTGGAAGCTTTATGAGAGGCTACTAGAATGTTCTGAACCTCAGGAGAAAGAAGATCAGACCTGGCTAAGAAGGGAAGTGGAGCAGCCAAGCTGCTAATCTGAGGGACAGGAGCGATGGGTGGGGAGCCCCTGACGAATGGGTCAGTAGATCTGGCTCCGGGTCTAGGATCCAGGGCTCCCATATTTGGTGTGCTTGAAGAAAGGGAAAACAAATTTGTTGAGGCCAGAATGGGGCAATGAGAATTACAGTCCTTTCCAGATTCTTGGCTTTCTGGAGAAATCTCGGTATCAGAGGTATAGGGGGAAAAGTGTACAGGAGACCCGGGGGCCAATCGTGAATCAGAGCGTCCCTGGGGACTTCCCCTGGCGGGGGTAATAGGGCGAAGTAGCTTCTGCATTTGGCGTTCATTGGAGACGCAAAGAGATCGCAGCAAGGCTGGCCCCATTTGCGGAATATCCTGTCCGCTATTGTCTGTTTGAGGGACCACTCGTGAGGTAACAGGATGGCTCTGCTCAACCTGTCTGCTATGACGTTGGATAACCCCGGGATGTGCGTTGCTATCAGAAAGCGACCCGTGGACTCTGCCCATTGCCAAATTCTCATGGCCTCTCTGCATAACTGGTAAGATTTGGTTCCCCCTTGCTTGTTTATGTACCAGTCTACGGACATGTTGTCTGTTTGAACTGCAATGGTCCCTAGAGGTAGAAGGGGAGAAAGGTGTTGCAACGCTAGAAACACTGCCCTCATCTCCAGAACATTGATGTGCAGGTTGTACTCTAGATTGGTCCATTCGCCTTGGACTGTCTGTCCCTGAAAGATGCCCCCCCACCCTATCAGGGAAGCGTCCGTGGTCACTGTAGCTGTTGGAGTGGGTAGCACAAACGGCCGGCCGCCGATGAGATTGCAATTCTGTAGCCACCAAGACAGGTGTGTCTTGCAGGTGTTTATGATGTGAATTTCGTGTGTCAGCGGTAACTGTTGGAGCGACCATTGTGCGAACAGCAGCCATTGAAGAACTCTCATGTGTAGTCTTCCCAAGGGAATTGTAATGAGGGAAGCTGACATGAGTCCCAAGACTTTTAGAACCAGTTTGGCCGGGGATTTCTTGGACAATAGGAGTAGAGATGTGTGATTTTGTAGAGAGGCTATTCTTTCTGGAGGAAGTCTTAGAAGCAAGTAACGGGTATCCAAATCTGCTCCTATGAATGAGATATGCTGTGACGGCTGTAAGGCAGATTTTTCGAAATTTATGGAAATTCCGAGTTGAACACAAAGGTCAAGTGTGTAATCCCTGGCCTGAATCAGTCGACGCTCGGTGGTGGCAGTAAGGAGCCAGTTGTCCAGATACGGAAACAACTGGAATCCTAGGCGTCTCAAGTGAGACGCTACTACTGCCATGCATTTGGTGAAAACCCTGGGGGCTGAGGTTAGACCAAAGGGCAGGGCCCGAAACTGATAGTGACTGGCTCCCAGCCTGAAGCGCAAGTGATCCCTGGACACTCTGGCCATTTTGATGTGGTAGTATGCGTCCTTGAGATCTATTGAGCACATCCAGTCGTCCTTCTGTAAGAATGGAAGGATCGATTGAAGCGTGACCATCCGGAACTTTTCTTTCTTCACAAAGGTATTGAGCTTGCTTAGGTCCAGAATTGGCCTCCAGTCCCCTGTCTTTTTTGGAACTAAAAAGAACCTTGAGTAAGTTCTGAATCCTCTTTGGTCCGCCGGGACTGGTTGGATGACTCTTTTTTTCTAGCAGCTTTGAAATTTCTATAGCTGCAGGTTCTCTCAGATGGGATGGTACATCTGGGAATCTTTTCTGCAGTAATGGGGGAAATAGAAATGGAATTTTGTAACCTCTGGTAATAATGCTTTTTACCCATCTGTCTGAGGTAAGACTTTGCCAGGCCTGAGGGTATAAAGCTAAGTGACCCCCGACTGCCTCCAGAGCAGGACAGTTGGGCCTCCCTTCAGGAGTGCTGGAAAGGCTTCCCAGGGACCGTATCCCTGTCGCCTTGGTTTTGCGGACCCCCTCTGCCGCCAGGGCGACGTCTTCCACTTCTGCCCCCCCTCTGCCTCTGGAGGGGGCATCACCCTGTGTGCTTGGGAAAGAACCTTGGGGTTTACGAAACCACATTTTTCCACCTCGTTGCCCTTTGGGGTACGGTCTGGATGGGGTGGAAAAACGGACTCCGACAGCAGACAGAGTCTTTCCCTCTTGCTCACACCGGGTAAGGGTCTCCTTTACTTTGGGGCCAAAGAGAGTGACACCATCAAAAGGGGCGTTAGTAAAGGAAGACTTGAAGGCTTCCGCAAAGGAGCATAAGTGCATCCAGGATTGTCTACGGAGAGCAATCGCTGAAGCCGCAGCCCTACTCGACCCTTCGGCTGCATACGAGATGAGCCTCATGGACGAGTTTACAATTGATGTAAGGGTATTGAGCTGTGCTGTAACCTTATCTGCGACAGCAGCATCTGTAGTACCCTGGAGGGTATCTCCCAACTCTTTGACTAGATCCCTCTGTAAATGTGTGAAATGTGTCAGATAGTTCAGCGATCGCATGGAAAAAGTGGCTGAACTAAAAATGTGCTTCCCATACCTGTCCATGGTCCTAGAATCTCTGTTAGGTGGATGGACAGATGAGGAAGATTCAGACATCTCCTTTTTAGTGGCAGCTGCCACCACCATAGCGTCCACTGGAACTCTCTTTGTAAGGTATGCCTTATCCTGAGGGGCCGTAATATACTTATTAGGCTTTCTGGGAACTGGCTCCACTGTGTCAGGTGTCTCCCACGCCCTTCGAGCAATCAAATCCATTAACTCATCGAAGGGCGGAATGACCCAGGAGGAAGAAGGGCGAGCACCGAATGCCTTCAGCAAGACTGACTCATCCTCAGAAGGGGGTAGGGCTTGCCAATCACCTCTCTGTTTTAGGATCTCCAGGATGTCAGAAAAGGAGACATCCTCCGAGGGTGATTTTGGGGACCCTTCTGACTCATCCAAGTCAGTGTCCGATGTTAAGGACTCTTGTGGAGAATCCAAGTGCCTTCTCTTACACAATCTTTTCCTCAGAATTTCCTCAGGGGGGGCATCCAATGAAGCCTCTGAGGAAGAGGGGGCTCCCTCTAGGAGCAGCTGAGACACTGGTGCTTGACGCTTTTGAGTAGCCGTAGGTGCAGAAGAGGACAATGGGCCTTTATGGGAGGGAGACGCTGCTTCTGCTGAGGTAGTTGTCTGGGAAGACAATACCTTCCTCATAAGATCGAAGGCCCCCGGACCCCGAGCCGAAGAATCCCCCGGTTCCGAAGAACGTGGAGGAATCTCCGACGCAGAAGCCAAGGGCACCGATCCCGAGGACGGAGCAGAGGTGATCCGTGCCGAGGCACCGAGAGGGAAAGTCGGCATTGAAACATCGGTTCGGCTCTCAGTCTCGGAACCAAGGATAGATTGTCGGCTCCGCGAGTCCGGGAGAGGTTCCGACGGAGTCAAGGTTAATGGTGCCGACCGAGAAAGAGATGGTTCCGGCACCAAGGGCTCTACAATCAACAAATCAGCGTCTCCCGGCTCCGAGGGCTGAACAGGCCTCGGAGGAGGATCAGATGGAGACAAGGGAAGGCCTTCAAGTCTCGACACCAACTGAGAGGAGACTGCAATGAGTTTGGACAGGGCCGTGTTCTCCATCAGCTTCTGCACCACACGGTCTACGTCGGTGTCGGAGAGGGGCCTGGAAGACCGCGTCGAAGAAATCAAAGACAGTGCCGACCTCAAAAGAGCAGGAGGTGGCAGTTCTGTCACCGGTTCCAAGACTCAAGGCTCGGTGACAGACACTAGTTCGATACTCGGCCCCGAAGCCTGTGGAACCGGTGAACGAACTTTAAAAGAAGAACTTGGAGCTGATGACGTAGGCTCCGAAGTCTTCGACTCCTTTGAAGATTTAGAAATCTGGTCTGACTTATCTAAAGCCTCCTGAAAAGCAGGCTTCAGAAGACCCCTGTCCATAAGCTTCCTGCACCTATCTGTCATGACCCTTCCACTAAAGGAGTGACATATGGAGCAGTCCTCCTTAAGATGGAGAGGGCCAAGACAGTAGACACAGGAGCTATGGGTGTCTGTGACAGACATCTTCTGTCCGCACTGACATCTTTTAAAACCTGACTTAACCTTGTCAGACATGTCAAAGCCAAAAAAGTCACAATAACTGGTGAAATTACAATCAATACACTCAATCTTAGCCAAATGCCAAGAAATAATGTTCTGAAGTAATAACTATAATAGTCAAATCTGAAAATTAGTGAGTGGGGTAGGCCCTAGGATCCTAACTAAACAAAAAACTGTTAAAAAACACTAAAGATTTAGTCAATCAGAACCGAAGACCCACACACACACACACACACACACACACACACTAATAAGTCTCACAATCTAACAACTTTAGATTAAATTTTTAGAAGAAAAAAGGTAAATCTTATCTGAAGTTGGCTCAGAGCTCTTCAAACGATGTGATCAGTTGAGCGGCAAACTAGATCTGGGGTAAGGGCAGAGGGAATTGTGGGATATAGGTTGGTCTCGAGCTTCTTCTCGATGTAGAGCTTTGCTAAGCGGCCGACTCGGAGCCGAGGATCGGCTCTGAACCCAGGTGTAAGAACAAACGGCGAGATTGAACACTCTCACATCAGTTATTCTGTATCTGAACCAACAAACAGAATAAGTAAGTCAACATTACAAGAATGAGCTTTTATCTAGGCAAAACAGTGCAGTTCTGCTTTTCGTACTGGCCGGGTGTATGTGTCGGCCTGCAGACATCTGACGTATGTCCCACATTAGTCATTTGAAGAGGTGGCAACCCTACCATAGGTACATCTTGCCTAGCAATAGTGTTAGGTGATTTGATACATGATTGCGTGTTCTACACCTGGCAGTGGTTGTTTTACCCTTCAGAGCAGGCGCTATTAGTACAGGGGTGAATAATGCTGGTTTCACCTGTTCTGGACATCATTGACCATGATCTGCGAGATATTCAGAGTAGCTTATCCCTGTTTCGCGCATATCCATATAGTCATATTTAAATGTCGCTTACCAGCAGTGGGCAATGCATATTCCCGGTAACATGTGCTAAACATGATCTGCTGACCTGCATCCAACATGCATTACTCGTGCCTTCGGGATTACGTTACATCCCTTGCAGGACGTGGGACCGGGAGCGTGCACGACGGTCAATGCATTTAACATATGGCCATCTGGGATTTGTACACATGTTATGTCGTTTTGTACGTGGAGTATACTACGGCTGTTACTCCATACTGCACTCACATGGGTAACTCAGTTAGTTTACATATTGATGAGTCCAGTTAATGGTATGTCCATGTGATGTTTACTGGATGTGCTCCGGCATTGGGTATGTATATCTCAGTGAGCCACACACGATACTGTGCTACACCTTCAAACGACCGTGGGTGGAGCATGCTGGGGTGTCGAATACCTGTCATGGGTACACCCCATGCCTTGACACAACATCCATGATTATATTATGTGGAGCCCCTCATTAACGCAGCAGGGACTCTGTGCTGAGTGTGTGCAGAACAGTGCTTACACACATGTGCTCCCACGATTGCCTCTGCTCCTCTACGCGACAGTTGGTTACTCAATGTTGTGGCGACAGCAGACACTGTTTGCACCATTTGGTGTATGGCCTCTGACAATCGGCCGTGTACCTACCGATGTACCTGGGAACCTATACACACAACACCACCATATGCTGATAGGCGCATGTACTGTTCAGGTGTTGATATTGCTTGTTCCAATAGCTGTTTTGTGTACAATGTTTGAGGGCTGCCTATGTAGCATTGACACAGTGGGCCACCTATACATTACAATTTACAGATGGTCGTGCTTGTGTGCCATCCATTTTACTGTGTGTGCAGGTGGAGAGGTGTGTCAGTCCGTAGGGGCCTACACTGTCAGAGTATGTGCTATACATTCCCTCTTTGCCAAGGCATAGGTATATTGGGCACACCTCCGTCTGCCTACTGGGGCTGGCACAGTGTGTTCATGGTCTGAATCCCTCTGTGCCTGTGATGGCCTTTGCAATTGTGGTGGGCTATGAGGGCCTTCACCATTTTGTCCCTGCTGTAGCTGTTTCCGCAGGATCATATTATGTAGCATGGCACATACTATCACGATGTGGGCACACATGCCTGGAGAGTACTGCAAGGCTCCACCAGATGTGTCCAAGCACTGGAACCGTGATTTCAGCATCCCGAACACATGCTCTATGATGATTCTGGTTTGTGCATGTGCCTCATTATGGCGTTCTTGCATGGGTGTGTGTGCATTTCTGATGGGAGTCATCCTCCATGGCTCCAGTGCATAGCCAGCATCCCCCACAAGGTGGCCATGTGGGATGTCCCCCCTGACAAATACCTGATACAGCTGTGAGGCATGCCATATATGGGAGTCATGGTAGCTTCCAGGGCTGCCAGCACACACATCCATGATAATGCCCTGGGCATTGCACACGACCTGGCAGTTGATGGAGTGGAATCCCTTGCAGTTTATGTAGCGCCTACTATGCTCACTGGGTGGTGACTTGATTTGTCTGTGCGTCCAGTACCTCCGGGTAGTGTGCCACACGGTGGAAGTGACGCATATTGCTGGCCAACTCCTCCTGAGTTCGGGGGAAGTATATATGCTCATTGGCATGTGGTAACATGGCATCCAGGAACTGGTGTAGTACCCTGGATGCTGATGCCTGTGAGATCCCCATTATATCTCCAGTTGGCCTTTGAAAGGTACCTGTGGCTAGTATTCGCATGCTTACACATACCTTCGTGTCCACTGGGATGGGTTCCCCTCTGTTATTTCTGGTTCTCAGGCGTGGCCAGCACAGCTCCACTATTTGCTGTAAGATGTCCCTGTCCACCCTGTAACGCTCTACTATCTCCAGATCATGTAGCCCCTGGTAGGTTACCCTTGGTCTGAACACTCTTCTCCTCCTCCGGGGCCTGCGGTGGTTGTCAGCATCATCCTCCACAACACCGTCAGTCTCTAACGCATGCTGATGAATCACAGCTATGGCAGCTCCCAACATGTACATTTTAAAAGTTCCCCATGTGTTTACACCTATGGTGCAGTGTTTGGGAATTCACAAGTGTGCAGTGTTTGGGAATTCACAGGTGTGTGTAGGGTGCTTTCACACTTTATACTATTGTGCTGTGAACACTGATGATGTCATAGGGTGTGTATGTACGATCGTAGCTACAGGGTATCTTATGTGTTTTACTACCGGAACTACTATTGTGGTGCCTTTGGTGTTGAATTACATTTGGCTGCCGTGGATTACCTCTTGACCTTCCCTTTACATTTTTGCATGTTCCACCTACCATTTTCTGGCATGCATCCAGCCGCCTGCTTTCATTAGTACTTTCCTAGACCTGGCGTATCTTGCGTAATGTGTGCTATTGCCGGTCTACTGTCGGTTTGCTTTGCTCTGCTATGACAGATCTCCTGTCTTTGCAATCCAATGCCTCCCCTCCTTTCTTTGCATTCCGATGCCTCCCCTATCCTGTTTTGCATGTTTCTGTGAGCAGACTTGACAGCTGCAGTCGAGTGGCCGCCATGAGTTGATTGGTGTTGATTGCTCATTAGTACGCTAATGACCCTACTTCGGCATTTCCTTCTTTTCTTCCCCTGACCTTCCTGTTTGTGCTATTGTTCGCACCGCGTGCATCCGCTTACTGGGTTTCGGGCATGTTTTCATCCCCGTACACATGCGCTTTTGGGCACCATGTGTGCTCTCAACTAAACGATTCTATACCTTCCTCCCCACCACTGTCCTACAGATTTACTTAGCAATGGTCAGGCCAGATTTGCATTGCTCCAATGTGCTTGCTGCTACGGTGGCACACCCCTCTGCTGATGTCATGTATCTCCTCTGAGCCACTCCTCGGTGTTATAGCTCTGCGCCGTATGGTTCAACCTTCATCCAGCGGGACATTTGCGATTCAGTATTATATGCCTCATTTGCATGGCATTGACTACTAATTCATAGTTACTGCGCTGAACACTGTTGCAGGCCCTTAGCAACCCTTGCACCTTGGTTGTGGTGTTCCATGCCTACCATTGTGTATTATGGTGTAAACCTGATTTGTATTACATTGCGATTTTATGACATTTTTATATATTTTCTTTATGTTCCAGTTTGCGCACACATGCCCTGCGGTTCTACTGTGCGTTACTGTGGACATGACATTAAATGTTTTTTAGGTGTTGTGCATCTTTTCTTATGCCATTGGCTGTGTATTTAGCCATTGGCATATGTTAACTCTGTAATACATGAGTCTGGTCCGCTTCCATAGCTCCGATGTTCTGTTTGGGAAAATGTAAACCGTGTTTTTTGGTTTACATTTCCGTTGACTTACGCTACACCTGCACCACTTCATGAATCACTATCTGCCTTCATTTGCATGGTGCGACACTGCGCATGGGGTGATTAGCATACCTATGCCGAGGGCTGCGCAGTTCTGGTGTACGCCGATAGTGCACGTGGTATTGGATCGTACCTGAATCGCTCGACGGCCATATTTGGCATTATTCTGCCTATGCTACACCTGCGCCTGGCGCAAGCTTCATGAATCCCAGGGTATATCTATTGTTGAGCTATTCAGATTGAAACCGATCATCAACCTCTGGTTACTATTTGCATTCAGCTCCAGTGAGTTTACAAAGAATGATGCTCAAATTGCAAAAGTCCAACTTTAAAATGATCTATACAAAAGGCAAACTTCTTTATCTAGCTGATACCTTAAACAGATCACCCAGAAATACAATGGAACAGCTTAATGCAGAAAATTTTCACTTTGACATAATGGCAGTGTGTAATTTTTCTACCACAAGACTTGATGAGCTGAGAGATCATACAAAGACTGATCCAGTTTTGGAAAATCTCAACCACTACATTAATGTTGGATGGCCATCAAAGCAATCTAGTGTACCACCTGAACGGCAAACCTATTTTCCTTACAGAGATGAGATGTTGATGGAAGATGGTATTATTTTCAAAGGTCCTAAAATTGTTGTTCCTGCTTCCTTACATGAATATATCCAGATTTTGCATCATGGTCACCCAGGTTCTGACTCTACCAAAAGAAGGGCGAAAGAACTAGTATTTTGGCCTTCACTAGTGAAAGACATTGATAAAGTACTTTCTTCTTGTTCAGCATGCAATAGTACTAAACTGCATTTTCAAAGAGAACCACTTCAACTAAGTCAAGTTCCTGAACTACCTTGGTCAATAGTAGCCACTGATATATTCGAGTGGAAAAATCACCATTACTTAGTACTGGTATACTCTTACTCAGACTGGTTTGAGATTGATCTAAAATCCAGTACTGTTATTACTAAGTTGAAAAGTCATTTGTCAGTCCATGACAGTCCACACAAAGTTATTTCTGACAATGGTACTCAATTTACTAGTCAGGTATTTCAGAAATTTGCAAGAGAATGGGACTTTGTACATGTTACTAGTAGTCCAGAATATCTACAGTCAAATGGACTAGCTGAATGTGCAGTGCAGAGTACAAAGCAATTACTCAGAAAGATCAAAGCATGATAATGCCGATGGTTTTTTGAATCTACTTAATCTCAGAAACATACCTCGTGATGATATACTTGGCTCACCTGCTCAAAGACTTCTATCCAGGCAAACCAGAACAATGCTACCTATTAGTTCCAGTTTATTGAGGCCTAAAGCTAAAAACAACAGGACCATCAGAGCCCAATTATTCAAAAATCATTCTATCCAGAAGTCCAGTTATGAAAAATCAAGCAGATTTCTTGCCCGTTGAGGGAAGGAGAGACAGTGAGGATACAAATTATGAAAGGTTTTGACTGAGGTATGGAGTATAGGAGAAATCTGAGACATATGCTTCCTGTACCCGAATTATTATCACAGCATTGTTCCTGTGATACAGACTCTAGATCTCAGATCAAACTGGACAATGTTCCTATTCCAGAACATGTCTTACCTTCTGATTCCATTCCTGAGGATGTTCCCAACATTCCCAAGGTTGAACATTGAGAAGAGACAGTTCCAGTTGTTAAATCTAATTTCCAGTTTTATGTCACACAATATGGTCGGACTTCTAGGCCACGTATGAAATATTCAGCAACTTGGACATAACTGTATATACATACAAAGTTCTGTATACTGCATGACTAAAAAAAGCTAATTGTATTATTTGCATGTGAACTGAAATTTTCATCATCACA
Organism: Protopterus annectens; assembly: GCF_019279795.1. Lineage (NCBI taxonomy): Eukaryota > Metazoa > Chordata > Ceratodontiformes > Protopteridae > Protopterus > Protopterus annectens. The sequence goes on from NC_056748.1 coordinate 552,871,857, forward strand.
TAATCTATTTTCTCAAAGAGGGAGGATGTAGAGCAGAGTGAGTGATGTGCCTTTAAGAAGCAATGCAAGTGATGTACGTGCATATATAAAAAGCAGGCACATTCTATTCCTACTCCCATTTTTGAAAGTACAACCAGAGAGTAAGCACATGAGAATGAATGCAGTTGTTTATATGTAAGTTAAAGTTAATAAGCTTCTACAATGATGCATTTGTACAAAATAAAGCTGCTTGAACAGAACCCACAAAGTCTCGTCTATTACATCCTGATTAGACAAGTGATAACATGGGTATATCCATTTTTGTCTGAGCACTCCAGTTAATGGTCATATATTGACAGTAGTATGGAAGTCATACTGGTTTATTTTTACTTTTAGGAACACAATTATCAAGGTTTGTTTATAAAAGGGTAGGAAAGTCCCAGTATGATTCAGTGACTAAAGATGTGAGCTAATAATCTGTCTATAGTAGGCCTTACCATGAGAAACAAGGGAGCAGATGTACTAGATTTGGGTTACAGTTAGGATCTGGTTGTTACATTTCAGCATTACTGACTGTAACATTCTGTAGGCTAGTTTTGAATGGATGCCTTTCAACACAGTTTGGAAGACTGATGGATATTACCTCTGTATGTATTGAGCCTTCCAAGTCTATACCAGGCAGATAAAGTCAGAAAACACACAGTACGTTGATATTTTAAGATGTATTGCAGGATATATGCATATGTCTTTCTCTGTGTGTTACAGAATGTATGGGTTTGTCCCCTCACTTGTAAGTAAAAGAGATACAGACCTGACCCAGTACAGGGTATGTATGCTGAAAGGTATTTCTAGAAATCACTGTCAAATGTACAAATAGTTATATAACCTGTACAGATGTGGATAAAGTTTTGATTTTATGCAGATAATGTCATTTCCATCCTTTTATGATTTAGAGAACACCCTTCCCAGTGTCTTAGCAGGTAGTACACTGCTTAATTTATTTCCAACAGGCATCATTATGTCCATAGTTTCTCTGCAGGTATTAAAAATATATAGTGTGGCCTTGCTTGGTCCTATTCAGTATGTAAAAAGAAAGAGTGACTTGTGAAATATTCCTGAGTTTGTTACTTTTACTAACCCAGCTAATCTACTGGCTACCAGAATCTAGTATACTGAAGATGCAGAACATCACAAATTCAGCTATGGCAGAGGGATGGAACCAAGACTATGGCCTCCATGAGCTGAGTTCAGTTAGTATATCAGGCAGGGGAGGAACCAGGCATAAAGGGTGTAAAATTCCTGATAAATGAGTATCTCACAGGAAGTTTGCTGAGACACAAATCTTGTTAGGGCAAGAAGCTTTATTGGTCCATAATAGCACTGCAGCTACTAAGACTACACAAAGGCATATCTAACATGGAAGACTACAAAGACTAGTTTAAATACACGAAACAAAGCACTGGCTAGCTTAGGTGGCACCTTCTGGAATATTTTTTTCCGCTCACAATTCATATTCATAAACTGACAATAACATCATCCAAACATCATCTAGTGATAGATTAAGCTGTTACATTTCAGAATGCTGTCAAACTGTGGACAAGTTTCTCATGATCTCACGTGTAATTTTCTTTTAAACAAATAACACCACAGTCATTACAGAACTTGTAATAAAAGCAAGAACAAAATATAATGGCAGACTATCTATGTTTCTAACTGCTTTTCTGGGCAAGCAAGTTAGCATATTTTATATATATATATATATATATATATATATATATATATATATATATATGGGTCTACTACAGTTGATTGAAAACTCACTTGACTGAAAATGAAATTACTAGGACCATTTCACTGAAAGCTCACTTCACTGAAAACTCATTTTGTTGAAACTCATTTTGTTGAAAGTTTTATAAATGGCCTTTTCCCCACTGTAGTGCAATCCTGGAGTTAGTATATAAAGTAAAGGGGGTGTGGGGGGCACAGCCCCCCACATATTATAAACATTTTAAACTATACACAGTGATACTTACAAGTGCAATGAACAAGTGTTTCTAAAAGAGAATATATAACCAAGATATGTGGAGGCTTCGCCTCCCACCCCCCCTTACTTTATATACTAACTCCAGGATCGCACTACAGTGGGGAAAAGGCCATTTATAACTTTCAACAAAATGAGTTTTAATCAAGCGAGTTTTCAGTGAAGTGAGCTTTCAGTGAAGTGGTCCTAGTAATTTCATTTTCAGTCAAGTGAGTTTTCAATCAACCATAGTAGACCCATATATATATATATATATATATATATATATATATATATATATATATATATATATATATATATATATATATATATATATACACACACACACACACACACACACACACATACATATTTATAGCATTTCGTCGGGTTAGCTGGGATTTTATGAGTAGGGTAATGACATCATTTGTATTTCTTCCAGGTTTCTAAAACCATTCTGAAAGACTTCCTAGCCAAAATCTGTCTTTGTCCCTGCTTACACCTCCTTGCTTCTCCTTCTTCACTCACTTTCTAACCTCAATCAATTTCTCTCCCCAACTCTCTATCTAAATATGCTATAACCCAGTTTTCATATTGCAATTTATTTTGTATTATTCTAAGTTACCTTTAATTTCTCACAACCGGCTAAAGTCTCTCTAAACAATAAATCATTTTCATATAAGTTGTATCTGTTTTAACCAATTTTGACACATTATTTCTAATGTGGTATAATTATTTAAACTGTAGATGTTATATGTAGAAATGTAGAAGTGCTAATAGTTTGATCATTGTGTTCTATAATTATTTAATAGTTAAGAAATTGTACTGTGAAGTCTGCTTTATTTATGATTAGCATTTCTTGCTATTTCTTTTTTAAAATAGAAATGTACAAGCTATGCCCATTTTATTATTCATGTTTTTTGCTGCTATCTCTTTTTTCAGTTTGTTATCTCATTCAAGCCTATAGCACCTTTTTGTATGTTTCTATTTACCACCCAAAGCTTCTTATGGTGTCTGAACATTTTTGAGGTTGTCTGTCTTATTGAAGTGATTCACCAATTAATAAGAGACTGCTTTAGAAAGGGCAAGGTGTAAGTAACAAAATTACACTAAAATTGTCAATCTAGGATGCTCTGCAGTAGAAAAATTAATCATATGTATACTCCCATTTTTACAGCAAAGAAGCCTACATTTTTTTGGAGGGGGCATGGTTGGAGACAGAAAATACATTATCATTGTCCACTAATAGTGCACTATATTTGTGATACTGCTAGTTGTTTGCTAGTAATTATGAAGGTTTGCATTATTTCTGTACATACCTACCCCGGAATTCATGAAGCTCGGCGTAAGGACGGCATTAGGCTTGCGCTGACCGTGCGCCGTAGAGATGTCGCAGTAGTGCCATATGCATATTAATGAAGATGCGCTGTCGCCACATCCACATGCATAAGAAACGTGCACGAGTGCATGGGGCATGTCGAAGCGCCGCATGGAGACGTGGACATCTCGGCTGTTTACGTGCAACCTAAAATGCTGAATATGACAGCCTGCCTCAAACAGTAATCACACCTGTCAGTGTCCGTGGATATTGAAACGTATGCAAAGCATGCAAGACAGTTTGGCGGACACAAAAATAAGAAGCAAACACAAATGCATGCAGCTGAATATTGAGTCCCCATCCCTCGAACAAATGACATTTAAAAACCGGTGCCTGTATTCTATTGCAGTGTTGATAGTTATACCAAGTGGAAGCGAAATGCATCATGTTAGCATGCCACCAATAGCTAAGTCTAGCCCAATGGTCAGGGTTACCACCTGTCCCACATTGTGAGGGACAGTCCCCCTCTGGGCAGTTGTGTCCATACAAAAACCATTATAAATGTAAAATATCCTGCGACCGTAGGACATAATTATGTCCCACATCTCCTGTAATAGTCACATACAATAGTTATTTCCATATGTAACATACCTACATGTTACAAGAAATAGAATAAGCAAGTAAACAAAACAGAAGAAGCAGCTAAACTGCTACAACAATAAGCTTACATCCGGGCATAAACCAAAACTACTATCCGTTGTACTGACCGTAGGTATGTGTTGGCCTGTAAAATCTGATGTGTGTCTCGAATATATCCCATCCCGGCCATATGAAAAGGTGGCAACCCTACCATTGGTCAGAGCAGTCACCCAAAATCTGCCCATTTGCGGTCCAAGGCGTCCTTGTCAGGATGGGCCAAAGATGAACGGGTATTACCCGGGTCTACCTACCATGTCATGAAAGATAAGTATTTGCATGTACCTATATGTGTGATGTACACCATGTGGAAGGTGAAAAATGCAAGGGTAGTCCTCACAACCATACAGGTACCAGAGATGTGTAGTGTATGCAATGTGTTCCCATGACCATGCCATGGGCCATCAACCAGAGAAGGGATGGATGGAGTGTGTGGAATATGGGTGTGGGAGGATGGGTAATGTAATAATTCACAAAGGGGAGACTGTGTTGAATGCACAATAGGTGAACTGGAGGTGTATGAGGGAGCAGTGGGTGAATCAGAAAGAAACACAAAGAACAAACATACACATCCGCAATACAACCTGACAGGCCATACTGTAGAACACAATCCCACAAACATATGAATATTAAAATGTGCGATACACATGTACAGAAACATCACTGGCACATACCCACATAATGGTCTGGACTGAACTGAGCCATCCAACTACAACACACCTGGATGCATAATTGAATACCCATCATCCCCTCCACAGCACACAACCCCCCCCTATTCCTGAACATCCGCCAAATCCAGCCATACTTGGGCTGCTAGCTTGGCACAGCTATATCTGCACATAGTGACCACTACTCATATCTAGTAGGCAGTCTCACCCTAGGCAGTGTCAGGATTGCAAACTACGTATCCCTTGCATGTAAAACCCTATCACATTTTCGTAAATCCAAAAAGATTGAAGGTTATTGTCTTGTTCAATTTTTGGATATCCCTCATGGGATAAGTATCCTGTGTACCCATCAGACTTGGTATCACGACACAATGTCCAGTCCTGTAGACATCTGGACACAAGTTGTATGTGCAGTAGTGGTTCATGAGACTGCTCAGCCTCCAGTCAGTCATGCAGAGCCTACTACCCGGGATTAAACACCTGACCGTGATGCATGGCTCCCCACATGAATTATCGAGAGTATATACTTTACACATTCTCATAGTGGCAGTTGGATATAGGGTGATTAAGGTGCTGACATAAGCTGGGTACCTCCTGTCCCACTTTGTAAGGGCCAGTCCCTGTTTGGGTAGGTGTGTCCTGACCAAGAATGATACAATGGCAAATGCCCTGTGATTGTAGGAAATAACTATGTAGCATATTTCATGTAACAGTTGCCTAAAACAGGTATTTCTGTATGTAAAATACATAAATCTTACAAGAAAAAGAATAAGCAACTAAACTGCTACAAGAATAAGCTCTCATCTAGGAAAATAAGTAAAGTTCTAAACCCTTTACTGACCATGGGTATGTGTTGGCCTGAAAAATCTGGTGTGTCCCGAATATATCCCATCCTGGCCATATGAAAATGTGGCAACCCTACCAATGGTCAGAGCATTCGCACAATAACTGGCCAGCCTCTTAATCCCCCCTAAAACCAGTGACCTTTGGAGGAAAGGTGTTGAATGACACTGAATGAATAATGACAATAATTAAGAGTAATAGATGTCTTCTACTTCAGAAAATAAATATTACTACATATGCTCTGAATCTGTCAACATGTTTCAAGTTAATAGTACTAATATTGTAAAAGTGTCCATGATGGTCCATGAATTGTCCTTGCCTTGTCCCTGTTACTGTTGAAATTAGTCCCTGAGTGGTTGAGAGGTCTGTACACATATGCACACCAACCAACTGTCACATTTGTTGCCAGTACTGTTGAATACATGTAGTGAAGTCATATATCCTAGATACCATCCATGCAGAATGTACCACAAATGGTGTACTGGCCAAACCGGTGACTAAGGTGTGTCTGTTTCTGGGTCCAAGCCATGCAAGGGCCCCTAATTTTATGTGATGGCCAGAATAATGTCGGTGGGATATAGGGAGGTAAAGGCAGTGGGGATGAGCGGCTGACATTCAACAGTATGAAAAATGTAAATAGGTATGTAGGTGTATATGTATGTGCATATATATATATATATATATACATATATATATATATATATATATATATATATATATATATATATATATATATATAAATGAACATGGTCACAATACACAACAAATCAGTCATAACGAATGTGAAGGGAAACACCAGTGGAACCCCTCCCCCCACCCCGCATTATGTAGTGCCGACATAATAAGCTGGTCAGAGGTGGGCAAACCCCTGCATCTGTAAACACAGGTAGAATGGTAACATTGGGACTAACTCTGTTCACGTGCTAATTCTGACTTTCACAGGTACAGGGCTGTTCCAGTATCCAGTCGGCCAAGCCAAAACCAGGATGACCACATGAACAACCTGACAAACACACGTATGTGCCAGGACTATAAGCTTTGGAGTTCTGAATATCCTCGGAGTGAGTAAACATGCAGCACGGGTCCAGAGCAGTAGGGAATAGGGAATGGTGCATGTGTAGTACTGCGGTTTTCCCAGAAGGAGAATGGATGCCTGCTGTGTAAGTGAAGCGTTGAGGTGTGTGTTCGGGTAGCTATGAACCATGGGTATATATATAAATTAAGCAGAACACCAGTAGTGTAGTGGTTAGAGCATCTGCCTAACGTAAAGGCATTCCCGGTTCAAGTTCAACTATAGCACATATCATTTTCTTGTGGAATGAATGTCACTGTGCTGTAAAGCCAACATTTAAACATGTAAAGGTGAACGTGTGTTTCGCATGGGGCCATTAACTGGATTCCTTCAATCAAAGTGGTACTGTCATAATGAATAAGGCAAGCGTAAACACAAAGAAGCGGCAGTAAACATATGTAACTCACATTAAGCATATGCGAGTGCGCCTGCACGGGTGTAAGCAGCTCCCAGCATAGAAAATGTATGTTTTTACGTACAGATATATACATACACACACACACACACACACACACACACACACACACACACACACACACACATGCACACACACAGATATATATATATATACACACACACACACACACACACACACACACACACACACACACACACACACACACACACACACACACACACACACACACACATATCTATATATATATATATATATATATATATATATATATATATATATATATATATATATATGTGAATGAAAGCTAAAAACGAAGTGTCCGTGCTTTCCTGGCGATAGTTGGTGCCAACTTGTTGTATTGTTTTATATATATATATATATCTATATATATATATATATATATATATATATATATATATATATATATATATGTGTGTGTGTGTGTATAGATATATATCCACAGACATGAAATAAATGTATATATATATATATATATATATATATATATATATATTTGAAGAAAGAACGCCATAAGAATAAAGCATACACAAGGGTTGTGAAGGGAATCTAGAGCAACTAAGGTATTATATAGTGCTTGCAGCGTATGTCAAATAAAGCTGCCCAAGAGTGAGCAGAGCACCGCTATTCACACCAGAGGTAGGGTTCTACCAGTGGGCATAACATCGTTGAATTGCTACATCTACATTACACACAGACGTAATGTAGTCCATGTTGGGACCACCTACACTTGTAAACCGCAAAAGGCCATAATCCATAACACCAGGAAAGGCACGTATGTGCAAACATAAATGGCGGGAGTCCCTATAAATACATGAGGTGGTACAAAATCTGTGTAGGGCCCCAAATGCTCTGGAGAGGTCAATGTGTAAATGTGCGTCATGGCTGCGATATCAGGTGGATAATGGCTGTTACACATGGAAACTCAACACGGGTGGGGTGGAGGAACTATGGCTATGTAATTATGGATGCAGGAGTGCCATGGTTAGTTGCGCCGGTTCCAGTGGACCGCCCCGTGTAGGTCAGCTAGTACGTAATAGGTATATATGCATACGCACATGCAGACAACAATATGTTGAAGTACATTCTCTGTAACACATGCACTCCATTTATTGACATAAATAATATGAATGTGCACAGACAAACAAATACAGTAGCTGGAATAATAGGCTTTGCAGATGAGGAACAGGTCAAATGACACTGTATCACATCCCAATTACCATTGGTAATCCATACATGAACATATTGCGGCATCTGTCTGCTGTATAATGTGCTAAATACCGATTACAAGATAACCGGAGTGAAGTGTCGGTGTCATAATGACGAAGGCAATAGTATGCTGGTGAAGTATATATAAAACCCAATACGCATGTGTAAGTGTGTATGGCCGGGAAATGTATTGGTCAACGGACACACAGATGTATCTATATATACACATATATATATATATATATATATATATATATATATATAAATCTATATATATATATATATATATATATATATATATATATATATACATGCAACATATATAGATATATACACACACATATATATATATATATATATATATATATATATATATATATATATATTTATATATATATATATATATATATGTTACTGTACATATACACATGTACATACCTAGGTTACGTTACAGCAATTACGGGTAACATATGTTCAGACCGGGCATATGTTAGTGGGAGGTCCAATAAACTAACTTCTACCTCCCACACCCCCCCAGCTAGGCCGGTGAGACATACAGACACGCAATAAAGGTAAATACACCGCTGCTTTCCAGACCACTGGCAGGAAACTACCAGTGGGAGAGATCTGCAAGCTCTACACTTTAAACATGGATCACGGTGTCCCTTGTGGGACACCAAAAATTTGCCTTGTAAGCAAACCTATGATGATTGACGTGACCAGGATGTAGCTGTACACGGTACAGTAGGTTGTGCAAGTCTGATAACACACGGGCTGACAAAACGTATGACGTGTCCCGAGACGGGGAAAGTGAGCAGTGTGTAGGGGTGTGCTCATACCCCAGCTGCACTCACAGTAAGGGTGAGTGTTGTAGAGGGGTATCAGTTAGGGGAATCATGGGTATGCAATAATGGGCCTAAGTGTGCAGGTGTTGGTTGGCATAGATGTATTAGGCCCACCCCGTGGAATTAATTAATATTCCTATGTGGGCATAGCAGACACCAATACCTCCCAAACCATAAGAGCACATCTATTGGATAGTCCGTAAACCATTGGGGGAACACATAGGGACTATATCAGTGAAGTGTACCCGATTATCATGGACGTCTGTGATTACGAATCAGAATCTAACACAGTCCTAACTAAACCCTTCCAGAACTAATGATATTAGGTCAACAGGTGGCGGAATACACGTAATAACTAATGACACATATATATATATATATATATATATATATATATATATATATATACATATATATATACATATTATATATATATATATATACACCTATATACACACATATATATATATGTTTTATATATATATATATATATATATATATATATATATATATATATATATATATATATATATATATATATATATATATATATATATATATATATATATATATATATATGTATATATTTATATATATATATATATATATATATATATATATATATATATATATATGTATGTTACTGTAGATATACACATGTACATACCTAGGTTACATTACAGCAATTACGGGTAACATATGCTCAGACCGGGCATATGTTAGTGGGAGGTCCAATAAACTAACGTCTACCTCCCACACCCCCCTCAGCTAGGCTGTTGAGACATACATACACGCAATAAAGGTAAATACATCACTGCTTTCCAGACCACCGGCAGGAAACTACCAGTGGGAGAGATCTGCATGGTCTTCACTTTAAACATGGATCACGGGGTCCCTTGTGGGACACCAAAAATTTCCATTTTAGGCAACCCAATAATGACTGATGTGACCAGGATGTAGCTGTACACGGAACAGTAGGTTGCGCAAGTCTGATAACACACAGGTTGACAAAACGAACGACATGTGTCCTGACATGGGGAGAGTGGGCAGTGTGTTCATACCCCAGCTGTGCTCACAGTAAGGATGAGTGCTGTAGAGGGGTGTCAGGTAGGGGAATCATGGGTATGCAATAATTGGCCTAAGTGTGCAGGTGTTGGTTGGCAGATATGTATTAAGCCCGCCACGTGGAAGTAATTAATATTCCTATGTGGGTATAGCAGACGCTCATACCTCCCAAACCTTAAGAGCACATCTACTGGATAGTCTGTAAACCATTGGGGGAACACATAGGAACTATATCAGTGAACTGTACCCGATTATCATGGACGTCCATGATTATGAATCAGAATCTAATGCACTCCCAACTAAAGTCTTCCAGAACTAGTGAAATTAGGTGGACAGGTGGCGAAATACATGTAATGACTAATGACAACATGTATGAGTCATAAACAGCATGTACCTTAACAAATGTGTATGAATACATATGCTCTGGGACTGTCAATGTGTCAGGTTAATAGTACCAATCATCTAAATGTGTCCCTGATTCAGTGTTCATTCTCCCCCATTCGTATGTGAGGTCTGCTAGTGACGGAAAGCGCATATTCCGACGACTACCTTAGGTAGATGATAGCATAATAGGTTGGGGTTAGCACCTGTTCACCTTTGCGAGGGACAGTCCACTTTGGGCAGTTGTGTCCTGCAAAATAAATGTTATTATGGCACATGGCCTGTGATTTAGGGCAAAGAATCCATATATTGTCTGTAGTGGTTGCATGAAACGATTATGTTGTATCTGAAACACCTTGATGTTATAGGAAACAGTATTAGCAACTATAATGCTACAAGAATAGCCTTTACTTATGCAAACCGGTGAAGTTCATAGGTTCATAGGTTCATAGGTTCATACTAGGCTATCTGCCCGAGGGCATTTACAAGCCTAGCCCATAGTTTTGTGGCTTACGCCACCCCTTTAGTATGGGGAACTATACCCATTATTTTGCTGTGCCTCTGTTGAGCAGTGACACTGAGGTAATCCCTGGGGTATATCTGCGATCTCCCATCCATTGGTCAAGATTTCTCTTGAACAAGGCCAGCGAGGTGCTCTGCCTCACATATACCGGGATTTTATTCCACAGCATAGGGAGTCTTTGGGTGATGAATCTATCCCTCCAGCACGTCCTATTAATAGCCGTGTCGAGGTTTAAGTCTCCGCCCTTGTGGCTCTGACGGATCTAGATTTTTGAGGTGAAGCATATTCATCAAATCTGGGTTTGACATGGCCTTGTATGTTAGGCAAAGGTCACCTCTGAGCAAGCGTGGCGACTGAATAGAGCTGGAGTTCTTTCAGTCGGGCAACATAGGACAGATGTTTGAGACCCTTTATCCTTTTGGTGAGGAACTTTTGTGGCCTCTCCAGCTGCTGCAAGTGTCGGGTCAGATACATTCCGAATGGGGTATTGTACTCAATCATTGGTCTGATGAGTGATGAGTATAGGAGACTATGACCTCCCTTGATCTAGATGAGAATCCCTTCATGATAAGGTGGGCAATGTAGAAGGTCTTCCTAACTACTTTAGCTACATGGGTGTCGAATGACAGACTACTATCAACCTGGGTCCCCAGGTCCCTGATAACTTCTTCTGTACTCAGTGGATTGCCACCTATTTGGTAGCTAGGGGTAACCTTGTTTTTCCCGAAGGGTATGACTATGCATTTTTTGGCATTTAACTTTAGGCCATGGCTCTGGCACCAGTTATCCGTTTCTGTGAGACCCTTCTGAAGGATATCTGTGTCAGATGTGTTTTCTACTATGGCGCCCAGTTTGCAGTCATCTTTGTCAGCCATAACCCTCCTGTGTTTGCTTGTACTTCGGAAAAGTAGATGCCAAACAAGAGTGGGCCCAGGACTGAGCCCTGTGGTACACCACTTGTGACAGGCTTTGAGTCTGACATGGCGCCAGCAACTCTGAGATTACTGGGACGCATCACTTCCAGAGGTGTACTTCTAGGTAGGTGACATCATCAGCAATGGCAAAATTGGCGATAGGGATTGTATGGAGTGCGAGCAGTCTAAAAGCAGTATTCTGTCCCCAGGCAAATGGAGACACACACACACACACACACACACACACACACACAAAACACATATGTACATAGCATAGCTGTTGCTGTCCTTCGTGCAGACAGGTGGCTACAGCAATTACACACATGCACATGGAAGGTAGGTCCATGGCTGTTGAATACTAACAGTACATAAGGTGTGATATCAATGTTGACTGAGTTAACATTCCCTCTGTACTGGTTACCCATGACAACTATCATATCATACAACAGTCCATGTGTCATGTATGTCATCACACATGTCCACCAATTGCAATGCATACAAACATGGCTAAATGACAGGAATGTAGGACCTACACACATGTACATGTAGTGGTGTGCATTCAGCTACCATGCATGTGCAGTAGCTGATATTTGCAGGTGACGTGTGTCTTACTACAACATGCAGTTGCAATGCAGCCCCACCATTGCCAACTGTATATAGTGATATATTGACAGTACGGTAAGATGTACATCAGTTATGGATGGATGTGTGGACATAACTAAATGGTGGGCCATCTTTGCAGATGGATGTTTGCTGAAGACAGCTCACAGGTGTGTCACAAGCCGTCCTACCATAACATGTGCAAACACTAAGCTATGTTTCTGTTAATTGAAGGGGAAGACATACAACCTACACAGCAGTCAGGGTGTCACTGACTGTAAATCAATTGATACCTGTAACACTTAAGACCTCCCATGTGCATATATCAGCACAATTGCCAAAGGTAGTGTCAGTACACATTGTAATGCGGGCAATACTGCTGCACGTCTGTCATACATATCTTAAGATAGCAGGTGTTTGATTCACAGTACTGCCATGTGTGTTTGTTTGTGTGTCCATATATACCATGTATGGTGGGGAATACATCCCAATTGTTACTCACACTCCTGTACACTGTTGTATAGATCTGTACATACTGCAGTGTAGAAAGCAAGACATAGGCAGGGGTGGGGTGTGTATCACACACATGTGAGCTATCTGTATGTGCATGACATAGGTACATTCGAATGTGGACTCCACAGTGTGTGTGTTTGTATGTATGTATGGCTGTCTGGTCCATGGAGTGAGGATGTCTGTTACCATAGTGAACAGATTGGACCCCCTAACCCCTCCAGGTGATGCAATCTACTACCCTGTTGATGCCGTCGATCTTAGGCATTACTGACTACCTGTACATGTGTATTCTCTGTGTCGCATCATGTGGGTGCACAGTACAGTAATGGTGATTACCACATACGCAGGGGTCCTCACCTGAACACTATCAAGTGTGTGTGTGTGTGTGTGTGTGTGTGTGTGTGTGTGTGTATTACAGTGTCGTTGACCCCATGAGTGTGGGCGTGGTACTGTGTGTCCGAATACATGTGTGCGAATACCTGTGTGTGTGTGTGTGTGTGTGTGTGTGTGTGTGTGTGTGTGTGTGTGTGTGTGTGTGTGTGTGTGTGTAGTTGTGTGTTCTCATCCTGTAATGTGAATGTGTATTACTGCTACACAGTGAGGCCTCAAGCTATCAACTGGCCTCTACCCTTGTTATCAGCTAGACCGCTATGTAAACTCCCCGTCCCATGTAACTGTACCTGTGATGTCACCCGGTATGGATGTCATGTCTCTAGCCACTGTATCTTAGTATACAGCTCCCATGCTCCTGGATCAGTAGATGTGTAAACATCTTTGGAATGTCAGCCTTTCTAACAGTGAGGTTGAAGCTACGAATAGCATGCTGGTATTGCCATGCATACCTGTGAGTAGTCCACATTTACACATGGGAAACTGCAAACACTGGCACTCAATGGCACATGCAATTAGACCTGAAGGAGGGAAGCAGGACATCATTACTAACATGCTGTTACTGTTGTTACCAAGACACATACTGTGAACAGAAAACAATGCATTCTAAACCTGTACTACATGGTATGTCTGCTGCGTGTCAACAGTACACAACAATTGTAATCTACACTTATCTCCCTATTCTGTTCACCCTGTGCATCAGACCATATGAGCATGTCCCTGCACCGATGGTGCGGATGACATGGATGCGGCACAGGCATCATCATATGCACAGGGTGATAATGTTTGCCAGGGGCGTAGGCTGCACCAGTGGATGACATCATGTGTATGGATTAGGGCCTGTAATCTAATTGGCCATGTGTGGTTGTTATGCATGTGAGTGTTGAGGTGCCCTAAAGATGTTTCTGATGTGTGCGTGTGTATGTGCAAACAATTCTGCCATGTGTCTGGCCTACACAGGGATATTATTGACAGCTCCAGACTGTACAGACCAAGTTTTACAGCTCACAGTGTCCGGCCACGACCCCGTGACCTGTGCCTGCCAGGGGCTGCACGGGCACTGCCAGGCAGAGGTGCAGATTGGGTACTGTCCGATGACACGTGTCCACTGGAATCATGTCCCCATTGGGACCATCCAGGGCGACATGCACGTGGCCTACTGTGTCCTGGTGTGGACAGCGCAGCACCAACTGCACTGCTGCTGCTACCGCCACTATGGGAGCGGGCATGTGAGGTAGCTCATTCACATAGACCTGCACCAGGTGACGTAGCTGGCCTACGTCCATGTGACCTATGCCTCACTCCTACCAGATGTTCCAGAACAGTCAGCTCACGCTCGCGGATTGTCATGCCATGGTCAAGGATTCCAACCATGTCACCCAATCGTCTGTCCAAAACCTCAGCAATCTGCTGTTGAGCATTTGCCAATGCCTGGATGTTGTCATTTAAAGAACAGATAGCAGCCCTCTGAAGCCTCTGCCTTTCTCTGTTCTGCCATTCAGCACGTGCCTATGCCGCCATTACAGCCTGAAACATGAGTCTGGTGATACCAGCTGCTGCGCTCTGTCCTGCAGGGGCATGTCGACCAGAGGTCCTCCTATGAGCAGCACTGGCCACATGCCTGTGTGGCCCATCTCCAGTCATTTGCCTGACACCATGGTGTGGATACATACCTCCCGTAGCTGCCACACTTTCCTTTTCCAAGCTACCACACACTAACTGTTCTTCCTCTATGGCCACTGGTAATGGGGTATGTGTTTGCATGAGATCTGTGTGTGGGGATGAGGGGGATATAGGTGAAATGGCAACCAATGGCACAGATTCAGCCCCTGACAACCCTGCCTGTGCCTCAAGCATATGTTCATCATCACTGCTAGAGTCTGTGGGGACACTAACATCAGATGGACCGCAGGAAGGTAACGCACCTACATCACCTGAGAAGGCAAACAAAGACTACATTACAATACAGACACACACACACACACACACACACACACACACACACACACACACACACACACACACACATATGCATACACACATACACACACAGACACACACACAGACACGCACACACAGACACACACACAGACACCAGACACACACACAGACACACACACAGACACACACCATGCATGTGATTTGACAGAAGGCATGCAACATGCATGTGATACCGCAGAAGGCATGCAGCTCAGACAATAATAGTGGTAGTTATCATACATCCCTGGGTTGCACACAACAGCATGCATGTGTCACAGCAGAAGCCATGCATTTCCCATACTCATGGTAGTAAGCATACATTCCTGAGTTACACCATGTGGACCAGCACAGGTTAACAGTACACATGGCTGATGTGTGGCATATGACCTTGACATTAACATGTAGTATGACATGTAATCTGCTGATGTGTGCATTGACATGCATACATGTTTAACACAATGGTGCCCTGTCACATATACAGTGGGGTAATGGTGTCACATTGCACTGTTGTCTGTCCGTCCTACAGATAAAATGCACATTCAGCAGATGTGCATGACCATTTAAGGGTATTATGAGGCATCTATATTGCTATACAGTGTGAATTACAGACACAGTGCATAGCCATGACTGTGTGCATACACAATACATATATATTGTGGATTGTGACCCACGTCGCAGAGGTGTATACACACTAAACCATGATGTGGAATGTGTGGCACAAGTCACCGAAGGCCATACGGATGACACCCCTGCACATCTGCAAACATATTTTAGTGCCAGGCAACCATGTCCACACATGGCAGACTTGTCAATACACCATGTCCCACATGACATTTGTGTACCACACACACACGAGGTGCATGGCTGACAGTGATGTCCAACCGCAGCAAGGGAAATGTACTGTATCTGTGGCCTGATGTGGTTGTCTGTGTATGTATGTGGATGCTGTATAGGTAACTACTGTCATGCTGTGACACAGTCATGATGTTCAACACATCTTATGTGGTTGAATGATGTTACACCTCCACAGGCAGTGCACAGGCCTGTAGGATGTCCAGTGTTCCACATCTGCAATATCACCATTCAACAAAGGCTATAGTTGGACCATGTAAAGCCAATGTACAACAGGGTGTACACACAAACACATCACATCTACTGTGTGTTGCTACATGTCTCTGGCCATCCTCCATGGCCATGTGTGAACATGGGTTGGCCAAACGGTTGTGATGGCCATCTAGCTCACATGTCTGTGTTGTCCCATATGACATACACCCATAGATGTCATATACTCCACTATCCACAGGGTTATGCAGACAAAGGGTTGTATGTTTGGTATGTGGGGTATGTTTTATGGGATAGTAAGACAATGCTGCAACCGGTCCACTACATGTCATGGACATGTCAGATGGCACATCACAATGTGTGCACTCATAGTAGGGGCATCATCCACAATGGTGAATCCTGTGGGCTGCCCATACTCCAGCTCACTGTGTAGCACTGTTTGTGTACCCCACATGTGTAGTTCTGATGTGTAGTACATGTTCCTACATTGAACAACACCTCCACTGTTGTATGCAATGACAGTTTCTGAGGTTTCATGTCGGTGTTTCACTTAGTTTGTAAGTATTGCACATGGGTAGCCAGTGTGATGGATTGCAGATGCGACCTGTATAGTGTGACCGAACCATACATTATGTGTACATGTGTTAACTGGCCACATGGTGAATATATCTGTGCATTAACAAGCCTGATACTTATAACTGTCTCACCTGCAGTGGCCTGCTGTCTTAGCAGAATGCCAGAGGTACCTATATAGGGGTGACACAGCAGTATGATCATTATCCATGCCTGTATGACAGCTACAGGGTGCAATGTGCATGTTAACACATTTGCCAGTACAATAAGATATACTATGGAGTATGCACGTGTGTGCATACACAGAGCAGCATACTATAGTATGCGGCATGTGTGTATGCATGCCTTGCATATGATGTTACATTACATATTGTACAGTGGCACATGCAACTATATGGTATATAATAGTTATATGTGCAGTAGTGACTTACCAGGCAACTCCAGGCTCTGTGGTTGACAGACACCCACCTCCACGATGTCAGCTAAGGCTTGTGGATACTGTTCTGATGGTGTCCCCAGGTTGGCCAGTAGCTCCTCGGTATGTGTGAGTGGGGGCTGGGTTGGTAGCCCACCACCTGTTGCACCTTGTTCCCTGGTGATTGCATTTGCACACTGTTTCACACATCTGATCAGGTCCGTGCAGTGTCTGTGCACCTGCTGGTATGTGCGGTTATGGCCACCCACATCATTAGCCCTCCTGTGAAGTTTCTGCCACAGGTCATCCCACTGCTGTGCATCCTGTGGCACATGGCTAAACAGGACATCATAGCTGTCATGGAGGTAAGTTATAAGGGCCTCATCCTCCAAGCGGGTATAGACTGGGAGACTTGCTCACGGCATTTCTGGAAGACATAATGATGGAGAAAGGTCAAAGTATCTCAGAGATGCACAGAGATACAGCTGCACATACATGTGTATCACATTTATTTCATATAAATAGTTGTCTTTGCAAATCAACATGACACTGATACCACTGACATGTTTGTGTCACACACATGTGACACACAATGGGGATTGGATATTATCACCATGTATGTGTGTCACCTGATTACATTGCTCATACTCCATGTGGATGCTGTCTTGATGTGGGCATGTCTGTTTGCCTGTACTGGTGTTCTTACCTATCAGCACATGCCTGGATGTGTCCACATTAAGGCTGTCGACCTTGATGCTGTGTATATGTCACATATAAACACATACACTGCCTTAACGGACATGACCTGTGACAATAAATGCAGACATGCACACAGAAGCCTTTACATGCATGTGTTTTGCCATATACATCTACACGGCACTGTACAGCAGTTCAACATCCTGCCACGTATTGCCTGTGTTGCACATGTGATACAAATGGGACACTGGCTAGCCTGATGGTATTTTCAGGGATGGTTATCAACTATAGCATGTACGGCCAAGGTCATCTAGTAGTCTGTATGCCCTGGGCCATGTATGAGCCTAGGATGTGAGGTTACATAGATGTAGCCGACAGCCATGTTTCCAGCACCAGGTGAAGCAGTGCCACATAACTGATCCACACGGTTAATGATACATCTACCATGCGGTCATCACACCATGTCTGACAGAAGTGAAATGTGCAGCTTTGCTGGGCATGGTTGCATATAATGGCAGGAGTATGTAAGGTGTATGGCATAAGGATCTGTCCAGCATGTGGCAATCCTTGTACTAGGAAGGTGGATGTCTATGACGTATGTATTTCAGATCAGGATATGTACGTGTAGCATGTCCAACATCACAGTGTTGGACATATCTTTATGCAGGGTAGGCATCATGCTACATAGTGGAAATGAGGATTGTGAAGACTGGTGTCGGCCATCCAAACATGGCCAATACCCCTTAAAGTTGATATGTGATCCGATATTGGTCACTTGAGTGATGAGTATGGCTGTACAATGATCTCCATGTTCATGGATGGCACCCTGTCATGACTAGGGTTGCCTCTTATGATTACCTAATAGGCTTGGTGACGTCACTAGCTCAGGGAGGTAAACTGCACAGCAGCATCCCTTACACACAGTGTCCATTATGTTGACCGCTGCCTAGGTGGTAGTTCATGGGTACAGGGTTATTAACCTAGTGGTGACAATGCAATATGCAGCTCTCAGATTGTGCACATATGTCACACACCTCACTCACAAAGCCCTTGTCCACAACACTGAGTCAGCTATTGCTCCTAGGTCATAGCCATTCACATACTTACATATGCAGATGCCTCCCATTTGTCTGTGTGGTATGGGCTACAATGAGGGGGAGTACAATGAAATAACCCTGTTTTACTGTAGCTGCCACTGGTGTGATTTGCACATATTACTCAGACACCTTTAGTAGTGTTGGTTCTGTCAACAGTCCACTGGCAGAACACTCCTGTGACATGCAAATGTACATCTAGTATACTGAGTGTAGGTGGAACACAGTATGGGTGATGATGTCCTATGACCTGTCACAGGTATGATATGCAGTGTGAAATCATCCATACTGTCATCTACATCTGTACTGCTAGCAACATATACGTTGATTAAGGTTCATGGACTTTCAGACTAGACTCAGCAGGGTAGTAGTGCAGTGCCTCCTATTATGAGTGGTGTCTCCACTTTGTGGGTTGTGATAACTGTTGGTGTGCACCATTCAGTGTTTTCACAGACTGACATGAAGCTATGTTTTACATGATGTGTATGTGTAGAGCAAACTGTTTTGCCATATGTGTATGATACAACCAGGGATGTGGACAGGTCCCATGCAGCCTGAGTGCACCTTGTACCATCATAGTTATGGTTACAGGGGCTCTATAGTGTTCATGGATATGTGATTGTGTACCTGTTGGGGGGGCAGTGTGTTTATGTTATCCAACACCCTATCTGTATTGCTTATTCATGCTCAGCACTTGTTCAGAACATGTAAGCACTTCATGAGCTACTAATTACTATATCACTCAATCCTCCTCATTACCTACAGGTAAACACTGTTTGCACTTACATTTCCTGCTTTCTTAGAGTAAAATAGCTCTTGTACACACTTTCCTCACATATCCACTGGGAAATAGTTAAATATTCAGGCATGTCCAAGTGTCAATTCCCAGTGTTATTGCCTGTCTATATGATGAATATGGGCATCATGAGGCAATATAGAAATTGTCTCGTGTACACATTCAATACTCCCCTCCTAACATACAACACTACAACCTGTGGGAGATACACATATCTAGCCATGCTGGAGGTAAAGCTCTCTCCAACCCAGACTGAACCTGACAATCATGTGGGGATGTTAAATGTTTGCACCACACCACAGTCATGACATAGTCTCACTAGATCTCCACCACCACAGGCCACACATAGTAAGACTACAACATTTGCGGAGCCTCCCAATACTACTCTGTCTAGGCAACAGAGAACTCCAAAGCAGAAACGCAGGCAGCCCCCATCCCCCAACACAACACCAATTACTTATAGCCCACAGACTCAGTGTGCCCATCAACCACAGCCAATAGGGCGATATAACGTACCTAACACACTAGTCATAGGTGACTCTATAAGCAGTCACACTGATGTCCCACTCAGCAGGCTACACAAGGTGATAGTTACTGTCAGCTGCCTGTCGGGTAACAGGATCCGCAACATAAACTATGCACTCAGGTCACTCCTCAACAGATACAATATGACTGTGTCATTCTCCATGTTGGTGTGAATGCCCTGAGATGTACCTTCCTGGACTACATGTAAAGAGACATGGAATAGCTCTCTGATCTTGTAGCCCAGGCAGGTATGGCCCTAGCCCTGAGTAGCATTCTGCCATCGTCCAGACTGATAACGCAGTACAAGGACAAAATGATTTACTTCAACAATTGCCTATGCTTCTGGTGTCATTCCAAGGTTATCCAGTATCTGTTTGCTTTGAATGACATGGTCGACAGAACATGATGCTTTGGCACAGATGGCCTGCACCTCTCAGCTCTGGGATTCCGGATAATGGCTAAGGCTCTTGCTGCTCCTATAGTGCCTGTTTTAGGCAGCGTTCAAATAACATATTCACCACCATAACAGGAAGAGGCAAGCAAAACCTGAGGGTAATGCTACTCAATGCTTGACATCTTCATCTCAAATGCACTCACCCGAGCCACTCCTTGTAATGGACCACTTCGATATCTGTGCAGTGACTGGGACCTGCTTCTAGGCTCCTGAGAGCACCCCTGCACTACCAGGCTATTACTCATACCACACCTTTCAGTCATGTAACCAGGACCGGAACACCCACGGCGGAGGTGTGTCCATATTTCCCAAGGATATACACACCTCCAGGCTGGTTGCTTAGCACAGTGCATCAGAGGTAATCCAAGTGCAACTAACTCTGGCCATAACTGCTATACAAGTTGTAGCTTGATACAGATCCACACTATACCCCATGGTTAACGGTCCTCACTTCTTGGTGTACTGGAAAGAAGGGTTCAAACAGACACTACTGATGTGCGACTGACACTACTCCACCATTAACTGGGATACCTACTCAAGTACTGACACATTAGGCCAACACTTTCTGGGATTCATAACCTCCAATCGCTTGGATCAACCTATCCACACCACCACCAGGGCCAACAATATCCTAGACCTGGTCATTACCAACATGTGTGACTGGTGTTCCACACCTAGGGTTATCTCCTCGTTGGCCAGATCCAAACATATGCTAATCACCCTTGTTATCCACATCCCGGCACCGCACCCTTTATGGAAAACACAGTACAATATTTCTACAAAGCCAACTTCAGGCTTCTTATGACAGCAGTAGTAAATGTTATGACACCCGTGCAGATGGACAATACAGT
Source organism: Protopterus annectens (assembly GCF_019279795.1). NCBI lineage: Eukaryota > Metazoa > Chordata > Ceratodontiformes > Protopteridae > Protopterus > Protopterus annectens. The sequence continues at coordinate 552,893,775 of NC_056748.1, forward strand.
TACAACCGCTGAATCATACACAACTCCACTTAATTAGCACTTACATGACTGCATGGATCATACTATCCCAAACAGAACCATGACGGTACCCACCAGAAAATGGACGCCACTCTGGTGATCCACTGCCATGGACATAATGTACAACAGAAGGACGAGACTGTTGCAAAGTAGAGTACAATCCCATGAGTGGAGGAGCTCCCTGGTCAGCCTCAGTAAGAATCTGAGATCCCTTATCACATCCTCCAAAGCTAGCTACGTAAACATAACCACGACTAATTCCAAGGACTACCACAAAGCGTTCTAGAGGTGTGTCACTACTCTCGATGGCGATACCCACATCTGCTCTGAAATACAGCAGTAAGGCACGAACATTACAGAACCGACTGATATTGGTAACATCCTAGCAGATAGGTTCAGTGCTAACTTTACACCCCTCTCACACCCTAAAGGGCCCATATGTATACAGAAATGATGCAGAGTCCCTGTGATCACAACTATGCAGTTCAAAGCTGCACTCTCTAAAGCCAGGAAAACAGCATCCATGTGACCGTACAACATCTCAGGCTGTGATTTCCATGAACTTCAGAACAAAATGGCTCCCCACTTGGGCACCATATTCACTAATAGCCTTGCATCAGGCATTGTGGCCCCTGAATGGCACACAGCAACAGTTATCACACTCCACAAAGGTGGTGCCACAATGGACCAGGGGAACTATTGCCCTACATGCCTGACTAGACTGTTCTGCAAGGCTATGGAGCACATCATCATGGATCTCATTGATAGAGACATTAGTGGCCTCCAAACCTTTGATCCCACCCAGTTTGGATTTGTTAGGGCCAGACCATGCCTCCTATACCTGGTGGAGTCCTTTGAGACAGTTACCAAGGCAGTAGATGAGGGTAAGGAGGTCCACACAGCCTACCTTGACCTCTCAAAGGCTTTCAACACCATTCCCCATTCTGGTATTGTCAACATACACATCCACCTGCACATTAACCCCTACGTCACGAGATGTTTTGCAAAGTGGCTCACGGACAGAACCCACACAGTAAAGGTAGCATACCCTAGTTCCTACTGTAAATCAGTTACAATTGGTGTCCCCCAGTCCTCGGTCATAGGGCCCCTCATGTTCGGTATATGCTTCTCTGAGGTACAGGCTAGCACAGGAGGACTTACCCTGAATAGGTCTGCAGACGACTGCAAACTAGGGGTCATGATTGATTCCCCAGCTGATACAGACACCCTCCATAAGGGTGTAACTGGGACGGATACCTGGTGTCAATAACATGGCCTCAAGCTGCATGCCACAAGGTGCATAGACATCCCCTTTGGATTACACCAATCACCCACGGACTATCACATAGGTGGCAGTCCCCTACATACATAAGACGTAATAAGGGATCTTAGAACCCAAGTAGATAGCATTCACTCCTTTGATAACCATATTGCCAAGGTGGTATGGATATCCTTCTACGTGGCCACCCTAATCTCTAATGGGTTTGTAGCCAGAACAAAGGCAGCCACTGTGCCTCTCTACTCATAACTTATGAAACACATTAAAGGGTACAACACCCCATTTGGGATGTACCTTACGAGACAACAGCAACGGCTTTAAATACCACAACATTACCACACCAAGAGGAATACTGACCTCCGAAGGATGCCGTATGCAGCCCAAGTACAGAAACCCCAACTGTACTCATATGCATACCGCATACTCAGAGGTGATCTCTGCTGAACATACAAGGCCCATGTCCAAAACAATATTGATGGATATGCTCCACATAAGCAAAAGCCACTGAGAACCACATGCTCTGGGATATGTATCTAAATGCAATGATGACTAGGACGTGCTGGAGGGATACATTCCTGACCCGGACACTCACCATGCTTTGGAACATTATTCCTATGTACATCAGGCAGGGACCCTCACTAGCACTCTTCAAGAGATACCTTGATGGGTGGTAGGAGACAGACATGTACACCAGGGATCACTGCAGTGGCTCTGCTGTACAGAGGCGCAGGATACAAATTGCTCTGCTGTTCACAGGCACAGGACACTAACCTAGGGAGGTGCCGCAAGTGAGAACACTATAGTTAGGCTTACGAATGGCCTTGGCCAGACAGCATAGTACCTAACTATGAACCTATGAAACTATCACATGTCCTTTGTGCATGGATAATTGACTAGCTCTTCCATTTCAATTAGCTATCATGCTGATACACTGTCTGGTGACTACAAGTCATATGTATCCTGTTATTGTGTATTGTACATGCCAATAGACGTACCTGATGTTTGCATAACAAAACTGTAATGCTATGTAAAATGTTAGACATACCTACCTACAATACTGCACATTTCATATTTTTGCCACAATATCCCACAATGCAAATCATAATACCACCTTAGACATGTTATTCTCAGTTATACACCCATACATATGCTTACTGTTACAGTATACCAACATGTACTATCCCCTGTTATGGCACGTACTTGCTAGACAAACTCTGCCGCTGACAGTGGCTGGAGTGGAATTGTTGTGTTTAAAGTCCTTATATAGCATCCTTTGTGGTGTATGAGGTGTTTACCGTGTGGACCACAGCAGTACACACAATTTCTATGAGTGTTACTATGCTCAACAATACATCACTACATAATACCTTTTCCCACTATATGCATTGCGTACACTTTAATTAATACAGAACAGGTACTACATACACTTACATACTGAGTGTTCTACATACTTTATTAGTATCCTGAGTTGACGGTAATATAAGTCCTATTCATTTACTGTTGTAACGTTTTTCTGGTATATACATATGGTTTGAATGTATGACAAGCCATCCTTTTATACTTAGATATCAATAATATGTGGTATCCTGCCAGCAAATGGTGTTCCGGAGTAGATGATTACATGCACATCAGCTGTGCAGCTACTCCATTAGCCAATGACATGGCAACAGTGGGGTATAATTGAATACTCCACTTGGGTGTTGTCCCTTTGCCCTACCTTCGAGGAAGACGGCCTGGATGTGTTGTTTGTGATGAATTGCAACAGCTATATGGAGACACACAGAGATATATTAACTTCATGGCCCCCATGGATTGTGTATAACAGCTAGAGGATGTAGTTCTACACGTGAGTCTAGCAGTTATATCAGCCATCTGATATGGGATTATTGCAACCAAACCCTGTAACATCGGCGTCTGTTCCATTGTACAACAGCAACGATTTCACATAGGGCCATTATAGTGTGTCTCTGACAAGATATGTTAAGGCTTCTGCAGATGTCATAGAGTGAGTGGATGTTTGTGATGTTATTACAGTCTGTACTGCAATTGTTTTGGGTGTGGGGGAGATGTAGGTGGGTGTACATAGCAGATGCAGGTGTGTAGGAACTGCATTTATACATATTCGATATGTGTATGAAGGCTCCTTCCTTATTTGAAGACCTATCCTTTAGTAGACTAATACTATGGTAATTGCTGGCTTATTCATTAAGCCATTGTTAATTGGTTCCTGTATAGCATGCAGGTGATGTTGTTCCTTCAATCCCTTCGGAAATACATTGTTATGTAATGAAATGTTGCTACATGAAAGCTGTTTCATGTATTTCTGTCACAGATATTTGCACTCACTGGAGTTGTGTTGGTGACTGAAGCTCTTTGGCTTGGGTTGCCACCTTTTCAAATGGCCATAGTGGGACATTTGCAGCACACACATTGGATTTTAGAGCCCGACACATGCCCATGGTCAGTACAAAGTATAGAGCTTTACATATATGCCTATATAAAAGCTTATATTCTTGTAGCAATTTACTTGCTTATCCTGTTTCTTGTTACATGTAGGTATTTTAGATACAGATGACTATTTTATGCAACAATTACATTAAATATAGAACACACCAAATGTCTAGAGATTGTAGGACATTAGTATTTGTACCCATTTTGGTCAGGACACTACCGCACATAGAGGGACTGTCCCTCGCAAGGTGGGACAGGTGGTAACCCTATCTTTGGCTCATGTCCATAGCACATATTTGTAATAGTGTACAGACATATATACTCTCCATATCCTTTGTTCATAATGTTCAGTTATGGTGGAATGTGTGATTTCTATGGTCCATGTTATGCACATATTTGAAGACTTCAATCACTGTATACAGCATACCCACGGATTCAGGAACGCACACACTTCCAATGACCACATTACCGTTCCCAGACTCCCAAACCTCACAATACCGAACACTCAAATTCGCGACAGTCAAACTCCCGGAACTAACACAAACACAGAGCACACACATGCACACACAGACACACTGCTACCCATTACATCCAAACAAACCATCCTACACTACGTATGGCCAGGTGGCCATGCCCCCATACACGCCCCATGTGGGTGGCTGCACTCCCCACACCACACCTACTTTAATAATCTACCTCTGAGATAGCACAAATAGACACATGAAGCAAATCCACACACAAACATTTCAGTCCCCTGGAAACACACACCACACTCAGAACACACACTTACACACACTGCAGCAATCAGAAACACACTTAAACACAGTACCTACTTGAACTGCAGCACCAGAAGCACTAACTAAATGTCCCTTAACATCGTGATAATAGTACTCACGGTTCTGGTGTTCCTGTACTGTGGTCTTTCGGTCTTTAAGCCTCGTGATTACACGCGTCGGTATGTAAAGCATTCGGTATTTGGTAGTATCCTATATATATGTTCCTCCATGGTTGTGTAGATGTTGTTAACCTATCTATATATTTGCATATATATGTATATCCATATATATCGACATATATCTCTCTATCACCCTTTCTCTCTCTATATTATATATATATATATATATATATATATATATATATATATATATAGAGAGAGAGAGAGAAAGAGAGAATACACCTTTCGTTGGGTACCTGGTGGTGTATACTATTTCCCAAACTCTGCCCTTTTGTGTTTTAACCTGTCACAATACACACCTGCCGTTGGTACATCTCAGGTAGCATAGTGGTAGGTTATTGTGAAGATTGTGACATGGTTGTGTGTTCTACTCCTGGCAGTGGTCATTTTACCTTTCAGAGCAGGCACTATTAGTACAAGGGTAAATAATTCACATTTCAGCAGTTCTGGGCAGCGTTGCCCGTGATCTGCGTAATATTCAGCAAAGGTTAGACCTGTGTTGCGCATATCCATGTAGTCATATTTAAATGATGCTTACCGGTGCAAAAACCCACTAGCATGTGCTTAAATGCGCTCTAATGAGCTGCATCCAACATCCATTATTCGGGACATCGGAATTAAGTAACAGCCCTTGCAGGTCATGGAACTGGGACCATGCACGAGACAGTCAGTGGCTTTACCACTGAGGCATCTGGGATATGTACAAGTGCTATGGTGTTTAGTATGTAGACTGTACTACGGCTGTTCCTCCATACTGCAAACAAATGTGTAACTCAGTTAGTTTACATATGGATGATACCTATTAATGGTATGTCCAAGTGATGCTTAATGGATGTGCTCCAGCTATGGGAATCCATGTCACAGTGAGCCACACACTGTAATGTGCTACACCTTGCCACAACCATAACTGGAAAATGCTGGGGTGACAGATACCTGTCATAGGTACTCCCCATGCTTTGGAACTACATCCCTGATTACATTATATGGAGCCCCTCATTAACACACCAGGGAATCCCTGCAGAGTAGGTGGGGAACAGTGGTTACACCCCAGGGATCCCACAAATGGCTCTGCTCCACAGAGGGACAGTTAGTTAATCAATGGGGTGGCGACAGCAGACATATTTTGGCTAGGCTTATGAATGGCCTCTGACAATTAGGCATGTACCTACTGATGTACCTAGGAACCTATACATACAGTATCAACACATGCTGTTAGCTTAATTTACTGTTCAGGTATTGACTTACCTTGTGCCAATAGCAGTTGTGTGTGCAATAGCTGAGGGCTGGCTATGTAGGATGCACACAGTAGAACACCTATACATGACAATTTACAGGTGGTCTTGTGTGTGTGCCATCCCTTTTACTGTGTGTGCAGTTGGAGAAGTGTGTCAGTCCATAGGGGCCTACACTGTCAGTGTATGTGCTATACGTTCCCTCTTTGCCAAGGCATGGGCATCTGGGCATGCCTTCATCTACCTACTGGGGCTGGCACAGGTTGTTCGTGGTCTGAATCCCTCTGTGCCTGTGGTGCCCTTGGCAATTGCGGTGGGCTGTGAGGGCCTTCTCCATTATGTCCCTGCTGCAGCTGTTTCTGCAGGATCATATTATGTAGCATGGCACATACTATGAAGATGTGGGCACACGTGCCTGGAGAGTACTGCAAGGCTCCACCAGATATGTCCAAGCAATGGAACCATGATTTCAGCATCCCAAACACATGCTCTGTGATGATTCTGGTTTGTGCGTGTGCCTCATTATGGCATTCTTGCATGGGTGTGTGTGCATTATTGATGGGAGTCATCATCCACGGCTCCAGTGCATACCCAGCATCCCCCACAAGGTGGCCATATGGGATGTCCCCCCTGACAAATACCTGGTACAGCTGTGAGGCATGCCAGATGTGGGAGTCGTGTTAGCTTCCAGGGCTGCCAGCACACACATCCATGATAATGCACTGGGCATTGCACATGACCTGGCAGTTGATGGAGTGGTATCCCTTGCGGTTTATGTAGCGCCTACCATGCTCACTGGATTGTGACTTGATATGTATGTGCGTGCAGTCTATTGCACCCAGTACTTCCGGGTAGTCTGCCACATGGTGGAAGAGGCGCATATTGCTGGCCAACTCCTCCTGAGTTTGGGGGAAGTATATATGCTCATTGGCATGTGGTAACATGGCATCCAGGAACTGGTGGAGTACCCTGGATGCTGATGCCTGTGAGATCCCCATGATATCTCCAGTTGGCCTTTGAAGGGTACCTGTGGCTAGTATTCTCAAGCTTACACATACCTTCGTGTCCACTGGGATGGGTTCCCCCTTTGTTGTTTCTGGCTCTGAGGCATGGCCAGCACAGCTCAATGATTTGCTGTATGATGTCCCTGTCCACCCTGTAATGCTCTACTATATCCAGATCATCTAGCTCCTGGTAGGTTACCCTTGGTCTGAACACTCTTCTCCTCCTCCGGTGCCTGAGGTGGTTGTCAGCATCATTCTCCACACCAACTTCAGTCTCCAACACATGCTGATGAATCACAGCTATGGCAGCTCCCAACATGTACATTGTAAAAGTTCCCCATCTGTTTACACCAATGGTGCAGTGTTTGGGAATACACGAGTGTGTGTGAGGTGCCTTCACATTTTATACTATTGTGCTTTGGAAGCTGATGATGTCATAGGGTGTGTATGTACAATCCAAGCTGCAGGGTATCTTACTTATTTGTTTTACCGCAGGTACTGCTATTGTGGTGCCTTTGGTGTTGAATTACATTTGGCTGCCGCGAATCACCTCTTATCCTTGCCTTCACTTTTCAAACCGATTCCCCTCCCATTGTCAGGCATGCATCCAGCAGCCTGCTTTCTTGTTTTGTACTTTCCCAACCCAGGATTGTGTTGCGAAATGTGTTCTATAGCGATCTACTGCAGGTTTGCTTTGCTCTGCTGTGACAGTTCTCTTTTCTTTGCAATCCAGCACCTCCCCTTTCCTGTTCTGCAGGTTGCTGCTAGCAGCCTTGTTAGCTACCGTCAATGGCCCACTGTGAGTTAATAGGTGTTAATTACTCAGTTGTACTCCAATTACCCTACTGCGGCATTTCCTTATTGTCTTCCCGTACCCTTCCTGTTTCAGCTGTGGTGCGCACCTCGTGCAGCCATTTACCGGGTTTCGAGCACATTATCATCTGCATACACATGCACGTTTGGTCACCTTGTGTGCTCTCAGCTAAGCAAAGCTATGGCTACATCCACACCCCTATCTTGCGGCTCTGCTTAACAATGGGCAACCCGGATTAGCAATGCTCCAATGCACTTACAGCTACGGTAGCACACCCCTCTGCTGATGTCATGTATACCTCCAGGCCACTCCCCAGTGCTATACTGCTATGCCATGTGGTACAGCCTTATGCCGGAAAGGCGTTTGCGATTCAGTATTACTTGCCTCATTTGCATGGCATTAACTACTAATTCATAGTTACCTCGCCGAACACTGTCACAGACCCTTAGCAACCCTTGCGCCTTGGTTGTGGTGTAGCATGCATACCATTGACTATTATGGCGAAATCATGATTTGTGTTACATTGCAATTTTATGACATCTATATATATTTTCCTTGTGTTCCCATTTGCACACACATGCCCTGAGGTTGTACTTTGCGTTAGTGTGGCCATGACATTAAATGTTATTTTTTATGTGTTGTCCATGTTTTTTTATGCCATTGGCTGTATATTTAGCCATTGGCATATGTTAACTTTGTAATACAGAAGTTTGGTCCGCTTTCATGGCTCCGATGTTCTGTTTGAAAAAATGTAAACCATATTTTTGGTTTACATTTCTGTATGCTTACTCTATGCCTGCACCACTTCATGAATCGCTATGTACCTTCATTTGCATGCTGCACTACTGTGCATGGGGTGATTAGCATACATGCGCCGAGAGCTGCGCAGCTTTGGCGTACGCGGGTAGTGCACATGGAATCGGATCGTACCTGAATCGCTCGGCGGCCATATTTGGCGTTAGACCGCCTATGCTACGCCTGCACCTGGTGTAAGCTTCATGAATCCCGGGGCTAATGTTTCCAAGTAGCTTGCAAACTTGCATGGCATCAGGTGAAACCTTCAGAGAATGAATTAAACTGTCATTGATACTTGCACTGTAAGCTGCAAATATTGAGAGAGGGATTCAATGTGATTTATAATGCTCATTATAAAGTTAATTTTTTTGTTGATTTTTCTGTAAATATTTCAATAAACAAGTACTCAGAGATGAATATCTTGCTGACACATGAAAGCTTATGTTTGCTTAACAAAAGTATTCTGACTGGGAATATATGGTAAGATTGCACAATTTCCAAAATATAACAATCTGAAACGTTAGAAAGTGAAGTACTAAGTTTGTGGGTGTTATATTATAGTAACATTATTATTTGTACCATTATAATAGCTTTTATCACCTACAAAATATTTTCATTTGTTTGTCTTAAGCTTTTAAGCTTGATTTTTTAGAAAGTACTCTGGGATGTAAGGAGAGGTGTGACATTCCACAACACATAGGTGTTAAGGAATTATATGGAAGCTATTGGTTTGGGTAATAAGGACAGAAAGAAAGAGGGAATGAGAGAAACAGAGAAGGAGAGTGAACCCAAGAGTCCATTCTGAAGTTAAAGAGTATTTAAAGATAATGTTCCTGAGACAGAAAGTAAATAAGAATATGTTCTGCACATAAAACTATTCAGGATATTATCTTTGTAAGTAAGAATATTTAGAATATATTGGCAGAATGTTCCCAATTTTGCCTCATATTTTCACCTGTTTCAAAAATGTTGTGGTTGTCTGGCATTGAGAACTATGTTCACTAAACAATGGCAAAGATTTGAGTTTCAGACTTAATTTCCTTCAGAAAATGCAGAGACTGTCAAGAATAATCTGCCAAAGAAGAATGAAAAAGAGGCAAAAAGTAAATATACAAAACAGTGGTGGAACCACTGCTTCTTTATGGTGCAGTAACCTGGGCAGTGAAGGCAAAGTAGTTAAGGAAGCTTGTGATGATGGAAATGAAGTGCTTGAAATGGCTGGTAGAATGCACACTGTGGGGCAGGTGAAAAAATGAGGACATCAGAGCAGATGCTGAAGTAGTCCCAATTGCAGAGAAGGTCAAGTAGAACAGATTATGGTGCTTTGGTCAAGTTTGGTTGTGTGGTAAAAACAATTTTGGGAAGCAGAAAGGAGTCAAGAGAAAACAAGGGTGTCCAGCCAAAAAGACAAATTCTGTAAGGGAAGACCTGTGACTGGCTTGACTGATAAGGAAGGTAGGGAAGAGGCACTGAATACAGAGAAGTGATGACAGCTGACATGACACCCCATCTCCACATAGAGGTATTGGAAAAGGGGGAGGGTTGATGATAATGAGGAGGAGGAAGAAAGCAACTACTGGCTTGCTCTCTTTCTTTGTGTGGCTGTAGGTGTTTATTTTGTGCTACCAGTGTAGAGAGGCCTTGGTTCTTTCTGTAGTTTCACCCCAAATGCAAGTTCAGTATCAATTCCAGTGGCTGGAATATTAGAAGAGGCTACCCACAGTATGAGCTTGTCTTAGATGAGTTATTGGCTTATAGTTGAAAATGTTCTCTTTTCTGACTGGTGATACTTTATGGGAAGCACAGTGGTTCAGTGTTTAGTCTGTTCATGGCTTGTCATCTGCCGTTCAGTTCTGATATCTGGTCTCTGTCTGTGTAAAGTGTGCCTGCTCTTATTATACTAACATGTTTTGGTCTGCTAGTCAGCACAAGAGATTATGGTTACGAGCTCTTAACAACCTGCTTCCTGCAGTCCAGGGTATGATTTCCTCAGGCCCAGTTGCCTACTGCATGATTTTGAACAAGTCACTTAAATGGTCAGTGCTGGGAGGCATTTGGAGCAATTGAATTAGGCTCCTAAATGGCCCACTGGACTGCACGTGTAGTATCTATGATTTCCATACAGGAAAGTGCTGTTAGAAGGTGGTAGCCTATGATTTCTATAATGTGTCTGCATTGTTGGTTCTTTTTCCAACCTTTTCAGGTGGAGGAAGGTCAACTGGTCAATATTTTTAACAGAGCTGACTGGGAGAAGCAGGATATAATTTTGCCTGTACAAGTAAAGATCCTGTGAGGAAGCATCAGTATTATATGTGCAAGGATGGGTAAGGTAATGAAAAAAATCTAGCTTGGGTAAGATTGTTTGAAAACAGATCACTTATTTAAAAAAAACTGCCCTCTCTGTCACCTTGACATATGATAACAAGGACATGGCCAACCAATTTTGTGTACATATGATACCAGATCTGGGGGATTAGACAAGGTGAGAAATTCATTAACAAGAAAAGAAATGTAATCACTGGAAACACTCTGCTGTAAAAATGGATATGTGGGCATTAGTGTAGCCTGTAAAAGTGGAGGTTACAACAGGTAAGATGTTATATTTCTTAAGTGTGTAGGGGCAGAATTTTGGGATGATATGTATTTTGGATACACTAATAAGCATTATGGTGCAATTCCTTTATACCTACAGAATATATGCATACATCTACCCATACTTACATATACATACACACACATACATCTCTCTCTTTCTGTCTGTATATATATATATATATATATATATATATATATATATATATATATATAGATATATATATATATATATATAAAAAAAAAATATATATATATATATATATATATATATATATATATATGAGAGACAGACAGAGAGAGACACACGCACACACACACACACACACACACACACACACACACACACACACACACACACACACACACACACACACCTAGATTTATTTGCAGTATAGTGATCCCTACCTGAACAGGGCCATGTCAATTCTCAGACAATAAAGAGGCTCCAGAAAAATTTGTCCTGAAATTGTTATATAGCAGATAGAAGTAACTATAGCATAAACTAACTGATTTAGCAAATCCTAGGAAGAATAGTAAGATCCCTTATCCTCAAAGTGCAGGGGTGTTGGTACTTAATTGGTGAGAGCAAGATACCACTGATCCAGACAGATTCCTGTCAAAGATAACTTCAAAGTAAATCATTCCAGGAGATCTGGATGCTACTGGCTTAAGAAGCCGAAGATAAGATTCACAGCAGGAATGTACAGGTTACTCATTACAGCTCAGTATAGTGACTGATCAACGGATGATATCTCTCTAGGTATGAATGGTTGACTTACACAGAATTACATGCATAAGGTTCTGCAGTATTTAGTGGAAAGGTGACTGCTTGTTGTGAACTGTTGAGGTTGTTTCATTTATGCTTTGAGTAATAGCAGTCTTCTTGCTGCATATTGTTTAGGCTGGCTTCCAGTTAGACCAGAATGGGGCTACTTGCTACAAATGGTTTAGGATGTAATTAACTGAACCAAAACCAGAGCATCAAATAGCTTCCTCAATAATCAAAGAAGTAAGTTTGTAAGTGAGCTGTACTGTGTGTGATATTTGGCAATAGTGGATCTCTGTGGGGGATGAGCTACCTTGATGCAATATAGAGACTTGTCACAGTGTACAGCTGCCACTAAATCCCAATTAAGATTGAACATGAACACCTGTTGGCCTATGCTACAATTTTTAGGAAGCATTGGAACACTGGAAATTACTTTGCAATTGTGTATTCTATTTCAGAGCACTTTCCTTACCAGGAGAAAGTCAAACTGAGTCGCATTTTTGGCTACTCTTGTAAGTGATCTTGTGTCTGTTTTGATGAACTATGTGTTGACCATCATTAAGCCATTTCCAGACAGCAGTCTAGAATGGCCTTTCCTTTTCATTCCTGTTTCCCCACCATATGGACCAATGCAGTCCTCATATTCTGTTCTGTCTGTCCTAACTTGTGCACTCAGGTAACCCCCATTATCAACACTAACTCATGTTGATCTGCTTTATCTAGTGGGTGCTGTAACTGCTGCCTTAATGCCCTCTTTTCTTCTCTATCACAACCCTGCTATGTGGCATAGCCTGACATTATGAATACCACCTCAGCCTTACACTGGATTGCCATGAGTCTGTCACTAATTCTGTTGACATACCTCACTGTCTTATGCAGCCTGTCCCTCAAAGCAATTCCAACACCATTTCTAATCTGTCCTACTCTTAATTTGAAGATTCTGGATCCTAAGTCAAGTGCTTTACTGCATTTGCTTTCCATTTGTCTCCTGGATGAAGAGGATGTCCAGCTTCCTCCTTACCTTCATGACATTCACTTCAGACCAGTGAACTTACACTGAGTGTGACAATTCTTAGTTCATGTTTGGCAGGTTGATTGGTTTTATGTCCAGCTTTCGCTCATTAGAACTATCCCAAGTAACTCAAGCTGGTCAACTAGACAATGGCTCACAGCTTATTGACCCAGGGCTGCTGTGCTTTATGGCAAGCACACACTGGCCAATAGGGGCACATACACCCCTCCCGCCATTAGCATGGGTGCTTGGCGTAAGACTAGGCTGGGTCCTCAATCTACTTTTCACCAGTAAATAGCCATGCCCATTTGGTGCTATTAGTTAACATGACTGAATCACCTATATACAAGTTTTAAACTGTTGAGTGGCTAGCCCTGATCTGGTGCACAATCTGTGATACATGTTCTTCTATTCTGAGGATACTGCACACCACAGCTGATGCCCATAGTGATTGGTCTATATAACTCATCCCCCTATAGGGCAATATCTAGAGTCTGTGCTGATGCCCACAGCTCCATTCTTGGGTGAGTTTGAGGTGGAAACCATCAGCGTGTTTTTGGAAGGTGGGAGGAACCACATATTGACCCAGGAAGAACAATGCAAACTCCATACAACATTAGCTGGAGGTCAGGATCAAATTTTGTACGTTGTGCATGGGAGGTGAAGACCTTAACCATTATGTCAACTGATCTCATTGGTGATATATATATATATATATATATATATATATATATATATATATATATATATATATATATATATATATATATATATATAAATATATATATATATATATATATATATATATATATATATATATATATATATACATATATATATATATATGTATATAAAATTCTCCTCAAAGACTCTTAATTATCCTGGCAGGCATGGTTTCCTCAGCTTTACCCTTATATTCTGTAGAAACCCCTATATCAACATCCTACCAACATCCTTCTAATTCTACTTTCTATCAAAGTTAAGACAATTAGCCACTCCTTCAGATTAACAGATGGATTTCTTCAGTTCTGCTAGTTGCCATTCTAGGCTTGACTCTTCTACAGCATCACTCAAGGTGTGCAAGGCCTTTTTAAAGATAATCTTTTTCCTCAGGCTTCATATTAGGGATCCAGTACCACTCCGGGCCATGTGTTATACGGTGAAAAAGATTTCTTTACCTCCATTTGAACCTGCTTCTTTGGTTTACCTCAGATATCTGTCCCAGAAGATGCCATTTCTCATAGCAATTACGTCTGCCTGGAGGTTCTCTGAACTCCATGCTTTCTCACTTAAATTGCAGATATTCATTTAGAACTAATCCCTCCTCCATGCCTAAAGTGGCCATGAATACCAGTGTAAACCACAGTATCAATCTACCTGCCTTCTACCCTAAGTACACTAACCAAAGAGAGTATCTTCCCCATGCATAGATTTCCATTGCCAGCTTAGGCTCAGACTTGACCAAACTAAATAAATATCCCTTCCCCCAGATATCACCCTCCTAAACTCATTCAAAGCATTCAAGCAATTTCTCAAGAAATATTTCCTCAGCAGTCATATGCTTCTGTATCCACAGCCACAGACCATCATAAATTATCATATATGTTTCTCTTCTTATCTCTTCCTTCTTTCTGTCTCATCTCACCAACCTCATCAATAAACAATTTTACTTCCTGCCTTTCTTCTCTTCACTCTCAGCCACTATGCTAATAAATCTTCTTTCACCTCACAACTTTCCCTTTCATATTCCCAATCTCTCTAAGGTCCACTTACTTTTTTTCTTTCTTCACTCATTTCCTGTCTACTATAACTGAACTACCTCCCTCTACCTTCTCTCCAACTGCTGACATTTCAATTACTTCTATCTGCACTATCATTTCAGAATTGTTTCTTCTTCTTCTTTCGGCTTTTCCCGATTAGGGGTCACCACAGTGGATCACCTGTCTGCTCATGGTTGGCAGTGGAGTTTTACAGTGTCGAGTTGCCAGCCCAGCACCCAACCTTCCACGGAAGGCACACACACACACACACACACACACACACACACACACACACACACACACACACACACACACACACACACACACACACACACACACACACACACACACACACACACACGCACACACACTCATGCCTAGAGCCAATTTAGAGTGTCCAATCCACCTACAGCATGTCTTTGGGATGTGGGAGGAAAACAGAGCACCTGGAGGAAACCCACGTGACCACAGGGAGGACATGCAGACTCCGCACAGAAGGCATCCCTGCCGAGGATCGAACCGGAGAACCTCTTGCTGTGAGGCGGCAATCTCTGCTATCAATTCTAAAAACTTTTGAACATACACTGCTAATTCATATGATAATCTGGACAACTTTTGCCTACTATATGTATTATATTATATGTATATAAACTCCATAAGCTGTTGATATATGTTTTCTATATAATAACTCTTTTATTTTCTACTCAACTTACTTTGTAAAAATTGTTTAATGCCTTTCTCCCCAGGCTTCCACTGAATATGGGTTACTGACCCAGGTGACTTTCCCAGTCAACACATGTCAATAAATAAATAAATAAATCCATGGACAATGCTTTGTGTGCCCTGTGCTAAAACTAGGTTAGGTATCAAACTGACACTGTCCCAGTGGTTGGGTGTCCAACTGCATACAGTGATATCATATTAAACATATGAAGCCTCTTCAAGTATCCCCTTCCACTAAAGTGCTAACAACATTTACAGCCTTGCTTTGGCATGCACTCTTAGATGACATCTGGGCAGCAATAATATGATCTTCCTTCACTACTTCAACAAAACACTATAAACTGGATATTGTGTATAGGTCCAAGGAAAACTCAGTTCCCACTAATTACCACATAGATAGGAGCCCACTGAACACTGAAAGTGTTATAAGAGATCTAGGCACCCAGGTTGACAGCAACCTCTCGTTCAACCACCACATCGCCACTGTGGTCAGAAAGTCCTTCTATGTGGCACATCTCATAACCAAGGGCTTTGCATCCAGGAAGAAAGAGGTCATCATCTCTCTCTACTCAACCCTCATTAGACCGCTCTTTGAGTATAATGCCCCATTTGGCATGCACCTCACTAGACACCTGCAACAGCTGGAGAGGCCACAGAAGTACCTCACAAGGAGGATCCTAGGGCTTAAGCACATGTCCTACATGGACAGACTCAAGAAACTTCAGCTACTATTTGTCTCTTATCAACTACTTAGAGGCGATCTCTGCTTGACTTACAAAGCCATGTCAGACCCAGCACTGCTAGAAATGCTACACCTAAAGAAATCCCAGCCCCTCCGCACCACATGCTTCAGAACACTCAACCTTATTACCACAATCAACAGAACATGCTGTTGGGATAGGTTCATCACCCAGAGATTACACATGCTCTGGAATAGGCTTCCTATACATGTCAAGCAAAGCACCTCCCTGGCCCTCTTCAAGAGTAATCTCGATGAGTGGATGGGTAACAGGAAATTCCCCCCAGAGATCACTCCAGCGGTTCTACTGGATAGGGGTGCTGGGAACTAACATCGGGCGGCAAGACTCCAGGGCACTTTTTTAGTGCTAGGCTTGTGAAGGCTCCAGGGCCATTAGCCTAGTACACACCTATAAACCTATGAAACTAAGTCTTCATTTCAGAAACACTGAAATCCAGGAGATGTACCCAAAATTATGTTCATCTGGAAGATTTGCTAAGAACGGTCTCCTGTTGTTGTGACAGATGAACCTTCTTGTATCAGATAAAGAGTATTATTTGTGGGTCTCTGATCAAAACCAACTTATTGTGCGTTTGAGACATGGATGCCAAGAAATTCAACTTGAAACTGAAGTTTGAGAGGTGAATCTTGGCATCCATGTCAAAAACACATAATACGGGTTATAATCAGTGAGACCCAATCATAGTTCCTTGTAGTGCATGGAACTTTATCTGCTCCATATATTACCAGTTACAGAAAAAAAAAGATAAAAAATGTAGAAGCACAAGCCAGGAAAACACTTTAGCTTTGACAAATGGACAGCAAGCAGACATGGAGTATGTCTCTGAAGAATTAATATTAACTGCTTTAAAAGCTGCTAGACAGTTTGCTCTGCCACAATTTTTGTTTAGTGAAGTAGCTGACAGCTTTTAAAGCTTTTTTTCCTTCTGCCACTATCATGTGCTGGCTGGTACTGGCTGCTGTCAATTCCTATTGCAAGACCTGATCTTAAGAGTGCTGGGGTATTTAACAAAAGCTTGATAAGCACCTTTGTGATGTCAGAAAGGAGTTTAACAAGCTTCTGTTTTTCTTGCTTTTGGGAGTATAGTCAAAGTGCTCCATGCACTACACAAAATTTATGTAGTTACCCTAATGAAAGACTTTTAAGAAGAAGGGTTGCTCTACATAATATATGCTTTGATCCATCCGCTACTTGTGGCATAGGTGATCTCGTGCTTTCCTTATTTCTCTCTTATTATCTACTTCTTAGTTGTTCTGCAGAAGACCTGGAGAGTCAGGGCACCCATGGTGCATGATGGGAAAAGAGAAGGTATTTAGCAGCCTGTCAGCATTTTGTCTGCTGAGCAGTTCTAAGTGAAAATAAAAAAGGGGCCAGCACCAGGAAATTGAAGCAGAGAATTTTTATTGTTACCAGACCGGTTTCAGCATATATCTTTCCTCAGTGGTTATACATGGTTAGGCAGCACAAGGACTGCATTTAAATACAGTGTTCAATGAAGCAATAAATTACATCATTTTCTGTAAAGAAGACCTAATTGGAAGGGGTGCAAATAGATCTTATGTGCATAAATCATGTAAAATTATAAAATATGCCCAAAAATAAAGAAACAAAGTAAGTTGCATTCAAAAATACACAGCATAGCCCCTTATTATAAACACAATATTACAATTTATCATTCAGACCTGGTGGAAAAAGACCACCCAATTTGATTATCCATTTCTTTTCTTTTGTGTTTAGTAGGTTGTGCCACCCTGTTTTGAAGGATTTGTTTTCCAAAATTCTATCTATAATCGTAAATGTGAATTTAGCTGTTTTGTGAATCAAGGAATGCCTATACAAGGCATTAGTCATTCTGGCATTTCTGATATCTCCTAGATGTTCGGATATCCGACATCTAAACTGCCTAGATGTTTGTCCAACGTAGAATGCTTGACATGTACATGTGGCCAAATAAATAACCCAATCAGTTCCACAATTTGCGAATCAGTTGATGTCAAATAATTTACCTATATTCTTGCTGGTAAAGTTTTTGGTCTTAAACATACATTTGCAAAAGGAACAATGCCCACATGGGTAACACCCCACTAGTTTTTCCCCGGAGAGAGTAGTTTGATGATAGGTGATCTCCTGGCACATGATCTTTTTGTAATGTGAAAAGTGTGACCCTAATGTTTTCCCCTTTCGGTATGAGAACTGACATCTATCAGACAACCAATCATCAAGTCGTGTGTTACTTTTGAGTATATTCCAATATTTGTCAATAATCCCAATAAACTGACTGGTGTTCCTTCCGAACGTGGTAACCAACCTGAGAGTGTCCTGATTATTCCTAGTATGTTTTTGTCTGTATGTTAAAAGGCTGTCCCTGGGTTGGTCGCGAGCCCATTGTGATGCTGTTTTGACATTATCCGGACTATACCCCCTCTCCAAAAACCTGTTTGTGAGATCATGATGACAATGAGTAAGGTCCTGCTGTGAGGAACAAATTCTCTTTATTCTAAGAAACTGGGATTTGGGAATGTTGTTGATGATATGCTTGGGATGGAGACTAGAGGCATGTAACAAACTACAAAAAACACTTCCTGGTTAATTTATATACCATCATTAATTATACAATCAAGTTTAATTAATTACAATTAATTTAACGTCAGACGTCAACTACTAAAATCCTTTGCTCCCAAAAAAACCAAATACATCTATTACATTAGATAACACAACCACACACTCAGTTTCTAACCATCAATGAATAAAATACAGCAAACCAAAACTAAAACAAAAACTATAAAAAGACTGCTTTTCCACTAAACCAATACCTAAAATTTAAAATTTAAAATGATATTCTGGTAAACATCTCCTAAGAAAATCACCTAAAAAAGCCTATGTTGGAAAAGTTAAATAAAGATTATTATTAAAAATATTTATTATTACAACGAATATATAAGCCAAAGCGATGTTGAATAAGACCAAGGTTCTACCTTTTCATAGATAAATATTTCAAAAGCAGCCTTTATATCGTTTTTGTTTTAGTTTTGGTTTGCTGTACTTTATTCATTGATGGTTAGAAACTGAGTGTGTGGTTGTGTTATCTAATGTAATAGATGTATTTGTTTTTTTTGGGAGCAAAGGATTTTAGTAGTTGACGTTTGACATTAAATTAATTGTAATTAATTAAACTTGATTGTATAATTAATGATGGTATATAAATTTACCAGGAAGTGTTTTTTGATGTTTGTCTGATGAAGGAGAGAAACTGTGCCCTCCGAAAGCGTTTTTGCTAACAAAATAAAACAGTTACTTTTATCGGAGTTGCGTTCTCAAGCTCATTTTTCTTTTACTAGTTTGTTTGGCGTCTTTTGCTTGGTTTGTGGAGTTTAATTTTATAATGAGCGTTTCGGGAACGTCACCCCAAAGTTCGCTGTTTTCTCAAAATTGTGGAAATGAAGATAATTCACTGCATGATATGATTACTGCTGATGAGGTGAATGCTGAAGGCAATTTGACTACCCTATTGAGGTTAGTCATGGGTCACATGGACAATTTATCTCAGCGTATGGATTCTCTGCAAGCGACAGGTGGGTTTGCTCCTTTAAGAAACCACACCGGTGTTTCATCTCCACTAACTCATTCTGAGGTACCGAATTGGATGCCAGCATGTACTGCAGTTATCATTCAAGCCGGAAATACGGCTTTGGTGTCTAATATAACATCCATGGATATTCAGCCTGGGCAAGTTTTTAGAAATGACTGTGCGAGTAACAACACGCAGAGATTTACTACAACTAATTCAAATGCGGTTGTGTGCCCCACAATTGGAAGTTTTTAAGCCATACTAACTTTTTCAACGAAGGGACTGGTAACGACGGACATGAAGGAACTCAAGGCAACGTAAGTAATATAGTCAATCTTATGAGCTCCTTTGATCAAAAACTTTTCAAGTGCAGGAAACTGCAACTTGAAATTTCATACTTACAAGAATGCCTTGTGAAAAAGCTCGTTCCGAAAGGACTGTGCCAATGGCGCTTCCCGGTCGGGCTGGTAGAAGGTTCTCAATTCCACAACGACCTTCTAGCTCTGTTTGATAAGCAGTGTTTCGAATTTATGAATTTGTTGATCCTTCAATATCAGAAAGAGATCGATAGCCTTAAAATTGAATTAGAAGGGCTTGAAAATAACATTAAGGATGATGGGGAATTTTTAAGGTATAAATACGAGTATTCCCACATTTTTTCTAGTATTGAAGCCACCATGATCAAGTTAACCAACAACAAGAGGAAAAAGATTAACAGGGACATTCAAGAATATGGGGCTAATAAAGCTTATCCTCGCCCTCCACCATTTTATAATAGATTATAAAGTACTAGTTTTCATGTGAACACTAATGCTGGACCATCTGGTGCAGCTGATGACCAGCATAATGTTATACTGGACAACCAGGATGAAGAGGCTGTGCCTCTTCGCCGAAGTGAAAGATTACTTAGCAACACAAACAAAAATGGGAACAGAAACATGAATAACGTTGTTAACAACAACTCGTTCTCCCAGGGGATTACCGAGTGTAATGGCCAAAACTCTAACAATCAACAGGGTTTTCCCAGGAACAAGAAAACCAAACAAATCAATGGTCAGGGGAGGAACAATCAGACAAATTCCAGGAATCGGAGAACACAGCATAGGAGATGACGAACCGTTTTACTGACCCATTAATTTTAGTGGACTCTAAGGGTGATTTTAAAATATACAATTATACTTCTTTTGATATTGATTCTGACTTAGTTGATTTTTTGCTAGGGGTTTATCTTTTGTGCCTGACTCACATTTTGATTTGGTTAGAACTATCATTGACCTTAAGCTGTTCATAAGAAAATTGAATTTAAGAATGCTAATAGGTGATAGTTGTTTTGCTGCTAGTCCTCTCAGAGTTCCCAGTATATATAACCCTCCAGTGCATGAAACATTACATCTTTTTGAGAAAATGTGTGAGTACAATTTAAGGGCTCTTAAAGTTAATGAGACTTTTTATCACAAGCAAGCTGTCAATATTACTCGACATCAGCGGGAATTTTTAGTTATGCTGCAAAATTGTAACATTAGGGTTATGAAGCCCGACAAGGGGGGAGGTTTGGTCTTTATGGATTACTTTTTATATGTTCAGAAAATGTTGTCCCTCTTAAATACTGTTTCCTACCAAGAGGTTAGTATAAATGAGGTCAATATGGCCTATGGCAAGATTAAAGGAATCATTCAGGACCTTTTTCTTGAAAGGGTCATTGAGTTTGATTTGTACCAATATCTGAATGTTCTAGCCCCTAGGCTACCGGTTTTGTTCGGTATTCCTAAAACTCATAAATCTGTATTCAACCCCCCTTTTCGTCCCATTGTTGATAGTCGCGGCTCTATCACTTGTGATGCGCTAAATTTATTGACAGTATTTTAAGGCCCCTTATTAATCAAGAACCTCAGATCTGCAAAGATTCTTGGAGTTTTCTCCAGAATCTGAATGAAATTCCTTTCAAGGCAGGTTTTTGGTTTTTAACCATTGATATAAAAGATCTGTATACGGTGATACCGCAGGATTTGGGTATACAGTGAGTTTGTGAATTTATGTATGATAAAAAAATTGATGATAATATCCTTTATTTGATCGAGATTCTACTAGAAATTGTTTTAAATAACAATTTCATGTTGTTTGAAGGTAAAATATTTCTACAAAAATCAGGAGTAGCAATGGGATCGCCCTGAGGTGGCAGTTTTGCCAACTGTGTCTTGGCGTACTGGGAGAAGACTTTTCTATTTCCGAATGTTTGTTTTATGGAAAATGTTGCCTGGTACACTAGGTACCAGGACGACATGTTTCTCCTTTGGAAGGCATCACCCTCTGAAGTTCCAACTTTTTTAAGGAGTATTACCAGCATGACTACCTTTTTGGAATTCACATATAATTTGCAGGAATTTGATATTAATTATTTGGATATTTTGGTTATTAAAGACATGAAGAACATGAAATATAAGAGTGTCATTTATAGGAAGCCGACATACTCCAATGCCTTTCTTCATTTTACTAGCTGCCATCCTAATTATCAGAAGAAGGCAGTCGTGAAAGGCCAGATGGTTAGGGCGGCAAGGATGGTATCCGATTTTGATGATTGTTTGTCTGAATGTGAACATTTGACTCAAATGTTTATTAATAGGGGGTACTCTTGCTCTATGATTTCTGACATCAGAACAGAAATGGCACATAAAAGGAATACAGGTTTTTATAAACCAATTCTCCAAAATGTCGGTACCAATTCTGAGGCTGTATCTAGAATGGAATATTGTCCACATGTTAACAGCCACAAAAAAGTCTCGATTGGGACTAATTTCCTTTGCACATTCAGCATTGACCATTATGAGATCAGGAAACTGTTAAATAAGAATTGGGCTTTGATAATGGATGACACCAAATTATTTGGTAATTTAGGTGATGCCGTAAAAATTACGTTTAGAAGGGGGCGTAACCTGAAAACTATGCTTGAGTTTAAACCCCAATCTCACAGTAATTGCATTTTTGGCATGACTAAATGTGGGGCATGCAAGCAATGCAAGTATATATGTACTGAGTCTAGGGTTAAAATAAAGAATGAAGTGTTTAAGATTACAGGGAAATTTAATTGCGAGACCAACAGTGTGGTCTATTTAGCCTAGTGTCAGAAATGCGCTGCTTTTCATATAGGTAAGACCGAAAGAAAGTTAAAGCAGCGCATTTATGAACACATTTATACCATTAATTGGCAAGATTTAAAAAATGCTCTTGCAAGGCATTTGCGGGATTTTCCTGACCACCATTTTAAATTTACCATCCTTAGAAAAATAACTATGGATATTAGGGGTCGCCCGTGGCAGATCGAATTAGAAATGAATGAATTCAGTTTTCAAATCCGTACTGGGGCTTATATGTATCCTGGTTTGAATGACCATGTTTCTATCAGCTGTATTTTGAAATATTTATCTATGAAAAGGTAGAACCTTGGTCTTATTCAGCATCGCTTTGGCTTATATATTCGTTGTAATAATAAATATTTTTAATAATAATCTTTATTTAACTTTTCCAACATATGCTTTTTTAGGTGATTTTTTAGGAGATGTTTACCAGAATATCATTTTAAATTTTAAATTTTAGGTATTGGTTTAGTGGAAAAGCAGCCTTTTTATAGTTTTTGTTTTAGTTTTGGTTTGCTGTACTTTATTCATTGATGGTTAGAAACTGAGTGTGTGGTTGTGTTATCTAATGTAATAGATGTATTTGTTTTTTTTGGGAGCAAAGGATTTTAGTAGTTGACATTTGACATTAAATTAATTGTAATTAATTAAACTTGATTGTATAATTAATGATGGTATATAAATTTACCAGTAAGTGTTTTTTGATGTTTGTCTGATGAAGGAGAGACACTGTGCCCTCCGAAAGCATTTTTGCTAACAAAATAAAACAGTTACTTTTATCGGAGTTGCGTTCTCAAGCTCATTTTTGTTTTACTAGTTTGTTTGGCATCTTTTGCTTGGTTTGTAAACTATTGTATTGGGGATACTTCCTGTAAACCTTTGTTCTTAAAGTATGATCTGGTTTGCGCTCCAAATGTACATCCAGAAAATTGATTTCTTGGGCATTGTAGTTCACAGTAAATTCTACCCCCCATTTGTTTCAATTAAGATATTCCACAAACTCCTCAAGATATTCAATGCCCCCTCTCCAAACCAGTCAACAATCATCCAGATAACGTCGCCAGATATCAATCTCGGGTAAATACAAGTTGTGTAAATCGTTGTAGATGATGTGTTCCTTTTATTTATTGGGATTATTGACAAATATTGGAATATACTCAAAAGTAACACACAACTTGACGATTGGTTGGGTGATAGATGTCAGTTCTCATACCGAAAGGGGAAAACATTACTACTCTCTCCGGGGAAAAACTAGTGGGGTGTTACCCATGTGGGCATTGTTCCTTTTGCAAATGTATGTTTAAGACCAAAAGATATCTGAACATCTAGGCGATATCAGGAAGGCCAGAATGACTAATGCCTTGTATAGGCATTCCTTGATTCACAAAACAGCTAAATTCACATTTACGATTATAGATAGAATTTTGGGAAACAAATCCTTCAAAACAGGGTGGCACAACCTACTAAACACAAAAGAAAAGAAATGGATAATCAGATTGGGTGGTCTTTTTCCACCAAGTCTGAATGATAAATTGTAATATTGTGTTTATAATCAGGGGCTATGCTGTGTATTTTTGAATGCAACTTACTTTGTTTCTTTATTTTTGGGCATATTTTATAATTTTACATGATTGATGTACATAAGATCTATTTGCACCACTTCCAATTAGGTCTTCTTTACAGGAAATGATGTCCTTTATTGCTTCATTGGACACTATTTAAATGCAGTCCTTGTGCTGCCTAACCATGTATAACCACTGAGGAAAGATATATGCTGAAACCGGTCTGGTAACAATAAAAATTCTCTGCTTCAATTTCCTGGTGCTGGCCCCTTTTTTGTTTTCATATAGTTACTTTAGCCTGTGCATCCACCATACTTGCTAGCTTCTCCTTTGTCTGCTGAGCAGTTCTAAGGCCTGCAGTATTAGCCCTGTTGGGCTGGAGGATAAACCTACCTTTATAGATATATCATCATGGTAAGTGCATACATTTCATTTATATCTGAAATGAAGATGTAACAATGATCCTTTTATTATTTCAGATTCAGATTAACTTTAACCAGAGGGATTACTCTTTGTAAAATACAGTATAAATTATACATTGATTTTCTGTATACTATTTAATTTGCTCAGTGGTGTGCATAAAAAGAGATACATTCCGAAAGTGCAACAGGGCAGTAAAGGATGTGTATAGTTCATATATTACCAAGGACATCTGCATACTAATTATTGCATTGTCACGTCTCAGAGTGTATTCTCCTCCTAACTTCAAGAGACCCACCAAGGATAATAACAGCTTTAACTCTTCTCAGAGTACATTCTCCTCTTAGTTTAAAGAAACCCATGACATCATATCACATGCAAATAATATGTTTTCAGTGTCTCTGGTGTGTAGTATATCTTTGCTATTTAGTCGGTTTTGTATTTAGATAGTTAAGTCTGCATGAAACATTGCATTATTACCTTTTGATCCATTAGATTTCAGATGTCTAGTCTAAGAAACAAGCACACAGCTAGTTGTTAACAGTCCTGCCTTATTTTTCCCCAGCTGGAACCATAAAATAAAAATTTACTGGATCAAACAGCAAGTAAACTACCACTGTAGAGAGTACGCAGTTTTTCTGGAGCACCAGCTAGACAACTTATAGGAAGTTGCTAATCACGCAGTCCAAGAGACCATTAATGAGCCTAGCCCAAATTCCCAATTTGTCCCCAAAGCACTGTCTGGTTACATGACTTGATCAAGGTCATGTAGTAGACAAATGAAGGCTGAGGGAATCAAACTCTGAACTGCAGGCAGTAGCTCATTGCCATAATCCTCTGTGCCAACAGGCAGCTCAAGTAATGCATGCAATCAGCTACAGCTGAGAGAGCAGCTCAGGCTACAGCTCAGGCTAGAATATAAGAAAATTGACGCTCCTGACTGATAAATGATTTCATACGAGAGGAGTCTCTGCATCTAGCAAATTCTTAGCATTTGCAAAAGAAGTGTAAAGTTTCTAACTGCAAAAAGAAAGTGCTCTTTATAGTCTGTTTAGAATATGGTAATACACTCATATCTAAGAAAGGAATCACTGAAAAACAATTTACTGACAATCTCCATAAAGGATCTGAAAGCAAGCCGTAAGTCTGAATAATGTAATTTTAAGTAGATGAGCAAGGCTACTTGAGGGAGACAGAATCTTAAAAGCTAATATCTTCTGTGGACAAAGTCTGTATTGTGGAAATGTGATAAAGATGAAAAATAAAACTGTGTCAGACAATTTTAGTGTGCAACAAATGGAATAGTAATGAAAACTACTAATACAGTTGCTCAGCCACTAGTATTAAGTAGAAAATTAAACTAAGACAATCCTGAGATTCATTAACAGTATCTGCATATTGTGGGCAAGCCAACACTGTTTACCTTCTTAGTGTGAGGAGCAGCATTACTAATCAGATATGCATACGTCCATGCCAGTTAGCACAACAAGGACCACCCCCCGGGGCCACAACACAGGATCATGACCACATTGTGGTAAGCCTCCTCATTGCCTCATCTAATATAGGAGGTAAACAAGGGAGTCTACATGAGAAACCACAGTAGCTGAAGCAAATGCACACTCACAGTTATTTAATGATTAAGTGTACTCAACATCAACAGGGAAATGCAGAAAAATATATGATCAATGTAAAGGTAAGCAACAGGCACTGAGCAAGAGAGGAGTTCACTAACAGAAGTCATGCAGACGGTACCCAGTAAGATGCAAAGTGAGTAGTGTAACAAACATGACATAAATAGATAAGACAATATGACCATTTCAACACACTTTGAAGTGTACATAAGAGATGTGGGTTGTAAATTTAATACAGTAATGTGCTGCAACAACGTGTACTATACCTAACAATAATGGAGAGTGTTAACTGTGCATCTATACTACGACATGAAGGTAATTAAAGAGGAAAGGGTGTTTTTCGCAAGGTGCATTAGTGCAGCAATTTAGTCCACATTCCAGGATATACATGTTGTACTGCAAAGGTGAGATATTGCAGATGTCATACTGCAGGGAGTCATAAACCACATACCTGTGAAATGTATCACATATGCAGGCTGACTGCAATGAAAAAAGAACAAGTAATAGACCATGAGGAAAATGAACCGAGAACTCCCACACTACAGTGTATCATACAAGTGGCATAGCAAAGATAACTAGTCATATTGCAAGTTGCTACAACATATAACACATCCATGTATAAATGATAAATGACATAAGTCATTATTGCCATTAAGACTACATATACTCCAAATGGCCATCTCAACACTGGTAGTAGAATCCAGATAATTGAATAATGTTAAACAATGCCAAAGTTCCCTACATAATGTGCATGCATGACAAGACAGCCCACATTCAGAGGAATGTAACACATTACAGAACTAAAACAGAAGTACTTATAGATGAGATTGAACCCCTGTCTATGTTACTGATATGCTGCAGATGACTGTAGAAGTATGATATGTGACAGAAGTAGTGGTAGCCAAGGGGATTGGACTAACACATGTCTAGGAAATGGGACAGATGATACCAGGCCAAGCAAGATGCAGTCTTGTTTTTGTAATCCTACTTTTGTCCAATGATTTATTTACCAGAATAAGGCATTAGCAAAGCATGTTAATGAAGTAGTCATGAAAGTGGTGTTTGCAAAATACATTCCAGAGGATTAGAATAGGTAATATCAGGGTAAACAAAGTCTACAGACGTGTCCAAACCTCTGATCTTTCACATTGGTATTACAGATTTGTGAGCAAGATATGCCATAGAAGTAGGTGTTGTGAAGGTATATGAATGCACATAGACCTGTAAAGTTAAAACTAATGTTGCAGACTGTAAAATGAACATCTAAAAATTATTTAAATATGTGGATTGAAAGCCACATCTAGCTTATCAGTGGGAGTGGAAAGCAATAGGTAGCCTATCAACCACAAGAGTGGTTTCTGGCCCATAAATTGTAGTTTATTGGCCATCTGGCAGTTTTTCCATCTCTTTCAACTTACTGGTTTAAAAGTCCATGTTTGCACTTGTTTCCCATCTTTCCTGTAACTAGTCTAGTCCAGATACAGATTTGCTGTATCCAGGACTGTTTGTAAGCTTCTGAGCCCCCCAAGCCTTTCTGTGCTGGAGGGAAGCCTTCTAGCTTATCAGTGGGAGTGGTAAGCACTAGATAGTCTATCTACCACAAGAGTTGCTTCTGGCCTATAAATTGTACTTTATTGGCCGTTTGGGCAGTTTTTCCATCTCTTTTAACTTTCTGGTTTAAAAGCCTGCATTTGCACTTGTTTCCCACCTTTCCTGTAACTAGTCTAGTCCAGATACAGATTTGCTGTATCCAGGACTGTTTGTAAGCTTCTGAGCCCCCCAAGCCTTACTGTGTTGGAGGGAAGCATTCTAGCTTATCAGTGGGAGTGGTAAGCACTAGGTAGCCCATCTATCACAAGATCAAGGTACAGATTCTTAGTTTTCGTACTTTAATTTGCTTATTCGTGCTCAGCACTTGTTCAGAACTTGTTAGCACTAAATAAGCTACAAATTACTACAGCACTCAACCTTCCTCTTTACCTAGAGTAAAATAGTTTTTGCACTTACTTTCCTTAATTGCTTAGAGGAAAAACAGCACTTATTCTCACTTCCCTCACTTGTCTAGAGGAGAGTAGTTTTTTACTCAGGCATGTCCAAGGGTCAGGTCCCAGTGTTCTCTCCTGTCTATCTGATGAATCTGTGCATCTTGGGGCAATGTAGCAATTGCCTCATCTACAGAGACAACCCTATACTCCTACCACCCAACACTACGAACCTGTGAGAGATTTACTTACCTAGCCAAACTGGAGGTAAAGCTCTCTCCAACCAAGACTGAACTTGACAGTCAAGAGGAGAAGGTAAACACTTACACAACACCACACTCATCACATTAGTCCCACTAAACCTACACCACCAAAATCCACACATGGAAACACAAAAACATTTACAGAGGCTCTCAATAATAATCTGCTCAAGCAACAGAGACCTCCAAAGCAGAAACGTAAGCAACCTCCACCCCCCCCAACACAACCCAAATGACACATAGCCCACAAACTCAGTGTGCCAATAAACCACAGCCCATAAGACAAAACAACATACCCAACACACTAGTCATCGGTGATTCTATAGTCAGGTACACTGATGTCCCACTCACCAGACTAAACAAGGAGAAGGTTACTGTCAGCTGCCTGTCAGGTGCCAGGATCCGCCACATAACCCATGCACTCAGGTCACTCCATAACAAGTACAAATATGACTCTGTCATTGTCCATGTTGTTGTGAACAACCTGAGACGTACCTCCCTAGACTACATGAAAAGAGACATGGAAGAGGTCTATGATCTTGTATCCCAGAAAGGTATGACCCTAGCCCTGAGGAGCATCCTGCCATCACCCAGAATGATACCGCAGTACAAGGACAAAATGATTATCTTCAACAATTGACTAAGCTTCTGGTGTCATTCTAAGGGGATCCAGTATCTGTCTGCCTGGGATGACATGGTCGACAACCCACGATACTTTGCCAGAGATGGCCTGCACTTGTTGCCCCTCGGATTCTGGATACTGGCTAAGGCTCTTGCCGCCCCTATAGTCCCTTTTTTAGGCAAGGTTCAAATGACAAATTCACCACCATAACAGGAACAGCAAGCAAAAACTGAGGGTAATGCTACTCAATGCTAGAAGTCTAAATCTCAAAATGCACTCACTCCAGGCACTCCTTAAAATGGACAACATCGATATCTGTGCAGTGACTGAGACCTGATTCAAGGCTCTAGAGAGCACCCCTGCATTACCAGGCTATAACTCATACCACACTTTTCGGCCATCTAACCTGGACCAGAACACCAAAGGTAGAGGTGTGTTCATATTCATTAAGGATATCCACACCTCCAGGCTAGTTGCACAGCATAATGCATCCAAGGTTATCCAAGTGCAACTAACTCTGGGCAAAACTGCAATCCAGATTGTAGCTTGCTACAGATCCCCCACCATGTCCCAGGAATCTCACTCCTCTTTTCTTGATATACTGGAAGATATTAGGGTTCAACCAAACACCCTAATAATGGGCAATTTCAACTACCCCACCATTAACTGGGAAAACTACTCATGTACCAACTCCTTTGCTCAACGCTTTCTGGAATTCATAAATTCCAAAGCCCTGGATCAACTTATCCACACCCCCACCAGGGGCAACAATATCCTAGACCTAGTCATTACCAACATGAGCGACCGGTGTTCCACACCTGAAGTCAACTCCTCGTTGGTCAGATCCGAACAAAAGTTAATCACCATAGATATCCGCATCCCGCCCCCACCCACCATTAAGGAAACCATGGTAAAAAAAATCTCCAAAGCCAACTTCATGCTTTTTAAGACAGAAGTGGCGAACTGCATGACACCCATGCAGATGGACAATACAGTTACGACTGCTGAATCCTACACAAATGCACTCTATAAGCACTTACACGAGTGCATGGATCGTGCTATCCCAAACAGAATCTAGACGCTATACTCCAAAAAAAGGAAGCCAATCTGGTGGTCCCCTGCCATAAACAAACTCTACAACAGAAGGAAGAAACTGTTGCAAAAAAGAGTAAAATCCCATGAGTGGACGAGCTCCCTGGTCAGCCTCAGTAAGAAGCTGAGATCCCTTATAGGATCCTCCAAAGCTAGCTATGAAAAGAAAATTGCCACTGATTCTAAGGGCAACCACAAAGCATTCTATAGCTATGTCTAGAATCTCAATGCCAATATCCAGATCTGCTCTGAGTTACAGCACAACATCACGAAAATGACAGAACCAACTGATATTCCCAACATCCTGGCAGATAGGTTCAGTGCTAACTTTACCCCCCCCTCTCACCCTCTAAAGGGCCCATATCTATACAGAAAGAATGCAGAGTCCCTGTAATCACATCTATGCAGGTAAAAGCTGCATTCTCTAAATCCAAAAACACAGCATCCATGGGACTGGACAACATCCCAGGCTGCATTTTACATGAACTTCAGAATGAACTGGCTCCCCACCTAAGCACCATGTTCAATCATAGTGTCATGTCAGGCTTTGTGCCCACTGAATGTTGCACAACAATTATCCCACTGCACAAAGGGGGAGCCACCACTGATCTGGGGAACTATCACCCTATTATCCTGATGAGCCTGGTCCTGCAAGGCCATGGAACATATCATCATGGAACTCATAAACAAAGACATCGGTAACCTCCAAACTCTGGACCCCACCCAGTTCAGGTTTGTGAAAGGCAGATCATGCCTTCTGAACCTGATTGACTTCTTTGAGGCAGTCACCAAAGCCATAGATGAGGGTAAGGTGGTTCACACAGCCTATCTTGACTTTGCCAAGGCTTTCAACACCATCTCCCATTCTGGAATTATAGCTAAACTCACTAAACTAGGTATAAATCCCTATGTCACAAGATGGGATGAAAACTGGTTCACTGACAGAAACCACACTGTAAAAGTTATAAACTCCAAATGTGACTTCAAACCAGTGACAAGTGGAGTACCACAGGGTTCAGTCCTGGGACCTCTCCTGTTTGGTATCTACTTCTCTGAAGTACAGACTAACGCAGAAAGTCTTTAGCTAAGAAAGTTCGCAGATGACTGAAAACTAGGAGCCATAGTCGAGTCCCCAAATTATGTGGACATCCTACAGAAGGGTCTCACTGAGACAGATGCCTGGTGTCAGAGGCATGTCCTCAAGCTCAATGCCAAAAAGTGCATTGTCATCCCCTTTGGTAAAAACTCTATACCTATGAACTACCACATAAACAGCAGTCTACTTAATGCCAAATGTGTGATAAGGGACCTTGGGACCCAGATGGACAATAGTCTCTCCTTTGATAATCACATCACCACAGTAGTCAGGAAATCCTTCTATGTGGCACACCTCATCACAAAAGGGTTCTCATCCAGGAAAAAAGAGGTCATTGTTCCCCTCTACCCGGCACTTATTAGACCCATTATAAGAGTACAATGCCCCTTTTGGAATGTACCTCACAAGACATCTACAGCAGCTGGAAAGGCCATAGAAGTACCTCATAAAGAGGATTACTGGCCTTAAACAGATGCCCTACACTGACCGTCTCAAAAACCTCCAGCTTTACTCTGTAGCATATCGCGTACTCCGAGGAGATCTCTACCTAAAATATAAAGCTATGTTAAACCCAGATCTGCTCTGAGTTACAGCACAATGGCACAAAAATTACAGAACCAACTGATACTGCCAACATCCTGGCAGATAACTTTACCCCCTCTCACCCTCTAAAGGGTCCATATCTATACAGGAAGAATGCAGAGTGCCTGTAATCACAACTATGCAGGTAAAAGCTGCACTCTCTAAAGCCAAAAACATAGCATCCCCACCTAAGCACCATATTCAATCATAGCCTCACGTCAGGTTTGTGCCCACTGAATGGCTGCACAGCAACAGTTATCCCACTCCACAAAGGGGGGAGCCACCACTGATCCTGGGAACTATTGCCCTATTAGCCTAAAAAGCATGGTCTGTAAGGCCATGGAACGTATCATCATCTTCGTCTTCTTCTTTTGGCTTTTCCCGGTTAGGGGTCACCACAGCAGATCATATCATCATGGAACTCATAAACAAAGACATTGGTAACCTCCAAACTCTGGACCTCACTGAGTTCGGGTTTGTGAAAGACAGATCATGCCTCCTGAACCTGATTGACTTCTTTGAGGCAGTCACCAAAGCCATAGATGAGGGTAAGGTGGTTCACACAGCATATTTTGACCTTGCCAAGGCTTTCAACACCATCCCCCGTTGTAGAATTATAGCTAAACTCACTAAACTAGGTATAAATCCCTATGTCACAAGATGAGTTGCCAAATGGCTCACTGACAGAATCCACACTGTAAACGTTGCAGACTCCAAATCTGACTTCAAACCAGTGGCAAGTGGAGTACCACAGGGTTCAGTCCTGGGACCTCTCCTGTTTGATATCTACTTCTCTGAAGTACATGCTAACACAGAAGGCCTTTGGCTAATGAAGTTTGTAGATGACTACAAACTAGGAGCCATTATTGAGTCCTCAAATGATGTGAACATCCTACAGAAGGGCCTCACTGAGACAGATGCCTGGTGTCAGAGCCATGGCCTCAAGCTCAATGTCAAAAAGTGCATTGTCATCCCCTTTGGTAAAAACTCTGCACCGA
The DNA here is from genome assembly GCF_019279795.1 of Protopterus annectens. NCBI lineage: Eukaryota > Metazoa > Chordata > Ceratodontiformes > Protopteridae > Protopterus > Protopterus annectens. The sequence goes on from NC_056748.1 coordinate 552,926,887, forward strand.
TGAACTACCACATAGGTGGCAGTCTACCTAACACTGAATGTGTGATAAGAGACCTTGGGACCCAGGTGGACAGTATTCTCTCCTTTGATAATCACATTGCCGCAGTAGTCAGGAAATCCTTCTATGTGGCACACCTCATCACAAAAGGGTTCTCATCCAGGAAAAAAGAGGTCATTGTTCCCCTCTACTTGACACTCATTAGACCCATTATAGAGTACAATGCCCCTTTTGGAATGTACCTTATAAGACATCTGCAGCAGCTGGAAAGGCCACCGAAGTACCTCACAAAGAGGATTACATGCCTCAAACAGATGCCCTACACTGACCGTCTCAAAAAAACTCCAGCTTTACTCCATAGCATATCGCCTACACCGAGGTGATCTCTGCCTAACATATAAAGCTATGTCAAACCCAGAGCTGTTGAACATGCTACACCTAAAGAAATCCCAATCCCTCCAAGCCACATGCTCTAGGGACCTAAACCTTGTCACCACAATAAGCAGGACATGCTGGAGAGATAGATTATTGTCCCAGAGACTTCCTATACTCTGGAACAAGCTACCCATCTATGTCAAGCAACATTCCTCATTAGCACTCTTCAAGAAAAATCTTGATGAGTGGATGGAAAATAGGAAATACACCCCGAGGATCACTTCTGTGGCTCCGCTTGACAGGGGCACAGGAAATTAACTTTCTTGGGTGGCGTAAGTCAGGGAACCTTGTTGGCTAGGCTTACTTAGGCCCTTCGGCCGATAGTCTAGTACCTACCCATGAACCTATGAACCATGTGAATCACTGCACTATTATAGTGTGGCATATAATCTGTCAGATGAACATATCACATTACCGCATTTTACAGTAATATGGTATTATTAGCACATTATAATGATGTTGGTCACTATTCCACATTGGATCATCAAACCTTTGAGCCCCTGCTTTCCTAACTCAAAGTATCTTGTCTTATGCACTAGCTAATGACACCAAATAGCAAATTATTACAGTTGTCAGAAACACATAATTGAAGGAATGTCATCAACAGTATGTGTGAAGGAATATGGCCATAGTTCAGAGTAAAAGACTTAGGGGATCAAAACCCTGAACCTGTGAAAGTATCATAATCAAGTAGAATTTTTCCCATTGCATCTGTTCATTAACCTATTCTTGCATGTCACCAATTGTTTTTTGCACACTGATATAACATACACCTCACTGGATTCAAATTTCTGCTTGCCTAACTCACTTTTGTTTAATGTGCACTAACAACCAACACCAATATAACAGTTTTCAGAAAGCACACAGTTGAAGGAATACCAAAACCAGTGTGTGTGTGTGTGTGTGTGTGTGTGTGTGTGTGTGTGTGTGTGTGTGTGTGTGTGTGTGTGTGTGTGTGTGTGTGTGTGTGTGCGTGCGTGTGTGCATGTGCTTGTGTGTGTGTGTGTGTGTGTGTGTGTGTGTGTGTGTGTGTGTGTGTGTGTGTGTGTGTGTGTGTGTGTGTGTGTGTGTGAGAATGAATATGGACATGGTTAAATGGTAGTGCAACACTTGAGGGATCAAAACTCTCCACCTGTGAAACTGTCAAAACAAAGAAGACTTTCTTAGCATTGCATCTTTTCAGTAATTAATTCTTACATGTCACAAATTATTTTTATACACTGTTAGAATGTACGCTTCACAAGATTCAAACCCCAGCCTGCCAAATTCACATTCTCTTGACTTGAGCACCAACTACCATTGCCACAGAAAAAAAGTTATACAGCAGTTATCAGAAAGCACACATTAGAGGAGATACCATCACCAGTGTGTGTGTGTGTGTGTGTGTGTGTGTGTGTGTGTGTGTGTGTGTGTGTGCGCGCGCGTGTGTGTGTGTGTGTGTGTGTGTGTGTGTGTGTGTGTGTGTGTGTGTGTGTGTGTGCATGAATGGATATGGCCATGGCTAAAAGGGAGTACAACACTTGGGCTATTAAGACCTTCCACCCATGAAATCGTTACAGTAAAGTCAAACTTCTCACATAGCATCAATTCACTGACCTATTCTTGTATGTTGCCAATTGTTTTTACATACTAATAAAACATGCACTTCACAGGATTTGAACTCCTGCCTGCCAAACTCATTGTCTCTTGATATGTGCACTAACTACATTGAGCAGAGCTCCTCACTAACCCTCTTCAAGAGAAACCTTGACGAGTGGATGGGAAACAGAAGGTTTACCCCCGGGATAACTTCAATGGATCTGCTGGACAGAGGCACAGGGAACTAATCTAAGGGGGCGGCGAAAGCCAACACATTCTGGCTATGCTTATAAATGCCTTTGGGCAGATAACCTAGTACCTACCTATGAACCTATGAACCACTGACACCACAGAAGTTATAACAAGACTCATCAGAAAGCATACATTTAAGGGGATACCATCACCAGTGTGTATGTAAATGAATATGGCCATGGTTAAAACAGAGTACAACACTTGGAGGATCAAAAGCCTTTACCCATGAAAATGTCACAGCCAACAAAAAATTCTTACATCACACCTGTTCACTAACATATTCTTGCACATCACCAACTGTTTTTTTTACACATTATAGAATGTATGCCTCATTGAATTTGAACTCTTGCCTGCCTAATTCATATTCTGTCGACATGTGCATTAACTACTGGCAGCATGGAAGAAGCTGTACAGCAGTTGTCAGGAAGTACACATTTGAAGGGGTACCATTGCCTGCCTAATTCATATTATGTTTACATGTGCATTAACTACTGCAGCACAGAAGAAGCTGTACAGCAATTGTCAGGAAGCACACATTTGTTGAGGTACCATCAACAGTGTGTGTGAATGAATATGGCTATGGTTAGAGGGGAGTGTAACACTTGGGGGATTTAAACCCTCTGCCTATTAAACTGTCACAATCAAGTGGAGTTTCTCACATCACATTTGTTCACAAAGCCACAGAACAAGTTATTCACCATTTGTCAATCCTCACACATTTGTATGGAGTGCAAGAGCACTGTTAAACAGACATTAGTACTCAATGGATCATGACCCTCCACATACTTAAATGGCAGTTTGAACATAACATAAGGAGTACAGTGAACTTGGAAATACACATTAATCTCCCCTAAATTAAAACAAGACAAAGCTCCATCTTTATGTTCTTCTTCTTATAGACCCATATCTATTTTAAGTGTTTATTACAATGTATTTATGTCTGTATTTGCAAATAGAATTAAACCAATGCTATATAACTTAATAATGCTCAAACAGGATTTATATTAAACAGATAAACACAAGACAATATTAAAAGAATAATCACTTTAACAGATTATGTAGATGAAGTAGGAAAAGATCATTCAAGTATTAGCTTGAATTTAAATAAGGCTTTCAATTCAATTGATTGGTTCTATTTATCTAATGCACTTAAAGAGTATAATTTTCCAGAAAATGTCATAAAATTAGTTAGACAACTATATCATAACTCTTATGCTTTTGTTAAAGTAGGATTTTTTTCTTTCACGATTATTCAGGATATTTAAGGGTACAAAAAAGCCTTTATCACCACTATTATTTGCACTGGTCATTGAACAAATTGAAAACTATAGTAGAACAAATAATAACATTATAAGTTTCAGCTTAACTGATAATTTACATAAAAAATTCATCCTTTTGCAGATAATATTTTACCAACAATAGGTGATATTGATTCATCTTTGACTTCCATAATGAGAAGTTATGTACCTACCAAAATGTTCCATGTTAGTTGTCTTCTTCTCGTCTTCTTTCTTGCTGGATGGGGTTCGGAGCCGATCCTTGGCTCCAACTCGGCTTATACCAAAGCTCAAGAGCTATTTTTACCAGCTCGAGGTAACCCTGTATCCCACAATGCTCGGCGCTAACAACCCAGATCTCGTTTGATAGCTAACACTATAGCAGTTCTGTCCCCAGAACAAAGGAGAGAGAGAGGCATACCCATATAGATAGCCATCCCAAGAAAAAGATAACCACTGGAGACCATACTGGGCAAAAAAAGAAGGCCCCGTAGGATCCTATCTCTCTGTCCAGGCTAGGGGGTTGGAGGGCGGGACGCAAGGAAGAAGGCGAGAAGAAGACAACTAACATGGAACGTTATGGTAGGTACATAACTTCTCAATGTTAAGTTGTCAATCTCGCCTTCATTCTTGCTGGATGGGACCGCATCCCTAGCACCTCAAACCTGGGTGGCTCATCAGAACAGACTCTTGAGGACAGTGAAACCAAAGTTAGCTCGGATTCTGGAGGCCATGTCCAATTTGTAATGAGAAATAAAGGTATGGGGAGAGGCCTATGTGGCTGCCGCACAAATTGAATCTAAAGGCAACCTGTCCTGAAAGGCTATTGACGTAGCTAAGGCTCTAGTTGAATGGGCTCTAGGTTTTGAAGGAAGCTTTTGATGCCTCAATTCATAGATGAAAGTGATGACAGAGGCCAACCATCTAGAAAGGGTTACTTTGGAAACTGGAAGGCCTTTCTTCCCTTCAGCATAAGATAGGAAGAGCTGCTCAGATTTCCTAAATTGCTTGGTTCTATCCAGGTAGTAAAGGAGTTGGTGATGAACATCCAAGAAATGCAACTTTTGTTCCGCACTGTTGGAGTAATTAGGGAAGAAAACTGGGAGATCGATAGTCTGGTTTAGATTTGCCTCAGAAGATATCTTGGGTAAAAAGGAGGGGTTAGTTCTTAGAGACACTCTATCTTTATGGAAAACCAAATAAGGAGGATGAACGCAAAGGGTGTGAAGTTCTGAGACTCTCCTCAAAGAGGTTATGGCCACTAGAAACAATGTCTTCCTTGAAAGAAACTTCAAAGAACAGGAAGCCACAGGTTCAAAGGGAGGGAGAATCAAGGAGGTTAAAACTAGATTCAAATCCCACTGCGGTGGGGGATGTCTGATCGGGGGCTTAAGTAAAAAGATACCTTTAAGGAAGGCTTTACACAGTTTATGAGACATAATAGAGGAGTCTGACAGGCCCACATGAAAATTCGAAATGGCCGCTAACTGGACTCTGATAGTGGGTGAAGAAGATCCTGATTGAAAAAGTTCGGCCAAAAAATCCAGGGCCGATTAGATAGGAGCCACGAATGGGTCTATGTTCCTAGCTTTTGCCCAGAAGGAAAAACGTTTCCATTTGCTGGCATAAATCCTCCTGGTAGAAGATTTGTGAGAAGCTAAAATGATGTCACGCACCGAATGGGAGATAAAGGGAAGCCTGGCTAAGGTTGGAAGTGGAGCAACCAAGCTGTGAGGTTGAGAGAGGGGAGGGATTGGTGCAGCTTGCCCGACTGATGGGTCAAGAGATCTGGAACTGGGTCCAGATGCCAGGGCTGCTCCAAGAGGTAATGATGCAGGAACGGAAACCAGATTTGTCGAGGCCAGTACGGAGCAATGAAGATCATTGTGGATCTCAAGGCGGTAGCTTTCTGAATCAACTGCGTGATTAATGGAAAAAGGGGAAAAGTGTACAGGAGACCCTGGGGCCAATCATGGACTAGAGCGTCTCTGGGGGGGTTGGCCGGGAAGAGAGTGAAAAATTCGTGGCACTTGCTGTTCTGGGGTGTTGTGAAAAGATCGCAGCAAGGCTGACCCCATTTTCCAAAAATTTTCTCCACTACTGATTGCTTGAGAGACCACTCATGCGGCATGAGAATGGCTCTGCTCAGCCTGTCCGCTATGATGTTGGACTTCCCAGGGATATGCATTGCTATCAGAAACCGCTGAGAGGAGATCACCCACTGCCAAAGTCTGAGTGCTTCTCGACATAAGGCATAGGACTTGGTTCCACCCTGCTTGTTGATGTACCACACTATGGACATATTGTCCGTCTGAACTGCAATCGTCTTGATGGGAAGAGAGTCCTGAAGGGCTTGCAACGCTAAAAGTACTGCTCTCATCTCTAGGACATTTATGTGCAGGTGGCACTCGAAAGGTTGCCAAGTGCCCTGCCCCCCCCCACCCGATCAGGGAGGCATCCGTTGTCACTGTAGCAACTGGGGGGGAGAACAAAGGGTCTGCCCTGAATCACTTGAAGGGAGACCATCCACGAGACAGGTGTTTCTTGCATGACTGAGTTATTAAAATGTTGTGTGACATCGGGAGCTGCTGGAAGGACCACTGAGAGAAGAGCATCCACTGAAGGAGTCGCATGTGGAAGCGAGCTAAGGGAAGTAACGTAATGGCAGCCGCCATGAGACCTAGAGTCTTCAGTACAAACTTGGCCTGGATTTTGTTGTTCTAAAGAAGGATATGAACATGTTCGCGAATATCTGAGACTCTTTGTGCCGTTAGTTTTGCAGATAGTTCGACTGTGTCTAATATGGCGCCTATGAAGGTAATAGACTGACAAGGCGACAAAGCAGACTTTTCAAAATTTATGGAGATACCTAGCTCTTCGCAAATCTGAATGGTGTAATCTCTGGACTGAATAAGTTGATGCCTGGTGGTGGCGGTAAGGAGCCAGTCGTCCAGATATGGAAACACCTGGAATTCTTGATGCCTCAGATGAGTTGTAACCACTGCCATACATTTGGTGAACACTCAGGGGGCTGTAGTGAGACCAAAGGGCAGGGCCCTGAATTGGTAGTGACTGGCCCCCAGCCGGAAGCGGAGAAACCTCCTGGAGCGCCTGTGCATTTTGATGTGGTAGTACGCATACTGAAGGTCTATAGAGCACATCCAATGGTCCTGGCCCAAAAAGGGTAGAATGGACTGTAGCGTGACCATCCAGAACTTCGTTCTTTGAACAGATATGTTCAGTCTGCTGAGATCCAAAATTGGTCTCCAGTCCCCTGTCTTTTTTGGTACCAAAAAGAACTTGGAGTAGATTCCGGATCCTTGCTGGTCTGCTGGGACTGGTTGGATGGCCCTTTTTCTTAGCAGTTTTGAGATTTCTAATACTGCTTGTTCCCTTAGACCGGGTAGAACATCTGGAAGGGGCCTTTTTGGCTGTTTTGGGGTGTGGACAAAGGGAATTTTGCAACCCTCGGATATGATCGACCGTACCCATCTGCTTTGGTGAGGGAAAGCCAGGCTTTTGGGTACAGTGATAATCTTCCCCCAACTGCCTCCAAAGGCGGACAGCCGGGCAGCTTCTCAGGGATGCTGGAAGGGTTGGCCAGAGACAGCTTCTCTGCTACCCTGATTCTGTGGACCCCATCTGTCCCTGGGGTGGCATCTGTTATTGTTCCCCCCCTGCCTCTAGAGGGGAACTCACCTCGTGTGTCCGGCGTGACTCCCTGTGGTTTGCAGAACCACATTTTTCCACCTTTCTGACCTTTAGGGTATGGTCTAGATGGGGTAGAAAAACGGACTCCCACAGCAGAGAGAGTCTTGCCTTCTTGTTCGCATCTGGTCAAAGTATCCTTCACCTGAGGTCCAAACAACACTGAACCATCAAAGGGAGAGTTGGTGAAGGATGCCTTAAAGGGGTCAGCAAAGTTACAAAGCCGCATCCAGGTGTGACGTCTTAAGGCCATGCCTGTGCCTGCAGCCCTACTCGACCCATCGGCCACATAAGAAATAAGCCGCATGGAGGAGTTAACAATCGAGTTTAGGGTTGCCAGCTTTTACCAGAGAGCCGGCAAAAATGCAACCTCGCAGCTAAACGGCAAACGAGATGTGGGTAGTTAGTGCCTAGCATTGTGGGATACAGGGTTACCTCGAGCCAGTAAAAATAGCTCTCGAGCTTTGGTATAAGCCGAGTTGGAGCCGAGGATCGGCTCCGAACCCCATCCAGCAAGAATGAAGGCGAGATTGACAACTTAACATCTAATGTTTTAAATCAGTTTGAAATAATTTCAGGACAAAACTTTAATTGCAATAAATCCAATGCTTTATTAATTAAAAAATTGATTTATTAAACAATAACAATTACTTTAATTGGATAATAGACAATTAAAATACCCTGGCATTTTACTAACACTTGATTGTAAAGACCAAGTTTTGACTAATTATAATCATATCTGGAAAGCATTATTCAATTGGTTAATAAGTGGAATATTTTTACTATGGAAGAAAGATAAACTCTAATCAGAATGATAATTCATCTAAATATTTTATTTATTATTCAGTCTATTACAATAATTGCTTCTAAATCATTAAGAAACTAGTACAATTCTTCAATTTTTTGGTATCCCAATAAATCTAGGATTTCTTATGTGTACCATAAAAGAAGCTGGGGAGATAGGTGTATTAGCTTTCCTGACACTGAATTATATACTTTATCATCTGTCAATAAACACTTTAATATTATGGCTTAACTCAACTTGTACAGCTAAATGAAATCAATTAATGAAAATATATCACTAATTAAAAATACAAAAATAAATATCTTTGTCATACAGTCAGATTGCACCTAATATGTTTCCGGCAACTAAAATTACTTCATTATTATTGTTATTATTATTATATTAATAATAATAATAATAATTTTGAATATTATTTTATTAATAGTACACTTAACACATTTAAGAAGTTTATTTATGCCAGTCCTGATATAAAAATGGCTCTTTATTCCTCATAGCTTTTACTAATGATTGTGTAGAATCATGTAATTTCAATAAAATGATGTTCTTAAAGAATAATAATTTTATTTGTGGAACCAATTTTAAAGGGTACTAAGATACTCTCATCAGAACTTTTAAATAAATAAATATACTTTGATTTGAACAACTGGTTTATGATACATATCAATAGATAATATATAATATCTGAAACTGAACTATTTTCAGATACACATAAAATGTCTACCTAAAATTATAGAATGTTTTATAAATATTATTACAAATAATGAGACATGCAATTCATATTTATCCAAAATTTTATAAAATACTTAGAACATGTAAATTTAAATTCAGATGTTCATTATTGGAACCCATGCAAATAAAATACAGGTTTTTCAGAAGAAGAAAAAAATGATATTACAATCAGCATGGAAAACCTCTTCTTTATATTGCAAAAATTGTTCTAATGGAAATTCCTACATAGAGCTTTTATAACACCTACAAAATTGAAATAATGTATAATACACTAGATATTACTTGTTGGAAATGTAATTTTTGCTTAAAAGCAGATTGGTTATACATGGGGCTGGATTAATGAACACCTACACTAAGTGTATACTGTTCTGATTGAATAGACAGCACAAGCACAACTCTCACATTCTTTCTCCTAAATTTAGTTTTCCTGTCTAGTGATTTTCTTGCAGTCTTGAATAGTAAGAGCGAGTCATAAAAGCTAACACAAAGTGCAGACTATCTGTACTTTTAGTATAATCTTTCTGAGTGAATAGACACTACAACAAATGTGGTAGGAATGTTTTGAATACAGATCATGTGCACTTAGTGTAGGCATTCAGGAATCTGGGCCTTGGTTTTGGAATGTAAAATGGTACACCCTTTTTGGAAAGATATAAATAACTTTATGAAAGCATTATGGTCAGATAGGTTCTATTTTTCTAAATCATTAATATCGTTCAGTGCTTCAATTCCTGGGACCATTCCAAGAGTTCAGTTTTCTCCTTTGATGTATTCTAGTTATGGCTAGAAAAGTTATTACAAAAAATGGAAGAATGCTACCACACCCTCAATTACAGAATTTATAGATATTGCAAAAGTGGTTTACTAAAATGAAATCCATACTATTAGGATGAGGACTAACAAAGTTACTTCTAGTTATAATTATTAGATAAAATTAAATAACCTATTAGAAAATTATTGCTTAATTGGTTAATGTTAATAATGTTCAGGGTTAAATGACTTGTTATAGGCTTTTTGCAAATAGTCATATTGTTTGTTAATTATATTATTGTGTTGAATTCATATGTTAAATATCTAATAAAGTTGTTCGAAAAAAGGAGTACATTGAATCATGAAAGCTGCTACAGTTGAAATAAGTGTCTAGAAATGCTTATATCAGTATTGCTTTCTGTCACTCATTGAGACTAGGCTCATTAACATGATAGTCAACATACAATTACTGAGACATCATTTTTTTTTTCCTTCAGTTTTTGTCTTAGGACATCAACTGTCATTACAACTTCCTAATATGACTAGCTATGCTGCTTTATGCCAAGCACTGCACACTAGCAAACATAGATAATAGTTTTACTATTAAAAATTGTTGCCCATGTCTGCGATATGATAAATGCTACTTCAGTTACTTCAGGTGAAATGTGGTAGTGAACTGAAGGGAATCCTATATATTTATATGTCTATCAGTACTGCAAAGTGCACAGTTGGAGAATGGAAATTGTGAAATAATAAGTGATATGCCAGACGGCAATACCAAGATTTGCTCTGAGCTACTGCACAATGGTACCTCCTATACCAAGCCAACAGATATTGCCAATATACTGGCTGACAGATTCAGTGCCAACTTTACCCCTCTCCCCCCAAAAATGACCATTCACAATACCAGTAAATTGCCAGGCACCCAGTATTACTGCTACACAGGTTACAACAGCACTGTCCAAGGCCAAGAATACAGCTTCTATAGAACCTGACAATATCCATGGCTGTGTTCTACATGAACTACAGACTGAACTGGCACCACACCTGTGTGCTCTGTTGAATCACAGCCTTGCCTCAGGCTTTATCCCTACCAAATTACGCACTGCTACAGTCATCCCTCTCCAGAAAGGAGGAGCAACTACAAACACTGAGAACTATCACCCCATTAACCTGACGAGTCTGATATGGAAAGCTATGGAACACATCATCATGGACCTAAGAAACAAGGATATAGGGAATCTCCAAACTCTGGATCCCACACAGTTTGGTTTTGTGAAGGGTAGGTCATGCCTTTTCAACCTGGTTGACTTCTATGAGTCAGTCACCAGAGGTGTGGATGAAGGCAAGGTAGTTCATACAGCCTACCTTGATCTGGCCAAGGCCTTTGATAACATTCCCCACTCAGGAATCATAGAAAAACTCACTAAGCTAGGCATCAATCCCTATATCACTAGGTGGGTTGCAAACTAGTTCACAGCTAGAACCCACAGTGTAAAAGTAGCTGACTTCAAGTCAGAATGCCAATCAGTTACGAGTGGAGTCCCACAGGGTTCAGTCCTGGGTCCTCTCCTGTTTGGAATCCACTTCTTTGAAGTCCAGGCCAACACAAAGGGAGTCTAGCTGACAAAGTTTGCAGATGATTGAAAATTGGGAGCTATTATTAACTCCCCAAGTGATGCTGACATCCTGCAGAAAGGCATCACTAAGACCAACGATTGGTGTCAGAACTATGGCCTTAATCTCAATGCCAAAAAATGTGTTGCCATCCCATTTGGGAAAAACTCAGTTCCCATGAAGTACCACATCAACAGTAATCCACTGAACACAGAAGGTGTTATAAGAGATCTGGGAACACAGGTTGACAGCAACCTTTCTTTTGACCACCACATTGCCACTGTGGTCAGAAAGTCCTTCTGTGTGGCACATCTCATTACTAAGGGTTTTGCAACCAGGAAGAAAGAGGTCATTGTCTCCCTCTACTCTTTATTCTACTCTCATTAGGCCAGTCATTGAGTACAATGCCCCATTTGGCATGTACCTCACTAGACACCTGCAACAACTGGAGATGCTGCAAAAGTACCTTACAAAGATGATCATAGGCCTTAAACAGTTGTCCTATATGGACAGACTAAAAAAACTCCAACTATTCTCTGTCTCATATTGCCTAATTAAAGACAATCTCTGCTTGACTTACAAAGCCATGTCTGACCCAGCTCTGTTAGAAATGCTACAGCTAAAGAAATTCCAATCCCTCTGCACCACATGCTCCAGAGACCTCAACCTCATTGCCACAATCAACAGAACACGCTGGAGGGGCAGGTTCATAACCCAGAAACTGCCCATGCTATGGAATAGACTTCCCATACATGTCAAACAGTACCTCACTGACCCTCTTCAAGAGAAATCTTGATGAGTGGATTGGAAATAGAAAATTCATCCCGGGGATCACTCCAGTGACTCTACTTAACAGAGGCACTGAGAATTAATGTTGGGTGGTATGATGCCAGGGTAATCCTATGGTCTAGGCTTGTAAAGGCTTATCAGGGAGTGTTCATAATGAAAACCAAACAGATGATAACATACTGCTAGAGCAATATGGTGGTGGGTGACAGGGACATATATAATACACTGGTGTGCAACTCATGTATCACTGAGTGATGCCCTCCATATCAGTGCAGTATGCAGTGTTGCCAGTAAAGTCTCAGAGTATATGTTCCTCATTGGGAAACAGCAGTTAAGTGTACTGACTGAAATCAAGGCATAAATGAAAATTATGTCAGTACTACATTCATTGATATCAGTCTGCAAATATGTTTTTAAAATTACTTGTTCAGTGGTAGATGGTTTCAGAATGAGAAGAAAAATATGATACAATCCCACCTGCAGTGACATACTACACTGAATTGAATGCATCAGAATGGACTCATTCATATTTTGAGCCATGAAAACATATATAAATGACAGAAACAACTATTATTTTCATTCTGTCAGTCACACAATACATGAGCACAGAAAGAGATGTTTCTGTTTATTAGCTATTTAAGGCCATATAGTGTGTGTGTATATGTGTGTGTGTGTGTGTGTGTGTGTGTGTGTGTGTGTGTGTGTGTGTGTGTGTGTGTTTTATGTTCCTCTATTTTTGACAAGCTTAGACGTGGAGATTGGAATGATAGGACAGAGATGAAAATGGGGAGCAAGCAGAAGGCAGGACACTATATAAATAATTAAAAAATGAGCATGATTGACAGCTCCATACCTCTCAACATATATATATATATAATATATATATATATATATATATATATATATATATATATATATATATATATATATATATATATATATATATATATATATATATATATATATATATATATATATATATATATATATATATGCATAAAACCAAAACAAATGAAGATCCTGATCACTAAAGATAGGTACTGGAACTTGTGTATAAATACTTATAAACAAAGTATCGAAACCACCACAGTGATAGGCATAATACGAATACTTTAATAAAGCAAAATAAGTTACTATTGCACAAATAAAAGACAAGTCCTTTCAGGTATAAGCCCCTTTTCAAGTCTTAAAACTTCAACAGTTCATGTTCTCTTAAAAGGTGTCTTTTAACCAATCACATAAAAGATGTAAATAACTCATAGTTTTTTCTAAAACTCTATTGGTTGATCAAAATGAAGGAAGGAATAGCCGTTTTAGCATATAATTATTAAGACTGAATGCAGTTTTTTTGATCATCCAATAGAATTTTAGAAAGACTATGATTTATTTACATTTTATATGTGATTGTTCCATGTTTTGTATTAGATCCAATGACTTGGAAGGGTTTGAATGTTTACCATTGGCCACTTGTCTTTACAATGACCAATGAAGAAGGAACAGCCTTTTTAGCATGTATATGCTATGACTGGATGCAGTTTTTCTAATCAAGCAATAGTGCTTTACAAAAACTATCCCCTGGATTCAATAAACTTCGTACAGGAATAGTGCTATTCCTGCACAAAGTGATCCATGTCCATGTAGCCACAGCAGTACGCTTTGCATATTCATGAAGGCATGCTACTGTTTAGGCTAAATGGACACGAAGTGTAAACAAGTGCAGGGGGCGTGTTTAAGTAGTGCACAGACTACGAATATGCCCCCTTCACTCAGAAAGTGCCATTTCTAAACCAGATCCAGCATAGTATTAGAGAATTTCTCTAATATTATGCCAGTATTTCAGTGTCCGCAGACACTGAAATGAAATAAATGATCATTTCTGTGTCCACAGACACTGATATACATACTGGAGTGAGCAAGCAGTCCAGGGGGGTGTGACAGGTTCTGTGACATGCCCCCTGCATTGTAAAAGTGCGGTATGACACCTTGCAACCTGCTAAAGCAGGAAATGAGGACAAAGGCACAAATAATGGGGGAACAAAGCCCTAGAAAGGGACACTTCTTAAATATTGCCCTCACAAACTTAGACAGTTGATAGAAAACAGGTCATGCATTAGCATGAATTTCTGAAGGATAAATGTAGGCCACGGTGGTGCAGCGGTTAGCATTGTCACCTCACAGCAAGCGGTTCTCCCGTTTGATACTTGGCTGGAGCACCTTCTGTCTGGAGTTGCATGTCCTCCCCACGGTTGAGTGACATTAAAGACATGCAGGTAGGTGCATGCGTGAATGGGTGTGCCTTCTTTGAAGGTTGGGTGTCGGGCTGGCAACTCGGCACCGTAAAAATCCACTGCCAATCATGAGTGTACGGGAGTTCCGCTGAGGCAACCCCTAACCGGGAAAAGCCGAAAGACAATAGTAGAAGTCTGAAGTCAAATGTATGCCATTATTCCTTGACAGCAGTCCATGTGGACAAAGGCACAAATAATGGTGGGACAAAGCACTAAAATGGGACATTACTTAAATATTGCCCTCACAAACTTAGAAAGCTGATATAAAACCGGTCATGTATTAGCATGAATTTCTGAAGGATAGAAGCCTAAAAGTGAAATGTATGCCATTATGTCCTGACTGCAGTCCTCAATGACTTGTCATAAAACTACAATACTCACTATATAACCTAATAAAATAATAATAATATAATAATATTTTTACTTGCTAAGGAATGTTTAAGCATAGCTAAGTGGGTGTGTGCATTATGGCCCTCCGCTTAGCATTGCTTAAGCATCCTGTAGGAGATAAATAAAAATATAAAACTGAAATTCTTAAACTGAGATGGTGTAGTGGTTAGAGTCTTGACTTTACATGGAGGTGTTCATGGTTCAACTTATTTTTTTACTAGTTTATTGTTGCAATATGCTTTTATTTATGATGGCATGCTTTATGATGTTCTCAAATCATTGGTTAGTTTGTAGACCATGTGACTCTTTTGTGTGTATTTAATCACAGTTTGTGTTTTAAAAACCTTTTCTGATGAAGTTCATGTGCAATTAAATGTGAACGAAATGCGTAAGAATGTTTCTTCCTGGCTATTTATTTCTTTTTTCACCGTGTGGCTTGGCTGTGTTTTACTTTGTTTTCAGTGGTGCATAAATGTCCAGCCACAACCATTTGCACCACAGTCACAGCAACATACCAGTACCCCAAATGTACTGTAGAGTAGAACGACTGTTTGAACGAACATATCCTGATTCCCAGTCACACAATACACTGACAGATACTGGCTCAACTCACAGTGTACTGGAAATCCTGAGGTGGTACAGGACCTTTCTCAGTCTGTCCCAAAAAACATACACACCTGATAGACCACCACCAGCCGTAGTAACATGCACAGTCAGATAGAAAAAGGATCTGTGACACTCACATCTGCTACTCTCCCTACCCAGACAAACAAACATCTACACACAGCACTGCTACACAGTCTTGGCAGTTGCTTCACAATGGCCAGACATACATAACTCTCATATGTACAGATTTGCACAGAATGTCCAGGGTGTGAGACCATATTCATGGCCACTGCTGCATACCACTTCCAGGAGTCTGCTAAGTCAATAGGGTGATACCATGAGTGTAGTCAATAAATAATGATATCACATACCTCTTACTGCAAGACATCTGGACAAAGCATGACATACTTGGGGGTCAGGGGGCCGGAAAGAGGGACATATCTCACATAATGCTGTTACAAACCTGAAACAGTTGACAGTGTCACAAGCTTGGTTGTAACATAACATCCATGAAGGAGATGATGTCTGAAACACCAATGGATGTCAACAGTTACTCTGAATACAATCCTGACATTATCCTACTGATTCAACAAAAACAGACGTTGTCTGAGGAACAGACCAAACATAACAGGCGAACTTCTGGGTAGTCTGTGGACATCAGGACAGTTGAGAGGTATGTCAGAGACATATCACTGTCAGACAACAAGTCATAAAGAAAATGCATGTCCAGATGAACCCTGTTAAACTAGCAACTCTCTATGTGTATAGCAGCACTACTGACTACAATCTGTACCCAATTCTGGAGCATTGTTCCCCGTGTTGCTGGGCTGTCTCCACATGTCCTCTCCTGAGAGGTATTCCTACCTACTGTCTTTGAAGCTGTAGCCCCCACACCTCCATAATGTCCTCCACACAGGCAAGGAAAAGGGGCAAGGCACACATGAAGGCCGTAATTATGGCACTGTGTTGCTATAGCATTGGCAAATTGAAAGACAACACAGCTGCTCTGGATGCAAGTAACAAGTGGGAAACACTGACTGGTACACAGGTCATCACCTGCTCATGAGCAGTACCTACAAAAGGCAAGCTGCTTCCTATGCAACACAGGTCTCAACCCATCTACACAAAGACAGGCTGTGACTATACAAACCTAACCATTTGCATTGTTGTGAGGGAACTCCTGAGCACTATAACACGTATGTCAGTCATGTAAGCTTGTAATGGAATGCTGAAGGGAGGATGCAATGATGTCAAATGGGACATTAAACACTAAGCCACAGCAAGACTTGCTGGACTCACATGCTGTTGTCCAGCACCTACGACCATTTCTGCTTGCCCTGCCTGCATTGACATGGAACACATCTCTGGCCCCTGAGTCACCCTAGCAAAGGTCAGCTCATGTATGACTACTAATGGATCCTCTGTTGTCCAATACTGAGTGTGTCACTGGCAGGCCAGCTACCTGGGATGTTGTCATTATTCATATGCCACCGGTGAACGCTACTCTGATACATATGCTTGTCTTACAAATGTAAGAGATGTACATAGGGTATGTGCATACTACATGACAGGTGCATATGTGTGTGTTGAACTGTATGTGATATACTGAGCCCATACCTGACAACTGTCCAGAGTTTTGCTGACTGACCACATGTCTACCTCATATTTGTAGTCAATGCCTTAGACAGTTGTGTATTGTCTTGCACATCACTGGCAACCCATTAAAGACTGAAGTCATAACAAATTAGCATATATTTCATTGTCAGACGTGATATCCTGCAGAGTACACTTGTGAATGTGACACCATCTTTGCTGGCAACTAAGTGTGTTTCAGCTAGATTCAAAAAGTGACACTATTTACTGGCCTTTGCCCACCACTGATGTGTGCCTTTGCACAGATGTCTTACTCTAAAGGAGCTAGGTGTCTTACCAAGACACCCATGTCAGTGCAAGGGTACCTTGTCCTGTAGGATGCTGACATATGTGCAGTCACTGACACTTGCTTTCTAGCTGTGGACAGCACACCTATCTTGCCAGGTCACTCATCCCAACATACATTTAGACCCCAAATGGAGGCCCACAAAGCCACAGGAGGTGAAGTGTTGAACATTAGCATACACATACACACCTACAGGCTGGCCAATCAGAATGATGCATGAGTGACATCCAAAGTGCAGCCAACAGTTGACAAAACATCTACAGGCCTCCAACAATGACTATGGACACCCACCACACCTACTGGGACCTGCTGGAATCTGTCAGAATGCAATCATTTACCCTGCTCCTGAGTGACTTCATATACCCAGCCATAGTGTGCCTGACCTATGCCACCTAAACATGAATTCACAGAGATTCCTTGGCTTTGTCAATGGCAATGCAGTGGATCAGCCAGTCAACACTCCTAAGGCAGGTGGGAATCCCATGTACCTGGTCATAACCAACATGAGTAGCCACTGTAGCACTCCTACAGTGCCATCCCTGTTGGCAATATCTGACCACATAGCCATCAATGTCCACGGGCACCATCTCCCCTGCCCCACCCTCCTTTAAAGTGTCAAACAGAATGAACTGTACACAAATGACTATAAATCCCCTCAGAGCAGGTATAAGTAGCTGTACAGCCAACATCCCATTTGTTGGAACTAGCAGCAGTGTCCAGGCCCACACCACAATATTATGTGGGCACCCACAAAGCTGTATGGACTCAGCAGTACCTGACAGGACAGCATCATCTTCTTCAAGGTAGGGCAAATGCCTGTGATGGACAGCAGCAATAGCAAAATACAATAATAGTTGGAAAAAATTGCTGGACGGGCCAAGAAAGAACAGGTACCTCATTTGAAGCAATGTTACCTTGGTCTGTACAAGCAAATAAGTGCACAGGTGATGTACCCTAAGGCTGTCTTTGAGTGCAAATCAGACACATCCACCAAGGCATATCACTAAGCCTTTCACACATGTGCCTGCAATTCCAGAGGCAACACACAAATCTGCTCTGTAATTGTCGATCAATAACACCACATGCACATATGGCATAGATATAGGCAACTGGCTACAGACAGGTGAAGTGTAAACACCACCGCCCATCTCCCAGTAGTACACATGCTGAGTATGACAGCAGAGCATGCAATCAGGTGTGAGGCGACTTGTGTACTGAGGTTGGTAGCAACCTGACAGTTTACCATCATTTGGGTGCCATTGCACAGTAGGCCATCTACATGGCCCACCTCACAAATATGGGTATGTCATAAGTAGGCCATAAGCAGTTGTAAAGTGAGAGCAGACCTCTAGAGTACTGAGCAGTACTGTTGTAAAAATAGAGACCTATGCAGTTGTTAATGGACTTTTCTTTTCTCCCCCCCCCCCCCACCCCTCATCACATCACTAATTATTATTCATATACTACAGGTATGTTTTTACCAAACCTAATGTTGGGACATGTGTTACAGTACTGTTGATATAATGAATTGGTTGCATGTTAATATGCCTTGTTCAAATACCATTGTTGGTGGCCTGTTGCCGCCATTGTCACTTGTATGCTGTTACAATACTTACTGTTGTTTCAGTTATGCATGTGTTCTGTTTGCTATGCAACTGTTTCACGTCTGTTGTTTTTGGGTTAATTGAACACCCATGCATACCTTTTAAACTAATATTGAAATGTTTTGTTCGTGACTAACCAATATATCTTGGAAAATCTCAACACCATAGCATGTTTGGGAAGGCCAATCCCAGTGGATCCACCTGTCCCACCCCATCTGACAGTGGCACCGGGCCCCAGCCATTTGGAACCCACCCTGGAACTTCATCTCCTGCAGGCCCTGCACCACCTGGGTGAAGATGCAGAGATGAGCCAGTCATCCGCCATCAGTTCTGGGGTATGATGTGCAGTGTCAGCTGCTCTAAGTTGGGTGGCCAGCAGTGCCAGATGGAGGGCAGTCTGGTGCACCTTGAGGAGCCCCTGCTGTCCAGCCCCCAGCACAGCCACCATCGGGGCTGTGAAGATGCAGTCGTAACTGCCTGCAGGCGAGGATGTCAGTCCCCCCATAAACATATGGGGGGTCATGGGCCTCTGATTCCCAAACACCCTCCCCATCCAAGGTGTTTACCTTCCACATGTGTCATACACCAGCTCTGTCTGCTTTCTTGTCTGTCTTGTCTGTCTCTCTAACCAACCTACCTCCGCAGACATAACTACAATCCTTGCCCAACATCCCACTCTCACCTTAACAAAGAAAAGAAGAGGATCTATCCTCAAAAGAATTATCACCCCATACATAGCTGTCCATTTCACACAGGTATCCACTGGATACATGTAATCTGGTCCAAATGACTTGACAACACATTTCTGTTGTTCTCACCCCTCTCTCTGGGGTTTGAGTGTCCAAATTCACTTCCACATTCCGTACAAATGCACAGCTGTTACTGTATAAGAAGTGGACAGTTATGGACCTTCCCTACATCCATCCTGCACATCCCTAGCTACCTTTCATATTGTTTTTCCCTCTGCATGCCCCTTTCTCACTACTTTCCTATAACCCCTTTTTCTTTTATTTTAAAGGAATTAGCACGAGTGTAAGCGGGAGTAAGCGAGTTTGCACGATGCTAAGTGAAGCCTAAATAGATTAGCATCTGTACGGTTAACCGTATGTTGGCATCGCTTAACGTCACACAAACCCTCGCAAACCTACCTAAAACTGCTTTAATCACTCTGTCTCCATCAGCCACTGTTCTGCTTAGCAACAAAATAATCATCGTTGCCAAGTCTCGAACCAAGGACCCTGTACACTATAGTCAGAGATATGTACCACTACACCATCTAAGCTGTCAGACTGTGTGATGCTTTTTCAAACATATCATGCAGTAGAGTCATTCAAGAGTAGGGAAAAAGCTCTGTGGAATCACTCAGGTTTTGTATATATACATATACAGATATATATGTGTATGGAGATACATATATACGAAAAATGTGTTAAATATATATATATATATATATATATATATATATATATATATATATATATATATATATATATATATATATATATATATATATATAAATATATATACATGTATATACATATATATATATGTAAATATATATACATGTATATATACACACACACACACACACACACACGAACACACACACACACACACACACATATATAAATCTATATATGTATATATATATATATATATATATATATATATATATATATATATATATATATATATAGAGAGAGAGAGAGGTTTACTATGGAAAGGTCGAAGTGGGTTCGGCCAAACCCACTTCAGTCGAAGTCCTGAGGCTGAATGGTGACAATGTTGAACCCGACATTGTCGAAGTACGAATCTCGCCCCTATCTCGACCCATGTTAAACACCATTTTGAGGTCGAAGACAAGTCATATTTCGACAATGTTGGAATTCGATATTGTCGTTCTCGCGTACGTGGGTCGATGAGCCCATCATTCGATGGGGTCTGGTTCGACCATACTATAGTAAACCTATATATATATATATATATATATATATATATATATATATATATATATACATATCTCTCTTATATATATATATATATATATATATATATATATATATATATATACATATATATATATATATATATATATATATATATACATATATATATATATATATATATATATATATATATATAAATATATATATATATATATATATATATATATATATATATATATATATATATATATATATATGCATATATTTATACAGTATACATGCTCATAACATGTAGTGCATTCATATCTCAGAACCATACCTCTCAACCTGTTAGTGCAAGAAATCTGGGCAAAGGCTGTAAAAATGGGGGGACAATGGGCCACAACTAGAGACATCTTTCAAATATTGCTCTTAGAAATGTAGAAAGTTGCTCAAGTAACAGAGTCTGTTTCAACATACATGTTCTGAAGGATATGAGGTCTGGAACTGAAAATAGGTCACCATTTAAAGATGAACATCCTCAGATCATCACAGTGATTTACCAGAGAAGATGAATAAATTGTGCGACTAGTTGAGAGGTATGCTCAGAAACCCTTAGAGCAACAAATCTGGGCCTAGCCTGATGAAGTGGGGGGAGAAATTCATAAAAATAGGGACATACCTGAAATACTTGACTAGATAAGCTGAGACAGTTGCTACAGTAACACCATCTGTTATAATCTATATTGACTGAAATAGCACAACTCCAAGACTCAGTTGCTTCTCAGTAGTTAGTGCATGAAATCCTCACATCATCCCACTGATATGTCAGAAATACACAACACTTATGGGGACCACACCAAAGATATGAGCCAGACAACTGGACATCCTATGAATATCTGGACATAACATGACATTAGAGAAAGTACACTGAGCTGCTTAGCATGTCACCAAGCACCATTCAAACTACAGTCAGACTGACACAACACTACCCCAAGTCATCTATGGGGAATTACACATGCATTTGCAAAAATATCAGGCACTACAGGGATGTAACAGTAATGAAAAACAGTCACTGGTGTGAGCCTGCATAGCCACAATAAATTTCACCACAGTCACAGTAACCTACTGGTAAGCCAAATGGACAGTAGAGTATAATGACTGTGTGAACATAAATATCATGTATGACACTCACACACTACCCCTACATATATTTCCCAAAGTCACAGTGTAGTCTGACTCTTGCGGTAGTACAGAACATCTCTCAGTCTGCCCCTACAAACATATACAGCTGAGAGACCACCAGACACTGGAGCAGCATGCATAGTCAGACAGGAAAGGAGCAATGACACTTACATGTATCCCCCTCCTTACAAAGCACAAAAACTGCTACACAATCCTGACAGTCTGTTAACAATTGCTACACATACACAGACCCCTCAACTGTACAGATTTCCACAGAATGTCCAGGCTCTATCCTCATATATATGGCTCCTTCTTCATAACATGTCTGGCATTCTGCTACATCACTGGGATGATATCAGGAAGGAAGGCACTAACTAATGATATACCTTACCTATCAACCTCTTACTGCATGATCTCTGGACAAAACCTGACATAACTGGGGGACAGAGGCCCAAACGCGGGGGCATAATTGAAATATTGCTGTTATAAACTGAGAAAGGTGCTGGTGTTACAGGGTTTGTTGTAACATATCTTAACTGGGGGATATGAAGTCAGAAACACAAATGGAAGTTTAGCATTCAGTGACTGCAATACCCAGGGTATGATACTTTTTTGCCAAGGACAACTATCAGTGGAACAGACCAAACATAAGAGTCAAACCTCTGGCCATTCTGTGGATAGCCCTACAGTTGAGAGTTATATCAACCACATAACACTGTCAGAGTGAGACCCATGAAGAATATCCATGTCCACACAAACCCTGTTAAACTAGCATTAATCCAAATGTATAACAGCATTACTCACATTTTGCCCCTAAGTCTGAGATCTAAACCCCCATTTTGTTGGGCTGTCTCCACATGTTTTGTTGTAAGAGGTAATTCCAACTACCTTCTGTGATGCTGTTGTTCACACACCTCCATGATGCCCCCTCACAGACAATGAAAAGGGGCAATGCCAATGTGAAGTACTCAATTAATGGAGTGTGTTGCCATGCCATTGGTTATATGAATAACAACACTGGTGTTCTGCATGCAATTAGCAAGTGTGGTGCACAGGCCATCACCCGCTCATGAGCAGTACCTACAAAAGGCAAGCTGCTGCCTATGCAAAACAGGTCTATACCTCTACATGGGTAGACAGAGAGGAGAGAGAGAGAGAGACAGACAGACACAGAGGCCGAAACCGAAACAGTAATTAGAATCCAAATCAACAATACTTGGGAAAGAAAGGTATGTCAAACAAGTAAGCATGTAATGGAATGCAGTAGGGGGTATGCAATAATGGGATATAGAATTTTATTCAAATATGTCTCAACAAGACTTGCTGTATTCATATATTGCTGATCAGCACCTATGGCCACAGCATCTGGGTCTATCTGCAGTGACACAGATCACAGCTCAAGCCCCTGAATCAACCCCAGGAAGGAATAGCTCACATATGACCTCTACTGGAGTGTCTGTTGAACAATACTGACTGTGACATTGCTAGGCCTAGCTACTGGGATGTCATAGATATCTGTATGTTACTTGTGAATACAACTACGATATACATGTTTGTCTCACAAATCTGAGAGACCTATCCAGCGTATTTGCATAGTAAACTACTGTCACAGATGTGTGTGTTGAACTGCATGTGATATACGGAGCTCATACCATTCAACTGTCCAGTGTTATGCACACAGACCATATGTGTGCCTCATATTTGCAGTCATTTACTCGTAGAGTTGTATGTCTGGAAAATCATTAGCAAATCTGTGAAGACTGACATTAGAACATACTAGCATACATCTGAGTATCGGACATCCTGTAGGGTATTTCTGTGAATGCAAAGGCTACTGTGCTATCAAATGACTTAAGTGTGTTACAGCAATATTAAGAAAGTGTCACTAAATTTGGGCCATTGCCCCCCCATGTATGTGTGATGTCCTGCTCTAACAGGTTGAGAGGTATGAGTGAGCAGCAAGACTGTAAATACAGTATGCCATACTGACATAGAACAGAAATGTATATCAGGTATTACCTGTGCACAAGTATGCATGAGTAGGTGTACCTGGAAGCCTCATAACAACAGACATGGGATGCAAAACGTCAGGTAAATAAGCTGTACATATACACACGTGTAATCTTAGTTTCTGTGCATCCAACAGACATAAATTCCTACAGCTACTATTTGTTGCATTGCCCTGACACAGACATGGGTACTAGACTAAGCATGATTATCAGGTTGAAACTGGAGAGGTGTCCAACTGTGTTATGACCTTGTGTCCATTCCTACTACTAACAGCTATATGAGCACCTACATAGCTGTATGGACTCAACAATACCTTAATTGTAAAATCTACCTCCACCAAGGTAGAGTAATCCCCTTTGCTGGACAGCAGCAATACACAAACTACATAATCGGTTGCCATATTGGTTGTACAGGGCCAAGTAGGAGCAGGCACCAACTAGGAAGCACGTCAGCCTTTGTCTGAATGAGCATATAAGGTCACAGGTGAATTACTGTGAGGCTGAGTACAAATCAGACACATCCACCAAGGCCAATCACAAGGCCATCTTCACATATGTCTTCAGTCTCAGAGGCAACAACCCACCCCACCCTGTAATGGTGGTCAATTACATCACATACATCCACACCATAGCTATAGCCAAATGCTGCAGACAGGTTAAGGGCAAACATCACCCCCCTGTCCCACCATCAGTATAGATGGTTATGCACAGCACCCAAACCCCTTCCATCATCATCAGGGAGCAGGTGCATACTGCCTAATCAAAGCCAACAAAAGTAAGTCTCCATGAGACCTAATACCATTCCTGTCTGCATCCTATATGAACTCAGGCATATGCTCCCATCTCCATTACACACTGTCGACAAGCAAAGCCTGAGTACCATTGACATCCCATCTGCAAGGGAGATGGCCACTGTCATCCCTCTACACAAAGATGAATGATGAATGGTGGATTATGCAATGTACTGGCCCTCACTTGGAGGAACATGACACATCAGGACCAGGAGTGCAATGCAGGTTCATACTCTGTTGACAGATGACAGGGGTATGATGTGGTTGTAAGTGGTGGCTAATGATAGTCAGTGGTAATGTTCAGGTCCTGTAAATAACTTTGACCAATGTATGAGGTCCTGTGATGTGTTTCCCTGTTTATGTCTTCCAGGTGACATGCAGCGGCAAACACAACCACCATATTCCGCAGCCGAAAATGCAGCCATCACGGATGTCATCATCTAGCACCATGGGGTGATGTTTGGCCATGGCCAACACAATCTGCGGGAGCGGACCACCCTGTGGGATGACCTTGTCCACAGAGTTAAAAACTTGGGCCACCATGGACTCAAATAAAAATCAGGTCAGGCATCGGGCAACTGACCTAATACGTAGTGCATGGCAAAGGGCTGCTGCCATGGCCAGGGACCGTACCACTACAGGTGGGGGTCCTGCTACAGAGGCCCCACTTACAGCAACAGAGGAGCTCCTTGCCAACCTTCGGGCAGCCCCCACACACCAGCCAAGCCAAGAAACCCAAGTCGTGGAGGTGGGTGTCACCCAGGCAACAGGCGAGGAGTGTCCAGGAGAGGCCCCAGTACACATCAATTGAACAATGTAGCAGTCATACTAGATTCAGTAGGGTATCTAGATGCATATTTCAGGTCAAACTGCATTTGTGGGTGGGGTTTTCTAATGCACACAAGTGCACATCTATGGTGAAGGACAGCAAATTGTGTACTACCAGAGCTTGTACTGTACATGTGCAGAAAAGTAGCATACATCTTGTACAAATGCCATGTGTGAGTCTGCTGACAATACCTCTCCCCCACAACTACATAGGTCCCTCTGCTCTGGATGTGAGACAGCAGCCTGAAGCCAGTGAGTATGGGATTGTCCTGTTGTGGCTCACCAGTACCCCAGGCATGTTAAGGTCATGCATGTTACCATGCACACAACTGTTACTCTCAGCCATATTGCAATATGTGCATGTCCACTTGTGGTGGGGTTAACTGCATTGCATTACAGTGGTCACCACAGGGGCATATTTCCTGGAGATGTAACATATCTGTAGCATACTTCACAACCTGTCATTGCAAGAAATCTGGACAAAGACTGAAAAAATGGGGGGACAAAAGCCCAAAACTAGGGACGTATTTTAAAAATTAGTCTTATACAGTGCATATAAAAGGTGTACACTGTTAAAATGCCAGTTATTTCTGATATACAAACTTGAGACCACTATAAAACATTCCCAAACTCTTCCAACCATTAATGTAACCTATAATTGTGCAATTCAATTGAAAAACAAACAGATCTGTTAGGGGAACAATTATGACAAATAAAACAACATACAATAAGCTAAATGCAAAAGTGTGCATGGACTGAAGCTAATACTGTGTTGAAGCAGCTTTTGATATAATTACATTCATTATGTCTTATTGGGTACACACCTGCCATTAATTACAGAGACTCTTTGATTAACACCAAATAACGGTCAGCTGTCCTACTAGGATTTTCTTGACATTTACCCAGCTGCTTGCTACAGCAACAGCCGTGGCTCACATAGAGCTTACAAAGCATCAAAGGGATGTCATTGTTGAAAGGCCTCAGCCTGGAGAAGCGTACAAAAACATTTCCACAGCATTGCATATACCATGGAACACAGTGAAGACAGTCATCAAAAGGTGGTGAAAACAATGGGGCATAAGTGACATTGCAAAGAAGTAGACATCCTTCCAAATGTTTGAAAGGCAAGACCCAAACTGGTTAGGGAGGCTGCCAGGAGTCCTACAGCAACACTGAAGGAGTTGCAGGAATCTCTGGCAGGTACTGGTTGTGTACTACATGTGACAACAATCACACATATTCTCCACATGTCTGGCCTATGGGTTGGAAGATGGAAGCCTTTTTTCACACAGAACAACATCCAGGTCTGGCTAAATTCTCAAGAACAATACATCAGGTCTCCCAAAAGCATGTGGGAAAATGTGCTATGATGTAATGAGACCAAGGTTGCACTGGTGCAATAACAACACTGTGCATCACTAAAAGAACACAATCCCTACAGTGAAGTATGGTGATGGCATTGTCCTGCTTTGGGGTTGCTGTTCATAAGCTGGAAGTGGGCCTTTAACCAAGGTAGAGGGGATTATGGACAGTTCTAAATACCAGTCATTTTATGGCCAAAATCTTCAGGTGTCTGCTTGAAAGCTGTAGATGAAGAAGGATTTCACCTTTCCACATGACAATGACCAAAATCATACATCCAAATCAGAAAAAGAATGGCTTCACCAGAAGACTATCAACATTTTGGAATGGTCCAGCTAGAGTCCACACCTACATCCAATAGAAAATCTGTGGGGTGCCCTGAAGAGGGCTGTGTGCAAGAGATGCCCTCACAATCTGGGGGGCTTCTGGAAAGGAGAGTGTGCAAATATTGTTAAGTCCAGATGTGCCATGCTGATAGCCACCTTCCCAAGAGAACTGACTGTTGTAATTAAATCAAAATGTGCTTTAACAAAGTATTAGTTTAAGGGTGTGCACACTCATGCAACCAGCCTATTGTATGCATTTAATTTTCTATATGTTACCCCTAAACAATGTGTTTGTTCTTCAATTGGATTTCACAGGTTATAGGTCACATTAAAGGTGGGAAATATTATGACATGATTTATGTGGTCTCATGTTATGCATCAGAAAACACCTGGCATGTTAACAGGGGTGTGTACACTTATTCTATCCACTCTAAGCTTAGAAGGTTTTTAGAGTAACCAGTTTTGTTTTAACATACATTTACTGCAGGTGTTGAAGTGTGAAACTCAAATTATGTCATTAATTAGTAATGCCAGTCCTCAGATCATCCCAGTAATGTGTCAGACAAACACAGAATTTATGAGGAACAGACCAAAAATATGAACTGCACATCTAGACATTTAGCAAAACTCTGTACAGTTGAGAGGTATGTTCTGTAGGAGCTGGCACTGTGCTATACTGGTGAACAGCAATAATGTGTACGAGACTGCAGTGTGTGCTAGGTGAAGGCCCATCACCTACTAACACTACTCACGTATCCCAGAGGTGTATATTAGTAAAGATTAAGTGGAAAGGGCTGCACTGCATGATGTTGAGGGGCCTGTCCAGAGTGTGTATGTTGTGGTCTGACTATGTCGTGAATGTCACCAGTTGGCTATTGTGAGGTCTGTGTAATGCCTTTGTGCCACCTCACCTGTATGTGTCCGTGTGTGCATCTGTGTGTGTGTGTGTGTGTGTGTGTGTGTGTGTGTGTGTGTGTGTGTGCGTGTGTGCGTTTGTGTGTGTGTGTGCACACGTGTGTGTGTACCAGCAAACCTTATAGTGCAGGTATTAATTTACATATGTTGTCTTCCCCTTACAAGTGGACATGGTGGTCATGGTCCCTCCCACTCAGAATCTGATGTCATTGTCTCTGCAGACTCTGACAATGATGGAGGTCATAGTTGGGCACAGGTGGGGTTGTCAGAGGTTGAATCTGTGACATCGGTTGGCATCCCACAATCACCCACAATGTCCCCGCACACAGTCACAATGCTCACACATACCCCATCCCCAGCAGCCACAGATAATGGACAGTTGGCAGGTGGTTCATAGGTTCATAGGTAGATACTAGGCTATCTGCCCTAGGGCATTTATAAGCCTAGCCAGAGTGTATTTGGCTTCCGCCTCCTTATTAGATTAACCTACTGTGCCTCTGTAAAGTAGGTCACAGAAGGTACCCTTTTAAGTTTAGTTTACTGTGCCTCTGTCTAGCAGGGACACAGGAGAGATCCCAGGGGTGATTTTGCGATTTCCCATCCACGCATCCAAATTTCGCTTGAAGAGGGTCAGCGAGGGGCTATGTCTAACATGAATTGGGATTCTATTCCAGAGTGAGGGGAGCCTCTGGGAAATTAATCTGTCCCTCCAGCATGTCCTATTTATTTTTGTGCTGAGGTTTAGGTCCCTGGAGCGTGTAGCTCTAAGGGACTTGGATTTTTTGAGGTGGAGCATGTCCATTAATTCTGGGTTTGACATGGCTTTGTACGTCAGGCATAGATCGCCTCTGAGTAGGCGGTAAGCAACTGAGTAGAGCTGGAGTTTCTTTAGTCGAGCTGCATAGGACATCTGTTTGTAGCCCATGATCCTCTTGGTGAGGTACTTTCGGGGTCTCTCCAGTTGCTGCAGGTGTCGGGTAAGGTACATCCCAAAAGGAGCATTGTATTCAATTATGGGTCTGATAAGTGATGAGTAGAGGGGCACAATGACCTCTCTTGATCTAGATGCGAACCCTTTCATGATAAGGTGGGCTATATAGAAGGTCTTTCTAACCACTTTGGCAACGTGATTATCAAAGGAGAGATTACTATCTACATTGGTCCCCAAATCTCTAATTACTTCTTCTGTACTTAATGGATTACCACCTATGTGGTAATTTGTGGGCGCATTGTTTTTCCCAAAGGGGATGACTATGCACTTTTTAGCATTTAGCTTGAGGCCGTGGTTCTGGCACCAAGCATCCGTCTCTGTGAGACCCTTTTGGAGGATGCTTGTGTCAGCTGGAGATTTGATTATGGCCCCCAGTTTGCAGTCATCTGCAAACTTTGTCAGCCATAATCCCCCTGTGTTAGCCTGAACCTCAGAGAAGTATATACCGAACAAGAGAGGTCCCAGAACTGAGCCCTGTGGGACGCCACTTGTAACTGGTTTGGATTCAGACATGGCACCTGCAATTCTGACCATGTGGGTTCTATCTCTGAGCCAGTTTGCAACCGATCTTGTGATACAGGGGTTGATATTTAAGCTGGTAAGCTTATTTATGATGCCCAAGTGGGGTATTGTGTTGAAGGCTTTTGCGAGGTCCAGGTAGGCTATGTGGACTACCTTGCCCTCATCTATGGCTTTGGTAACTGTTTCAAAGAAATCAACTAGGTTTAAGAGGCAAGATCTGCCCTTAACAAAGCCGAATTGGGTAGGATCCAGTGTCTGGAGGCTCCCAATGTCTTTGTTTATGAGTTCCATGATAATACGCTCTATAGATTTGCAGACCAGACTAGTCAGGCTTATGGGGTGATAGTTTCCGGGGTCTGTTGTGGCACCACCTTTGTGAAGTGGGACCACTGTAGCTGTACGCCATTCTTTGGGTACATATCCTGTAGTAAGGCTAAGTTTGAACAGTGACTTAATGTGAGGGTTCAGTTCTTCTTGGAGCTCATGTAAGACACAGCCTGGGACACCGTCTGGTTCCATAGATGCTGTGTTTTTTGCTTTGGAGAGGGCAGCTTTCACCTGTGCATCTGTGATGTCAGGGAGGTTACATTCAGTTGGGATATTCGTTTGCTCCTTTGGGGGGGAAGGGGGGGAGACGTTTGCGCTGAATCTGTCTGCCAGGATGTTGGCTATGTCTCTAGGTTCGGTATATTTTGTACCATTATGCAGCAATTCAGAGCATATCTGGGAGTTTCCGCCCATGTTTCTGACATAACTAAAGAAGGCCTTGTGATTATCTTTAGTGTCTAGGGCAATTTTTCTTTCAAAACTGGCCTTTGATGATTTTATGAGGGATCGAAGTTTCTTGCTAATACTGATCAGAGATGTCTTCCCTTTTTGGGATTTTGCTCTGTCATGTAGTAGCTTCCTCCTTCTGTTGTATAGCTTATTTATGGCCAGGGTCCACCAGACCAGTCTGGTGGTATGGAACAGGCTAGTGTGGTGACTATGGCAAGTGTGAGTGTAGCCACTAGCCATAGCCAGAGTGCAGGTGAGGTCCCACACAGGTGGATGAACAGGGATGCTCGAAAGTGGATTGCTGCCCGTCAAGGTGCTGTCACAAGTGCCACAGTAGGTATCACTAGACGCATGTTTTGGGCTGTCATGAATGCACAGGCACGTAGTGACTGCAACACCAGACAAATACTCAGGGTCTTGGATGCAACTCTTCCTGGCTTACGTGGTGACATACATCACCTTGTTGAGGCTACATGTCAAAATACTGAGGTCAAGAATAGAAGGTGGAGTGAGACCTTGGCAATTCTTGACCATAGCATGTCTGTGCTAGAGCGCATGGTGGGAGATAGGCATCGGCCACATGGACATAGGTCAGCACCAACATCAGCTGAGAGTCTACCGGGCCATGCATCTTCACACTCCTGTAGTGGCAGTACCATCAGCACTACTGAAAGGGGGAATGCTGTCCACTCAATGGAACAGGCCATGGGCACATGGTCCTGGTCGGTCCCGTCAGGGACATGGAGCTAGCAGACAGCAGTCACCATCAGGAAGCAGTACTGCATCTGGCCTTGGGCCTGGTGGTGCCAGTGAGACCCCTGGCAGGACTAGTTCTCGTGTCCCTGGCAGGAGACGGTGAACCATACACCTTGCCATGTACAGCCCACAGCTGTCCAACATATCCCTGTGCAGGACAGCCACATGGCATGACTGTGTGCATACATATACACACACATCACCATCACAGCCAGGTCACCTCCAGACGCACACACACCACCTCTGCACAGACCATTCATAGAACACCCCTCTAAACACACACACATGATGTCAACTGTATGGCCCAGCCTAGGCCTCTGGTAAACCCATACAAAACCATGTGTATATAATGATACATGTGCCACATCCCTGTCATCCATAACATGATGCAGGGACATGCTAATATGGTTCTGATGCACAGGGTGAAAAAGCACAGTTTAGTCATGTAATGCTGTGTAAGGTGCTGTCAGCCTGCAATTGTAATGGGTACACTTCAGAGTGTGTGTACCTTTTCAGCCATGATGCATTATTGGTGTTAGTAACACTGACTCAATGTAGTCTGACATACTGTATTTGGTTTGTGTTCTAGGTGTCTGTGCATCAGCAGGAGGTGGCCCTGCAGAAATTGGCAATGAGGGGTATGGCAGAGTGGTAACACATCAATCATGTCAGAGCTGAGGTACAGGTGTATATGTACACATTTACCATGTCTGTGTAACAGTTACTTCATGTGCCACAGAGCTTATAGGGTTATGGGGTGTATACAGGTAAGTCCATGGTAGTTGACATCAGCAGGCCTTGTGAAGTGGACAATAGTAACTGCAGTGGGTGGAACACACCTCAGATTGGTAAAACCCACACCCCCAGAAGATATTGTGTTGACCAACCACACAGAGAACACTGTTCCCACACACACAGTCTCACATACACACACAAACACATGCATGTGTGCACACAGGATCACAGTTGCCATTGCTGTGTTTGGAACTCCTACCCATCTAGTTAGTGGTACTACAGTGTTATGCGGTTATCTCAGGTGGCATGGAACTAATAGTGTGATGACTGTTCCAAGGTACCTGTAAAGTGAATAACATCACATGCCCTTGTGAGGTATGGCAATGGGGTGTGTACTGGGTGTGAAAGACTCATTAGACTGCCACCTACAAGTCTATACACTCACAAACACTGCTATACACACCATTGTACACACAATTGCCAGTACTGAAATTAGCAGCCCTGCCTATTATGTTATTCATTCCATACTGTTACAAAACTGTTGCTTGCAGCACAATGGCTTATAAGGCTGAAGAATATCCACAAATACCTCTATGGTGGATGTGAACAGCAGCCTTTGTAAAGTGGACCTTGGACTTGTACTGAGAGCACGATGGCCTAAAATTGTAAACCATGGCCACCCAATGGATATAGTTATCACTCAAACTCACATAAAAGATACTGTTCTTACACACATGCACAGATTTGCCAGGACTGAGATTAGAACGCCTACCTATCTAGTTACTGCTAATACAGTGTTATGCATTTATTGCATGTGCCACAAAGCTTAAAGAGTGAAGAGAGTCCCAAGGTAATTCCAAGGTGAACATCGCCATGCCTTCTAAAGTATGGCAATGAGTAATTTACTGGGTAAGAATGGACCCCAAATACTCAAACGTACTGTTGTACACACTTACACACACAAAAACACTCATATACACATTTGCCAGAAGTGAGATTAGCAGCCCTGCCTATCTTATTAGTCAGTCCATACTGTTACATAGTTCCTGTAGGCAGCACAGGGCTTATTGGGCTGAAAAGTGTTAACAGATACCTCTATGGTTGATGAAGACAGCAGTCCTTGTAAAGTGGACCTTGGGATGTGTACTGGGAGTACCACAGCCTAAAAATGTAAAACCCACCCCCAATGGATATAGTTCTCACTCAGACACATGCACAGGATACAGTGCACACACACATTTGCCAGGACTGAGATTAGAACCCCTACCTATCTAGTTACTGCCAATACAGTGTTATGCATTTATCACATGCACCACAAGATTATAGTATGAAGAGTGTCTCACAGTTCTTCTAAGGTGAACAACATCACAGGCCCTTGTAAAGTATGGCAATGGGCAGTCTACTGGGAGAATGAGGCCTCAAAATGCTGTATCCTACAAATATACCCACTTACAAATACTTACACACACATTTGTCAGGACTCAGATTAGAACCCCTACCCATGTAGTCATTGGTACTATAGTGTTATGCAGTTACTGCATGCACAATGGAGCTTATAGGGTGAAGAGTGTCCCAAGGTACCTATATAGTGAATAACATCACCTGCCCTTGTAAGGTATGGCAATGGCAGGTGTACTTGGTGAGAAAAGCCTCAAACTGCTTTCACCCACATGTTTACACACTCACAAGGACTTTTATACACACTAATGCACACACACACATTTGCCGGTACCACGATCCATAGGTTCATAGGTGTGTATTAGGCGAATAGCCATGGAGCCTTTACAAGCCAAGCCCATGGGAATACCCTGGCATTGTGCCACCTGACGATAGTCCCCAATGTGTTTAATGAGTATACCCACTAGAGTGATCCTCGGGGTGGGATTTCAATTCCACATACACTCTTCCACATTTCTTTTTAAGAGGGCCAGTGAGGTGCTCTGCTTTACATGTATGTGAAGTCTATTCCATAGAGTGGGCAGCCTCTGGGTTGTGGGCATGTTCCTCCAGCATGTTTTGTTGATTTTGGAAATGGGTTGGGGTCTCTGGGGCATGTGGTGTGAATGGATTGGTTTCTTCAGCTGCAGCATTCCTGACAGAGCTGGGTCAGACATGGCTGTGTAATTCAGGTAGAGATTGCCACTAAGTAGCCAATATGAGACAGAGAATAGTTGGAGTTATTGGGGTCTGTCCATATAGGGCAAGTGTTTAAGGCCTAGGATCCTCTTTGTGAGGTACTTTTGCAGCCTCTCCAGTTGTTGCAGGTGTCTGGTGTGGTACATGCCAAATAGGCCATTGTTGATTGGTCTAATGAGTGCAGAGTATGGGGAGACAATGACCTCTTACTTCCTGGATGCAACACCCTTAGTCAGGAGATGTGACACATAGAAGGACTTCCTGAACACAATGGCACTGTCATGGTCAACAGAGAGCTCACTGTCAACCTGTGTTTTCAGTTCTCTTATAGCAATGTAAGTGTTCAGTGGACTACTATCACTGCAGTAATTCATGGAAACCATGTCGTTCCCAAAAGGGATGGTGGCAGATTTCTGGCATTGAGCTAAAGTCCAGGGTTCTGACATCAGTCATAGGTCTCAGTGAGGCCTTTGTGCAGGATGTCAACATCACATGATGAGGTAATAATGGCACCCAACTTGCAGTCATCTGTGAACATTGTCAGCCAGAGTCCCTTTGTGTTGGGCTGGACTTCAGAGGTGTAGATCTCGAATATGAGGGGACCCAGGACCACACCCTGTGGGACTCCACTTGTGACTAACTGGCAGTCTGACATAGAGTCCACTGCTTTCACACTGTGGGTTCTATCTGTGAGCTAGTTTGCAAGCCACCTAGTGATATAGGGGTTGATACCTAGCTGAGTGTGTTTGCCTATGATTCTTGAGTGGGGAATGGTATCGGGAATGGTATCCAAGGATTAGAAGGGCCACCTATCCTGTTATTTATTCCATACAGCTACATAATTATTGGATGTGGCACAGAGCTTATAGGGCTGCAGAGGGTCTACAGCTACCTCTACAGTGGATGACAACAATGGGCCTTGTAAAGTGGGCATTGGGATGTGCACTGTGTGGGAAACAGCAAAATATTGCAAAATCCCCCCCAATGGATATGGTTCTCACACAAACACACCCCTACCCAGGATGCTATTCTCGCACATACACACACACACACACACACACACACACACACACACACACATACACATTTGCCAGGACTGAGATTAGAACCTCTACCTATCTAGTTACTGCTACTGCAGTGTTATGCATTTATTGCATGCACCACGGAGCTTAGGGGGGTGAAGGTTGTCCCACGGTACTTCTAAGGTGAGGAACATCACTGGCCCTTGTAAAGTATGGCAATGAGTGATGTACTGGGTGAGAGAGGACACAAAATACTTACACCTACACATTTGTCAGAACTGAGATTAGAACCTCTGCCTAACTAGTTATTTATACTATAGTGATATGCAATTATTGGAAGTGTACTGGGTGGGAATGAACTAAGCCACTTATTCCTACACACATAACCACTGTTACATATGCTGGGACTATGATTAGAACCCCTATCTATCTAGTTATTTGTATGATAGTATTACACAGTTATTACATGCCCTATAGAGCTTACAGGACTGAAGCTACTCCAAGGATGCTTCTAAGGTGAATGGCACTGGCAGATGTTGTAAAGTAGGGCAATGGGAAGTGTACTGGGTGGGTAAGTCATCATAATACTTAAACCTACACACACACACACACACACACACACACACACACACACACACACACACACACACGTAGATGATATGATATTCCATCCCCCACCTCAGTACCATCAGACAATGAATATCATCTTCATGCTGGCACATACCAGTGTTTACAACTGGTATGCAACTGTCTGCAGTAGGACATCACTCTATGCCATTCAGGGTATCCCTGTGTATGACCCACTGTCAGTATGTGTCTCCCTGTGTGTCTCACTCTATCACTGACTGTCCCTCTCTTCCCCATGTCTATGTGTGTGTCTGCTTAACATATTGTAATATGATGCCTATATATATGTGGGTGTATCACACACAACAGATGCAGATCTACCACATTATGTGCCACCTACAGCTGCCTGTGGGTGATCCTGTCTGATGTGTGTGTGTGTGTGTGTGTGTGTGTGTGTGTGTGTGTGTGTGTGTGTGTGTGTGTGTGTGTATGGAGACAGTTGGGTTTACATAGCTGTGTGTATGCAAAGACATTTGCACAATACAGAGATATATAGTTCAATGTGGTTTCAGACATGGGTTTCACTTCTCTAAGTGTGAGGACCATGCTCAGTATGACCTTCTATAGTAAGTGTGGGAATCCATTCCAGGGATAGTTGTACTCCAGTCTGGGGTGTTGTGTGCTACAGCCATACCTTGCAACCTGTTTGTGTAGGATATCTGGAGATAGGCTGCCAATATGGGGAAACAATGGACCAAACATGGAGGGGTACTGTAACTATTGCTCTTATCAATGTATGAGTTGCTTGAGTGACAGGGTTTGTTTTAGCAGACATTTTCTGACATATGTAATGTTTGACACTGTACTGTATTGTTCCAGTACCTACTGACAGATATAATTGGATCATCACAGTTATTTACCAGGGAAATACAAGATGGATGATGCACAGACCTAGATTATGAGGTAAAGGCTAGACATTCTTGCACAATCCAGCCTGTTGGGAGGTGTGGCTACAGTCGATTGACTGTTGAAGCTGTGTAAAAGGTCCAGCACCTTGGTGATATGCTGGCTGGGGATCTCCTGGTTGTCTGTTTTTTTTCCTACCTGACAGATCATATCCTGGTGTGACCATACCTGTCAACTGTACAGATTCTCAAAGATTATCCAGATGCACGGCTCATGTATCTGGTCGGTTTCCCTTAACATTGTGGTTTTCTAGCACATTTGTTGCAAATCACTCGGTTGCAGTCAGGGAATACTGACAAAACATTACAGTTTCAGACTTCACACCCTTCATGACATCCATGCTACTACACACCCCCTCTGTTATTCTATCAACTGCCTAACATTATGAGAGCAATATTTCAAATGTGTCCCTATAGCTGGGCCTTTATCCCACCATTATGTATGGCTTTGCCCAGACGTCTTCCTCTATGAGGTTAACAGATATGCTACTAGCATTTAGCAGCATGGCCTTACATTTGCATTTTGTTGACTGTGTTATATTGGTAGTATGTACCCTATGACATTCCCTGCAAAGGCACTATGGGTGAGGCATGGGCCTTTGCCAGAGGCCTGTAGGTCATGTGAGACTTCTGCAGGCTATCTGTAGCAAGCCAGTGTGTTCTGTCACTCATATGTTCCCAGGCTGCCAGGCAGTGGACCTCCCTGGGTGACAATGATAAGTAACAGAATGCACTGCTTTGCTACTAGGTACTATACCTCTCCATATGTGAACCAGACACTTGAACAATGCCATGAGCAATTGGGTGACAAAGGCCTAAATATACAGACCATTGTAACTATTGGCCTTACAAACCTGGAAGGGTGATACAATAACAGATTTTGCATTAGCATGCATTTTTCTATAGGGTATGTTTGTGGTTTGCCAGTGATTTGCCAGATAACCACTATTTCAGAATAAGGACACCACATATATGATGCAAACCTGTGTACATTCTGCAAAAGGTCTGTACAGTTGTGAGGTATGGTAGGCACTATGTAGGTTACTCCAACTTGTGTACTGTTCATATGTGTGGCCCCCTGTACATGACCTATCCAGCTTCCCAGCAGTAATGGATATTAACATCTGGACAGTGTGTACAACTCCCACCATATGTGTAGCTGACATGCAAATTAGTTGGCACTGCATTTCGTGGAACGTGGCCCTGTCTATCACAGTACTGTACCTAGGCCAGTAGGACACAACAGTCATGAGAAGTTGCTGGCCACATCCTGACAAGTATTCCCCACACATATGCATATCTCATTGACACCTGCATATTGTGGACATGTAAGAAGTTATCATGTTGATTGGGACAGCCCAGGCAATGTGTGCTCTGCTGCTATTACCATACAAACTTACATGTTATTGCATTTCTATGTGAATATAGGTGTGGGAGGGGCACACCTGTCAACAGTACACATTTGCATGGATTGTGCTGATATTGGCTTGACATTCTGGTTCCATTTAGCATAGTATTGTGCCCTGTCTTGGGGAATAGAGGCATATCACTAGAGACCACAGTTTAGATTGTAATGCTATACAATTGAGTTTCAGATTTCTTACCCTTCAGAGAGTCTTACTGCAGCTGCAAGGCCTGCTGTGATATCACTGTGTAAGTCTGTAGGGGGGTATTCCATCATTGTCGCCATTTGTGTGCCTTTGCCAAACATTCCTTTATAGTTTTCTATGGCTGGCTTGCTGTGTGAGTCTGGGAGTGAGTATGGGATCCCCACAGTGACATCCATGCATGTGGCCTATGACCCCTCCCTTAGTTGGCCCCCCACATATACTGCAGTGAGACATGTCACCTTAAATGATACTGCATAGTGTGGGGAAGTCAGTATTGTCTAGACATTTCCTGGTGTCCCACATAGCTGTCAGTTGTCTGCTGCCCACCCAGTAGGCCACCCCATTCCCTTGCATGCATGCAGCATTTCCACAGATATGTTACCAAAACATAGTAATCCATTAATTTATTGTTAAGAAGACTGACTTACCTTCTCCCTGCAGCAGTTGTGAGGATGGTGGTTGAAAGCTGCCTATGTTGGATGCACACAGTACACTGCCTATACATGGTAAGTTACAAGTAATGTGATGTGTGTGTCATCCAGTTTACTGTGTGTGTGTGAATCAGAGAGAGATGTCAGTCTCTGGGTCACTACAGTGTCAGTATGTGTGCTTTGTGTTGCCTCTTTGCCAAGGTCTGGGCATACTGGGCATGCCTCTGTCTACCTGTGGGAGCAGGCTCAGGGGCTTCCTCTTCTGAGTCCCTTTGTGCCTGTGTGGACCTTGGCAATGGTGGGGGCTGTGTGGCCTTCCCTGTGCTGTTCCTGCTGCAACTGTTTCCACAGGATCATATTGTGTAGCATGGCACATACTATGAATATGTGTGCGCATGTGGCTCGAGAGTACTGCAAGGCTCCAACAGATATGTCAAGACAGCGGAAGCGTGACTTGAGCATCCTAAACACACACTCTATAATGATCCTGGTTTGTGTGTGTGCCTCATTATGGCATTCTTGTGTGTGTGTGTGTGTGTGTGTGTGTGTGTGTGTGTGTGTGTGTGTGTGTGTGTGTGTGTGTGTGTGTGTGTGTGTGCATTTCTAATGAGTGTCATCATCCACGGCTCCAGTGCATAGCCAGCATCCTCCACCAGATGGCCATATGGGATGTCCCCACTGGCAAATGCCTGGTACAGCTGTGATGAATGTCAGATGTGGGAGTCGTGATAGCTTCCAGGGCCGCCAGCATACACATTCATGCTAATGCTCTGGGCATTGCACACAACCTGGCAGTTGATGGAGGGGATGCCCTTGTGGTTTATGTAGACCCTACCCTGTTCACTGGGTGGTGCTTTGATGTGGATGTGCGTGCAGTCTATCACACCCAGTACCTCCGGGTATTCTGCAACACAGTGGAAGAGATGCTTATTGCTGGCCCTCTCATCACGGGTGTTGGGGAAGTAAATGTGATCACCGTCATGTGGTAGGATGGCATCCAGGAACTGGTGGAGTACCCTGGATGCAGATGCCTGTGAGACCCCCATGAGGTCCCCAGTAGGTCTTTGGAAAGTACCTGTAGCTAGTATTCTTAAGACTACACATACCTTGGTATCCACTGGGATGGGTTCCCATCTGTTGGCTCTGAGTCTGAGTTGAAGCTGGCACAGGTCAATAATTTGCTGCAGTATGTCTCTGTCCACCCTGCAGCACTCTACTATCTCCAGATCATGTAGCCCCTGGTAAGTTACCCTGCGTCTGAACACTCTTCTCCTCCTCCTCCTTGGTCTGTGGTGGTTGTCAGCATTATCCTCCTCATCGTCCTCACCCTCTAGCACATACTGATGGACCAAAGCAATGCCAGCCCCTAACATGTTTTAGGTTAAAATTCCCCTGCATGTGTACACCAATGGTGCAGAGTTTGTGGGAAAAAACAGACTGTAAAGTGTTTGCATACTTTATATTGTTGTGCTGCAGATGCTGCCCATATGATTGGCTGACTATGAGGCATTCCACCTGCTAGCTATGTTATTTGTACTCGATTGATTTTATTCTGCCATTTTCCTTTTTATTTTCTTTTTTCCCCTTCCCATTTCCACCCCTTTTAAGCCCTGAGGTGTGCCGTGTAAACCCGGTACTCACATGTAAACAGTCCTGCTATTTTCTGTTTTTTTTTTATTGCTTGTTTTTTGTTTTAGACCTGGTGCATGCCATGCAAATCCATTTAGCTAATGTAAACAATGAGAAATGGCCCTTCCTGAACATGAACACACTCTTCATTTCATGGAATAAGTCAATACAGCCTCAGACACACCCCCTTGCTTAG
The DNA here is from genome assembly GCF_019279795.1 of Protopterus annectens. Classification (NCBI taxonomy): domain Eukaryota; kingdom Metazoa; phylum Chordata; order Ceratodontiformes; family Protopteridae; genus Protopterus; species Protopterus annectens. Next base: position 552,967,329 of record NC_056748.1, read on the forward strand.
CTGTGCTTAGCTAAGCTTATCTGGGAGCCGTAGGGCTCCAATGTGCTTACACCAAGCATAACACACCCCCATTTCATGTCTGGTGCTCCTCCTGCTTACACCACTGCCTTATAACACCTACATGGTTAGGTTCAGTTTGACACTTAGATTATTTTTGTGATTCAGTAAATTTCCTTCATTAGCATACCCCACTGCCTTAATCCCTAGTTACTGCACTATCCCAGTACCTTTCCCCTTAACAACCACTGTTCCCTGGTATTGTTTTGATTCTGCATGCCATAGACTATAATGGCAAAATGCAGATTTCCCTTAAAATTGTGTTTTCACATCTTTTTTTTATTTTTGGCATGATCCCGTTTGCATGCCGCTGCCCTATGCTTAAATGGCCGAGATCGGCCAAAAAAAAAAAATTTAATTTTTATAAAATGTAAACACTTTTCCATGCCAATGGCCATATATTTGGCCATTGGCATGCCAACATGCATTTATTTGAGCTGTCATGCCAACATTTTGACTTCTGCAGAAATGTATTCGGCTCGAAGCCGAATACATTTTTGCAGGTAACACTGTTCCTGCATGGATACCTGCCTGCTTCCTGAATCGCTAATTCCACTCACTTTCATGGTTTTCTCCAGCAAATGAGGTAATTAGCATTATTCAGTGGTCTCAGTGCAGGAATAATGTTGCTAAGCTCGTGCACATCCCCAGGCTTGTTTACAGGATCGCTCGGCGGCCATATTTCATGCAGTAACACTTACACTATTCTTGCACTCTGTGTAAGCATTACTAAATCCCAGGGTATAACTTATTAACATTTCATATGTGATTGGTCTATGCTTTTATACTAGAACCAATGACTTGGAAGTGCCTGTATGTTTTTTTATTGGCCATTTTATTTTATAGTGACCAATGAAGAAGGAATAGCCTTTTCAGCATGAAAATGTTATGATGAGATGTCATTTTATGATCAACCAGTAGAGTTTTAGAAAAAAACTATGGCTTCTTTACATCTTTTATGTGATTGGTTAACAGACACTTTTTAAGAAAACATGAACTGTTGAAGTTTTAAGACTTGAAAAAGGGTTTATACCTGAAAACACTTGTCTTTTTATTTGTGTAATAGCAACTTGTTTTCCTTTATTAAAGTATTTGTTTTATGCCTATCACTATGGTGGTTTCAGTACTTTGATTATATATATATATATATATATATATATATATATATATATATATATATATATATATATATGTGTGTGTGTGTGTGTATGTGTATGTATGTCAGTGTTTTGAGATGAAGTCATCCATAAAAATTGTGTGAAACTAACATGTCATTTGAGCAGTTGGACTAAATCAGTTATGTAATATGCATACACAAAGGTGAAGTGGAGAGTTATGTATGAGACGTTTGTGGAACAGGCGCTCTGTTTTTTTTTTTTTCTGAGAGAGAAGCAAGTTGAGGAAGGAAACAGGGATAACAGAGGTAAGTAAGATTGGGAGGTTAAGCTGCAAGGCATGACAGATATGACTGACATGGTTGGTAGTAGACACAAGAAGAAGAAGGAGCACTGGGTATGGTGATCAGATGGGGTGTATTGAGATGCATAGCCTACCAACATAGGTACAGTTGAAAATCACTCCTCACCCTGGAGGCTGTTCCTACTGGGTCCTGCCACAGTGGCTGCAGGCAGTACTGGACACAGAAGAACCTCAACTACACACTGAAACATACTTTTCATTCATAGGTTCATAGGTGTGTACTAGGCTAATGGTCCTGGAGCCTTTACAAACCTAGCCCATAGGATTACCCTGGCATCATGCCACCCAACCTTAGTACCCAGTGCCTCTGTCGAGTAAAGCCACTGGAGTAATCCCTGGGGTAAATTTTCTATTTCCCATCCACTCATCAAGATTTCTCTTGAAGAGGGCCAGTGAGGTGCTGTGCTTGACATGTATGGGAAGTCTATTCCATAGCATGGGCAGTCTCTGGGTTATGAACATGTCCCTCCAGCATGTTCTGTTGATTGTGGTAGGAGGTTGAGGTCTCTGGAGTGTGTGGTGTGGAGGGATTGGGATTTCTTTAGATGTAGCATTTCTAACAGATCTGGGTCAGACATGGTTTTGTAAGTTAAGCAGAGATCACCTCTAAGTAGGCAATATGACACAGAGAATAGTTGGAGTTTTTTTCAGTCTGTCTATATAGGGCAAATGTTTAAGGCCTAGGATCGTCTTTGTGAGGTACTTTTGTGGCATCTCCAGTTGTTGCAGGTGTTTAGTGAGGTACATGCCAAATGGGGCAATGTACTCAATGATTGGCCTAATGAGGGAAGGGTAGAGGGAGACAATGACCTCTTTCTTCCTGGATGCAAAACCCTTAGTAATGAGATGTGCCACATAGAAGGACTTTCCGACCACATTGGCAATGTGGTGGTCAAAAGAGAGGTTGCTGTCAACCTGTGTTCCCAGATCTCTTATAACACCTTCTGTGTTCAGTGGGCTACCATCGATGTGGTAATTCATGGGAACTGGGTTTTTCCCAAAGGGGATGATGACACATTTTTTGGCACTGAGTTTAAGGCCATGGTTCTGACACCAGTCGTTGGTCTCAGTGAGGCCTTTCTGTATGATGTCAACATTACTTGGGGAGTTAATAATAGCTCCCAACTTGCAATTGTCTGTGAACTTTGTTAGCCAGAGTCTCTTTGTGTTGGCCTAGACTTCAGAGAAGTAGATACCAAACAGGAGAGGACCCAGGACTGAACCCTGTGGGACACCACTCATGACTGGTCAGCAGTCTGACTTGGAGTCAGCTACTTTCACACTGTGGGTTCTACCTGTGAGACAGTTTGAAACCCACCTAGCGATATTGGGGTTGATGCCTAGCTTAGTAAGTTTTTCTATGATTCCTGAGTAGAGAATGGTATCAAAGGCCTTGGCCAGAACAAGGTAGGCTCTATGAACCACCTTGCCTTCATCCACAGTTCTGGTGACTGACTCAACGAAGTTTACCAAGCTGAGCAGGCAAGATCTACTCTTCACAAAACCAAACTGTGTGGGAGTTTGGAGATTCCCTATATCCTTGTTTATTAGGTCCATGATGATGCTTTCCATAGCTTTGCATATCAGACTTGTCAGGCTAATAGGGCGATAGTTCCCAGGGCCTGTAGTCACTCCTCCTTAGTGGAGAGGGATGACTGTAGCAGTGTGCCATTCAGTAAGGACAAAGCCTGAGGTGAGGCTGTGATTGGACATGGCACACATGTGAGGTGCCAGTTCACACTGTAGTTCATGTAGAACTCAGCCAGGGATATTGTCAGGTCCCATAGAAGCTGTATTCTTGGCCTTGGACAGTGCTGTTTTAACCTGTGCAGCAGTAATACTGGGTGCCTGGCAATCTACTGGTATTGTGACTGGTCCCTTGGAGGGGGGGGTAAAGTTGGCACTGAATCTGTCGGCCAGCATATTGGCAATATCTGTTGGCTCGGTATAGGAGGTACCATTGTGCAGTAGCTCAGAGCAAATCTGGGTATTGCCATGGAGATTCTTTACATAACTATAGAAGGCCTTGCAGTTGTCTTTACTATCTGCTGAAATTCTGTTTTCATAGCTAGCTTTAGAGGATTTGATGAGGGATCTCAACCTTTCATTGAGGCTGATAAGGGAGTTTTTCCAGTCTTGGGACTTCACCTTATTCCACATCAGTTTCCTCCTTCTGTTGTCAAGTGTCTTTATGGCAGGGGACCACCAAACTGGCTTCCTTACTTTGGAGGAGAGCATCTTGGTTCTATTGGGTATGGTGAGATCCATGCATTTGTGTACGTGTTCGTACAATGGACTGGTGTATGATTCGGCAGTCATGCAACTGATCTCCATTTGCAAGGGTGCCATAAGGGTTAGCCACCTCTGTTTTTAGGAGCCCAAAGTTAGCTTTGGAGAAGTGTTTCATGGTGGTTACCTTTGTGGGGTTGGGGGTGGGGGTGGGGGGTGGGAGGGATGTGGATTTCCAAGGTGATTAGTTTGTGGTCGGATCTAACCAGGGAGGGGTTGACTATTGGTGTAGAGCAATGATCGCCCATGTTAGTAATGACCAGGTCAAGGATGTTGCTACCTCTAGTGGGGGTAAGAATGAGCTGGTCCAGGGCATTGGAATTCATGAATTCCAGGAAACACTGGGCAAGTGTATTGGTACATGAGTAGTTTTCCCAGTTAATGGAGGGGTAGTTGAAGTCGCCCAGTATGAGAGTGTTAGGTTGGACCCTAATATTCTCCAGGGTGCTTAGGAACATGGAGTATGAGTCTTGGGACATGTTTGGGGATCTATAGCAGGCTACAACCTGAATCACTGTCTTACTCAATGTTAGCTGCACCTGAAATATCTCAGATGTGTCGTGTTGGGCTACCAGTCTGGAGGTGTGTGCATCCTTTATGAATATGGAAACACCACCGCCTTTTGAGCTTCGGTCCAAGTTCTGGGGTGCTTTCTGCTGCCTTGAATCAGGTCTGTGTTACTGCACAAATGTCAGTGTTCTCCATTTTAAGGAGTGCTTCGAGCGAGTGCATTTTGAGATTTAGACTTCTAGCACTGAGCAGCATGACCCCCAGATTACATTTGTTTGTAGCTTTTAAGGTGGTAATTTGTTCTTTGGAAAACTGCCTAAAAAACACTATAACAGTGGCAAGAGCCTTGGCCAGTACCTGGAAGCCCAGGGGTGACAGATGCAGGCCATCTCTGGCAAAGCATGGAGGTCTGTCAATCATGTCATCCCAGGCAGACAGATACTGGATCCCCTTAGAATGACACCAGAAACTTAGCCAATTGTTGAAATCAATAATTTTCTGCTTGTACTGTGGTATCATTCTGGGTGATGGTAGGATGCTGCTCAGGGCTAGGTTCATACCCTCCTGGACTTCATAATCCGAGAGCTCCTCCATGTCTCTTTTCATGTAGTCCAGAGAGGCACGTCTCAGGTCATTTACACCCACATGTACAATGACAGAGTCATATTTGTACCTGTTGTTGAGGGACCTGAGTGTGTGCATTATCTGACAGATCCTGCTGCCTGACAGGCAGCTGACTGTTACTTTCTACTTATTTAACCTAGTATGTGGGACATCAGTGCGCCTCACTATCGAGTCACCTATGACTAGTGTGTTGGGCATGCTGTTTTGCCTTAGAGGCTTTGGTTGAGTGGCACACTGTTTAGGAGAGTTATGTGTCTCGTGATTAGTGTTGTGTTGTGGTGGTCGAGTGCATTTCTGCCTTGGAGGTGGGTGTGCAGTTTGTGTTTTTATGTGAAGGCAGTGCTGGTGTGTGTTCTTGAGGGCTATGTGTTCCATGTGGTGTGGTGCAAGTGTTGACCTTCTCCTCTTGACCAGCTGTTCTGGTCTTGGTTGGAGAGTGTGTGGCTTCCAATTTGGCTATATAAGTGCATCTCTCACAAGTCTGAGTGTTGGGAGGTAAGAGGAGAGGGTTGTCAGTGTACATGAGGCAGTTGCTACATTGCCTCAGGATGCCCACGTTCACCAGGTTAATAGGAGAAATCACAGGGAACTGACATTTAAACATGCCTGGAGGGGTGGGCATTAATAATAAGTACTGGAGCTGTTTCATTGTAGAACGTTTAGTGCTGGTAGCACTTTTGTGTGCTACAATAATTGCTACAAGAAGTCTGATAAAGTGTTAGACTAATAAGCTAGTAAAAGTGCAGGAGAGGAGAGAACTAGTAATTTAGAGGGAAAAATTGAAGAGCAGACTTTGGCACCATTCAGAAGCTTACAAACAGTCCTGGATACAGCAAATCTGTATCTGGACTAGACTAATTACAGGAAAGGTGGGAAACAAGTGCAAATGTGGGTTTTTAAACCATAAAGTTGAAAGAGATGGAAAAACTGCCCAAACTGCCAATAAACTACAATTTCTGGGCCAGAAACCACTCCTCTCATGGTAGATAAGCTACCTAGTGCTTACCACCCCACTGATAAGCTAGAAGGCTTCCCTTCAACACAGAAAGGATTTGAGGGCTCAGGAGCTTACAAACAGTCCTGGATACAGCAAGTCTGTATCTGTACTAGACTAGTTACAGGAAAGATGGGAAAAGCGCAAACACAGGCTTTTAAACCAGAAAGTTGAAAGAGATGGAAAAACTGCCCAAATGGATAATATACTACAATTTCTGGGCCAGACCATTCAGCCCAAATTGACATTGTACCTCTTGTCAAGAATCTCCCCTATAAGCTCTGCCATCTCCTGATGGATGAAATAATCACTACCTCCACTTGCACTACTCCCAGTGGGCACCAGAACATTATTGCACCATGTGCTTGACAGATTTACCTGATGCAGGTGGTGCAGATAGGACAGGAGGAGTGGATGCAACTCTGGCATACTGTGACCCAGATGTGTTGGGTGCCTCTTGTGGTAGTGGTGCTGCCACTGCCCCCTGTAGGGGATGACAGGCCATGCTGGAATAGTTGGTGTATGTCTCTGTGCTGCTGCTGCATGTCATAGTAACCAAAATGGGGAAAAATAAAATAAAATAAAACAAAAAATAAAAAGAGAGAGAAAAAGAGAGAAATAGGGTAGGGGTGATACATAAACACTGAACACAGTCATTATTCTACTTAACAGTTAACATGACGATCTACTTCTACATCTGTGCAGATGATGATGTCGCAACACAGTTGTTTTTCACCTTTGTGAACGATTGCTAATTATTGTGTGGAATGACATCACTGCCTATTTTTGGTGTCACTGTAAGTTGGCATTACTTTAATGGTTGACATTTTGGCAGATGAACAGTGTATAACAAATAATGGAAAAAGAGGATGTTAGAACAAATATATATCAATGATTCACTGTATTCTTAAAAATCATTTAATTATTATATACATTCAATGACATATAATGCATTTCCTTTATAAAGAACCTGGTTTTATTTTAACCTGTTCACCACTCATGTTATAATTGTTTTACTTTCAGTAATATGACATTTAAAAACAGGCACTGTAAACATCAAAGCATTGTCTTTCTGTAGTTATGGGGATTGAACCCACAAGCAACATTTCACTTTCATGCTACATACACTTAACACAATGATCCACTTGTCTGGCTATGTTGAAGGCACTCTGCAGAATCAATAGCATTTGCACAATCATAGTAAAGACAGCACTGACTGCCAGTAGTAGCAGGTGCCTTCTTGTTGCATAAATGTACTTTACCAGTCTTGCAAAGGTTACATGTTACTATGTAAAAATAAGCATGTTTCAGAAGATTGACCTGTATGTGCCACAACACTCTCTTATGTGCTCCAGTAAATCCCCATGCATCTCCCAACTCCTTTTGGCCAATTCAGGAGCTGCAAAAAGAGAGAGAGCATAATAAAAATTTACATGATGCCATGTAATATCAGGTACTATCAATAGATGATTTATGTAACACTTACAGTACAAAGGTGATGATGGGGCTCAAGCTCCATCTTCCCATTGGTCAAGAAAGTCATGCTATCTGCTCTTTGTGTTACTATAATATGACGGCATTGCTTCCCTGTGTGTGGGATGACAGCTGCACAGGTGACAACATTGGACAACCTATTCCCGGCATCAGCCTTGTACGAGACTCTGTATCTCCCCTGTAGAAGCCTGTGTATGTAATGCTTATAGAGAAGTCACAGAAAGATCTTTATCTCCTCCTCACACCAACTCCATACTCTGAAAAGAGCAGTACCTTCCCCCTTCACCAGCAATGAGTTTCTCCTTCAAAAATGTCAGGGGAAAATGGCACTGGTTTGGTGCACAGGACAAATCTTGCACTTCACATCCTTCCCACAATGACACTAAACTGGGAGGATCACTTTTGTATGATGGATGGCCACATGCATCTTATATATGTACTATGCTGCTTTGGCTTCAGTGACACTTTAAAGTGTGGAACATAGTGGTCCCACTTTCATCTGTTTGCTGCTGAGATTACCTGCTCATCAGGCACTCCAGATTAACACAGTTATTCATGGCATTTTTATTGCATTTGCACTGACAGCTGTAAGATCCAGAATAAACACACTTGGCAACACTCATAAAATAAATTATTTTGCATAGCCATCACAACCACTGTTTACACTGCCACAAATTATATGCTATGGGATTTGACCCTCTGACTGCCACCTTCATGCTCTCTTGATCTGTGTACCGCCTCACACATGTTACAGACTGACTTTTACTGAAGTTGTCAGGAAGCACACATTTGCAGGGTTTTTGTTAACTATAATGAAAATGCACAATGACCAATGTTCAATAGACTACAGGCATCAGGGGATTCAAACAGCCAATATTACTTAATTCAAAATTATGCATCACAAGTGCAGTACAATTACACATGAACAGTGTTAGAGTGCATATCATTATATCTCATCTGTTCACTAACCTATTCTCAGGCTAACACCTACCATTTTGTCAGCCTGTGATTGTATTACCATTGCGTACAGTCTGTCATACCTCAATGTTCAGATAACTCATGAAATGGTCACAGTACAGGTGTCAGTATTATACATTTCAGGTTAAAACAGCAGTGGACATTACTGTAAAAGTAATTCACATGACGGGATTAAAACTCATGCATAGCTCAGTCACAGTGTAACAAATACAGATTTACATAGGTATGTAATCAAAACTCTCAGAAAAGCTACATGAAGACACGATCATTGTAATGGAGTATACATAAAGACTAGAAACATTTTACAAAGGTATCTCACTTTCTATGGATTAGAAATGTGCATGCAGTGTAGTGCAGTGAAATGGAGGTTTAACATTAATAATGCATTGAGCCTTGGAAGCTTTTACACAGTATGCAATCACCATGCATTATTCTGATGCTTTGTTTTTTTTTTTTTTTGTTTTTTTATGTCCAATCTGCTTGCTAACAATGGCGGTAAGCTTTCATTTGCAAATGATGGCAGTCTTAGTGCATGCGTAGGAATTTTATTTATTTTTGCAGCAGGATGAGAACTGTCATTACCTTATGCTCATCGATGACCACTGAATGCTGCTAGTATCAAGTGCCACACAATGGATAATTAAAAAAAAATTAAAATATGGGTTATATGACCCATTTGTTCCAATGAGTGTCTCATTCTTAAAGATTTTTTGACCAGATTAAATGCTGGTAATGAGAAGATTAAAGAGAAAGATAAACAGAAGGAAGAGGATGTTGGCACAAATGTAGACTGGCATAATATAGAGGATTGTGATCGGGTCACCGTTCATAATCAGCTTATTATGTGTTCAAGCCACGGATACAAAGAAATTCATCTCAATAGCAAAGCTAAGAGAGGTGAATCTTGGCATCTATGTTGAGAACACCTAATTAAAGTTATGATCTGAGACCCAATCATAATTCTTTGTAGTGCATGTAGCTTTATTTGCTCCATGTACTACTAGTTACAAACAAAAAAGTGCTATGTGTTTTGCCAGCTTACAAAGCCAAAACACACTTATTAAGCACTGTCAGAAAGATGGTGTAACACAGTCTGTTGTGTTTACACTCACCTTGCCATGTATCACAATGTTTAGATTTTCACAGAATGCACAGATTTTTGCCTCATATGTTTGGTCTGTTCCTCATAAAATCTTTGATTTTCAGAAAAATTTCTCAGGATTGAAGTCACAAAATAATGACATATAGTTGAGTTTTAGACTTTGTATTCTTCAGAAAATGCAAATGAACACACATCCTGTTATTCTAGCCACTTTTTAAATTTATAGCAAGAAGTCAGGGACATGTTACCAGTACAGACAACAGGCAGAAACAAATGTGTTTTTTTTTTTTATTTTGTTGCTGTCTTTGTTGATTAGTACTGGCATATTTGACTGCCTAACATGAGACCCAACCTTAACAAGTTAAGCAGACTGGATTTAACATCAGTTATGCTTGTGTCTCGCACTCTAATAGTGCTTAATGGATTTGTCTTTTTCTGAACATCAAAGTGCAATCATAGTGCTCCATGCACAACAGGAAAATTGCATTTATATCAGTCTTATGATGCACATAATAATTTAATGATATATATTTCTTAACCAGGTGGGAATATTGAATAAATAGTCCCATTTCAGGGGTAATCTGAAAGCAATGTCTGTGTAAGTGACTTGCTCAAGGTCACACAGTAGACAAATGTGAACTAAGAGTATCAAATCTTGTATTTCAAGCAGTTTGCCTCACAGCATTAGCCCTCTGCAATATATCTACTCTCAGATGAATAATATGACAAAGCTCAATCCCTCTTTTTCCTACTAAAGAATATTAGAGTTAATACCAACTAAAATCTTCTATGTTTACTTATATGGTAGCTAGCATGGCCAATGCTGTCAACCTGTTATGTATAGACTGTGAAACAAGCACCTCACATTAATCACTGACCACACTGTCATATGTTCAGAAGTGTAACTGCTCCAACTGGCGTTCTGGGTTGATACCACAAGCAAGCACCACACTCCCTCAGCTCATAAAGTGAAGGAAAAAAACACTTCCCTGTAATAACCTGATCACTGTAGTTACATACATGCTCCCCCAACCAGCTATCTCTGCCACTGAAGAGCAAAAAAAAAGTAAGTTCACTGTAATAATCAGGTTATTATAGTCAGATCTATACTAACATTTCCACCAAATACCTAAAAAAAAAATAGGTTATTACAGTCAGATCCATGCTCCACAAGCCACCTGTAAATGTAGCAAACAGTTGCTACGTTTTATATTCTACCTGCATGGAGCACTATGGTGCTCGTGCATTAGTTAAAAAAAGTCTTCATTTAAACTATAGCAAACAGTTGCCCCAGTTTGTACTTTACCTGCATGGAGAACTATGGCACTCATGTTTTAGTTAAAAAAAAAATCTTGTATTAAACTGTAGCAAACTGCTTGCTACATATATAGCAGACATTTACTACAGTTTATACTTAGTCTACACGGAGCACTATGGTGCTTGTGTATTAGATAAAAAAAATCTATGTATGTATGCATATGTGTGTGTGTGTGTGTGTGTGTGTGTGTGTGTGTGTGTGTGTGTGTGTGTGTGTACATATATATATATATATATATATATATATATATATATATATATATATATATATAGATATATATATATATAGATATATATATCTTCATTTAACCTGTAGCAAAAAGTTGCTACAGTTTATACTTTGCCAGTATGGAGAGCTATTGTGCTCATGTTTTTAAAAAAAAAAAAAACTTCTTATACTGCTTGCTACAAATGTAGCAAATAGTTGCTGCAATTTATACCCTGATTGCACTGAGCTCTACTGCACTCACGTATTAGTTAAAAAAGTCATCATTTAAACTGCAGCAAACAGCTGTGTAGCAAGCAGTTTGCCTCAGTTTATACCTTGCCTTCAAGCAGCACTATGGTATTCATCTTTTAGTTAACAACAAAAAAACTTCTTGTATTAAACTGTAACAAACTGCCTCCTACAAATATAGCAAACAGTTGCTTCAGTTTAGACACTACATGGATCACTGCAGCACTCCGGTTTGGCTGCAAACACAATACCGGATTTTTTAAAAGCCAGTATAAAGAACGCTTGAGGATAATGGATGTCTGATCACACCCACCCAAAACTTTGTACCTATGGCCATTGTCCCCTCTCAACCCACCTTAGCTATGCTTCTGAATATGTTGACCACTTTTCAAGCACCTAAATATTGGACTGTCACAGAGTTCTTCATATTGGGAAAACTATTTTTTCAAATGTTATTTGAATTTATAGACAGTGTTTAGCATGATTTTATCTACTATTTTACATGATTAATTGATAGGATAGTGTGTTTTTGGGAAGAACGAAAAAAAAAACAAATTCCACCTATTGGCGGACAAAACCAACTCCAGAAAGGAAGCCACTTCACACATGGACTAAAAAAGACATGGAGAGTTATACTGTAGAGCTTTTAAGTCTACTAAGCTGTTTATTCACAAGTAGCCTTTTGTCCTTTAAGGAACACCAACTTCGACAGACTAAAAGGCATCCTCCAAAATACACTTATTTTCTTATAAAATTGGCCATGGCAATTACCATAAGCTTTCTCACAGACTAGATCTACTCATACAAGACAAAGGGGAGTTTGATAATCCCTGATATCACAAAAGTTCAGCTGACTGTCTGAATGTTTCAGTTCTGATATCTTTTAGGCACCTCTTTCATGACGCTGTGCAGCAGGTACTGAAGGAGGGACGAGAGTCTAGAAGAAGTGCTCTAGTTGGTGCCTATCCAATGACCAAGGATCCATTATGGATTTTGTACTACTGACTCAAATATTTGTGTGAATTACTATCATCTGGCCTATCTTATGCCTTTATTAAGGTGCATGTTGTGGCCATTTCTGCATGTCTGTGCATAGATTCCCCTTTCTGCTCTGTTTGTTGCCAACGAGTTTTTAAAAGGAGTTTTACACCAAGACCTTCACGTAGATAGATTCCACCTCCTTAGGATCTGAATTTTGTGCTAGAAAAAATAATAACCATGTCACCCTTTGAACCTGCCAGTCAAGCTGATCTAAGGTTCACCACTTGGAAAAGTGCTTTTATTATTGCTCTAACATCTGCAAGAAGAGTATCTGAATTGCAATATCTCACGGTGGGAAAACCCTATCTTTTTTTTTTTTTTTTTTTTGTACAGATAGCTGCACAACTCCTTCTTTTATGTCCAAGGTTGTTTTAGAGTTTACATTGAATCAAGCCATCAGTCACACTGTTTTCTATGTAGAGCTCAAAAAGAAGGGAGAAAAGACTCAGTGCACTCTAGATCGGGGCTTGGTAGAATGGTTAGTGTTTAACTCACAGACACAAGGTACAGGGTTTGATTCTCACCTTTGGGAAGGAATTGGGATAGGAATTGGGATAGATGTGCATAAGCAACACAGGTGCTACATCTTGACAGAATTAAGTCCTTCAGAAAAGCCGACCAACTTAGCTTCTACAATGGCACACTAGAAGGAGGGGTCTCGAAGCATTCTAGAGGCAAGAACTTAGTCTTCCATTAATACTTTTGCAAAGCATAACAAACTGGATTCCTTTTCCAGATTCAGAGCAGGCTTTGCTAGGGCCATTCTCCAGGGCTCCTGGACCCTTTTTCTTTCTCCTCCCAGGTTGGATAAAGTCATGCTAATCTACCAATAGGCTACTGTAGCAGTGAGAATGATGATAATAGTCCAGTTGTGTTAAAGGAGAACCATACCCAAAAACTGAAAAAAAAGTGTTTTTCAGTATATCTTGAACTTTTCTGCATTACTGCTATCAAAGTAAGCGATTGCTATTATTATTATTTTCTAATTTATTTTATTTATTTATTTATTTATGTATTTGCATTTGCTTACTGGGTGGTCTTCTGGGCCAGGGTGTGCCTGTTTTCAGTAGAAGCCCGGGGAGAAAAGCTCCAAAAACAAACAACATGATAAAGCTACAAAATCAAAATACAGAAATCAAGCAGCAATGGTACAGAACACTGCATTACAGAATAGGTGATACAATAAAATAGATAAAAAGAAGTTATGTACCTACCATAATGTTCCATGTTAGTTGTCTTCATCTCGCCTTCATTCTTGCTTGTTGGGATCGGAGCCGATCCTCGGCTCCGACTCGGCCATCTTCTATAGCTCGAGAGCTGTTTACTGGCTTGAGGTTACCCCTTATCCCATGATGCCTAGTGCTAGCTACTAAGATCTTGTTTGTAATAGCTAACCCCAGACATATCCAGAGAATCAACCTGTCCAAACAAACAGGTTGAGCAAACCTGTCATACTCTCTCAGTCAGTAGAGGAAACAAACCAGATTACACTCAGCCAGTGAAACCAAAACTCCTCTCAATCCAATAGGACAGGGGGACAGGGGGGTGGGATGCAAGAAAGAAGGCGAGATGAAGACAGCTAACATGGAACGTTATGGTAGGTACATAACTTCTTTAAGTTAAGTTGTCTATCTCACCTTCGTTTCTTGCTTGTTGGGACAGCGTCCCTAGCACCTATGTTCCTGGGTAGCTCATTGGAACAGACTCTTCAGAACAGTGAAACCAAAGTTAGCTGTATTCCTGGAGGCCATGTCTAACTTGTAATGAGAAATAAAGGTAAGAGGATTTGCCCATGTGGCCACGGCACAAATAGAGTTCATGGGCAACCTAGATTGCAAGGCTGTAGAAGTGGCCAAAGCCCTAGTAGAATGGCCTTTCGGTTTGGCAGACAATTCTTTGTTTCTTAGTTGATAAATGAAGGTGATAATGTGAGACAACCACCTGGACAGGGTCACTTTGGAAACTGGGAGACCTTGTTTGCCCCTAGCATAAGAAAGGAAGAGCTGATCTGACTTCCTTATATCCTTCGTTCTATGCAGGTAAAAACGCAGTTGTCTGTGAGCATTCAAAAGGTGTAACTTGTATTCTACCTTGTTGGTGTAGTTAGGGAAGAATACTGGAAGGTCTATGGATTGGTTTAGATTATTTTCTGAGCACACTTTAGGAAGGAAGGATGGATTTGTTCTCAGTGCTACCTTATCCTTGTGAAAGACTAAGTACGGAGAACGAACGCTTAGTGCTTGAAGTTCTGATACACATCTGGCTGAGGTAACAGCTACCAGAAAGAGAGTTTTCCAAGATAGAAACTTAAGGCAGCAGGAAGCTGCTGGTTCAAACAGGGGCATAATCAAAGAGGTTAGTACCAAATTAAGGTCCCAAGGAGGAGGGTGATCTCTCATTGGGGGCCTAAGGAAAATAGTCCCTCTAAGAAAGGCTTTACACAACTTATGAGACATGATATTTAGATTAGAAAAGCCAACATGATAGTTAGATATGGCCGCTAGTTGAACCCTGATTGTGGCAGAAGCAGACCCAGAGTGAAAAAGCTCAGTTAGGAATTCCAAGATCTCGTGGACTGGGGCTGAAAAGGGTTCTATGTTCCTCGCCTCTGCCCAATAAGAGAAACTTCTCCATTTGCTAGCATACGTCTTCCTAGTAGCCGATTTGTGAGAGGATACAATAATTTCACACACAGCCGGGGAAATGCTGGGAAGCCTGGCTAGGGTTGGAAATGGATCAACCAAGCTGTGAGCTGGAGTGTCTGGAGGGATCGATGCAGCTCTCCTGATTGATGAATCAACAGGTCTGGAATAGGATCCAGGGTCCAGGGCTGCTCGAGGAGATAATGGTGCAGGAATGGAAAACAAATCTGTCAAGGCCAGTAAGGAGCAATGAGGATCATTTTGCAACCCAACAATATTGCTTTCTGTATGAGTTTGGTATAAGAGGAAAAGGTGGAAAGGCATAAAGAAGTCCCTGAGGCCAATCGTGGACTGGAGCATATCTGGGAGGATGACCAGGAAGTGGTAGAAGGGAGAAATAGTTGCTGCATTTGGTGTTGAAGGGGGTTGCAAACAGATCGCAGCAAGGCTGTCCCCATTTGCGGAAGATGAGATCTGCAACTACCTGATTCAGAGACCACTCATGAGGCATGAAAATAGCTCTGCTGAGCCTGTCCACTATGACACTGGACTTCCCAGGGATGTGCGTTGCAACCAAAATTGTTGAGAGGAAATCGCCCACTGTGAGAGTCTGAGTGCTTCTTGACATAGGGGGTAGGACCTGGTTCCGCCCTGCTTGTTGATGTACCACACTACTGACATGTTGTCCATCTGAATTGCAATGGTCCCAGAAGGGAGGGAGTCCTGAAGTGCTTGCAATGCTAGTAGCACGGCTCTCATCTCCAAGACATTTATGTGCAGATGGTACTCGTGATGTTGCCATATGCCTTGGACTGTCCTTCCCTGATAATGCCCCCCACCCCATCAGTGAGGCGTCCGTGGTAACTGTGGCAACCGGAGGGGGTTGGATGAATGGTCTGCCCTGAGACAATAGCGGGGGAACCATCCACCAGGAAAGGTGTCGTTTGCAAGTTTCTGTGATCATGATCATGTGAGACATGGGGAGTTGTTGAAAGGACCACTGTGTGAAGAGGAGACACTGAAGGATTCTCATGTGAAAGCGGGCTAGAGGTATCAGTAGAATTGCCACTGCCATAGAACCCAGAGTTTGAAGAACCAACCAGACTTGTACCTTTTTGCATTGCATGAGGATATGAACTTGCTGCCGAATCGTGGCCACCCTGTCCGGCGGTAGTCTTGCGGACATACTTTTTGTATCTAGATTTGCTCCTATATAGGTAATAGATTGACAGGGCAACAAGGCAGATTTTTCAAAATTTATGGTAATGCCTAACTGGGCACAGATTGCGACTGTATAATCTCTGGCTTGCAGAAGTTGATAACTGGTAGTAGCAGTAAGGAGCCAGTCATCTAGATAAGGAAACACCTGGAATCCTTGATGTCTCAGGTGAGCCATGACCACCGCCATACATTTGGTGAACACCCTGGGGGCTGTGGTGAGACCAAAGGGCAGAGCTCTGAACTGATAATGACTGGCTCTCAGCCGGAAGCAAAGGAATCTCCTGGAGCGCCTGTCCATCTTGATGTGATAGTACGCATCCTGGAGATCTATTGAGCACATCCAATTGTCCTGACCCAAAAAGGGTAGAATGGACTGAAGCGTGACCATCCGAAACTTTGTTCTTTGAACAGACCTGTTTAGTCTGCTGAGATCCAAAATTGGTCTCCAGTCCCCTGTCTTTTTTGGTACCAAAAAGAACCTTGAGTAAGTTCCGGATCCGAGTTGGTCTGCCAGGACTTCCTGGATGACCCTTTTTTCTAGCAGTCTTGAAATTTCTATGGCTGCTTGGGCCCTCAGACTGGGTGGAACATCTGGGGGGATGTGCTTGATGATAGGGGAGACTGGAAGAAGGGAATTACATAGCCTCCAGATATGATTGAGTGTACCCATTTGTCTCACATAATGTCTTGCCAGGCTTTTGGGTACAGTGAAAGTCTTCCCCCGACTGCCTCCAGAGGCGGGCAGTTGGGCAACCCTTCAGGGATGCTGGAAGGGCTTGTCAGAGAAAGATTCTCTGCTGCCCTGGTTCTGCGGACCCCCTCTGCCTCGAGGGCAGCGTCTGTTGTTGTTATTTCCTCCTCTGCCCCTGGAGGAAAAGTCACTACGTGTATCAGGCGAGGCTCCCTGGGATTTCTGAAACCACATTTTTCCACTCTTCTGACCATTGGGAAATGGTCTGGAAGGAGTGGAAAAATGGACTCCCATTGCAGAGAGAGTCTTGCCTTCCTGTTCACACCTAGTGAGAGTGTCCTTCACCTGTGGTCCGAAGAGAAATGAACCGTCAAAGGGGGTGTTGGTGAATGATGCTCTAAAGGGCTCCGCAAAATTACACAGCCGCATCCATGCATGTCTCCTAAGGGCCACACCTGTGCCTGTGGCTCTACTCACACCATCGGCTGCATAGGAAATGAGCCTTATAGAGGACTTAACCACTGAATTAAGGGTCACCAACTGAGAAGCTACTTTAGCTTGAGCCCCTTCAGCTGATGGATCCTGGAGGGTATCTCCAAGCTCTTTAAGGAGATCCCTCTGAAGCCTGGTAAAATGGCATAAGTAATTCAGTGACCTCATGGAAAAGGTCGCTGAAGCAAACATTCGCTTCCCATATCTGTCCATAGTCCTAGACTCCTTGTTAGGAGGATGGACAGAGGAAGAAGTTTCCGCTAATTCCTTTTTAGTGGCCGCTGCTACTACCATGGCATCCACGGGAACACCCGTGGTAAGGAACTGTTTGTCAGGGGGTGCAGTGATAAACTTGCCGGGCCTCCTCGGGGTTGGTTCCACTGTGTCCGGGACTGACCAAGCCCTTCGAGCCACCACAGACATTAGTGGATCGAAGGGCGGAGACACCCAGGAGGTGGAAGGGTGGGAACCAAATGCATCCAGGAATACGGATTCATCCTCAGTAGTGGCTAGGGCAGTCCAGTTCCCCCTCTGCCTAAGCATTTTTAGGATGTCCAAAAAGGAAACATCTTCAGAGGGGGAATCTCGAGGACCCTTCCGATTCATCCAAATCCGTATCCGAAGTGACAGACTCAGGGGAGTCAATGTGCTTCCTCTTGCACTTCCTCTTCCGAGGGGCCTCCTCTGAATGATCAGGAGAGGCCTAGGAAGAAGAGGAAACACCCAATAGGGTGCTCTGGAGCATCGGTTCCCCACGCTTGGGGTCTGGAGGAGGGACAGAGGTTGACACAGTCACTACAGGGGATGGAGTCGGTGAGGTCAAACGTGGTGCTGACTCAGGGGCCAGTACACTCCTCATGACATCGAAGGCATCCCTGCCACGATGCAAAGAAGGCTCCAAGGAAACCGGAATCCTTCTCCGCATCGAGGGGGACGGCTCCGAGGCCGATGTAGGAGCGGAGCACACCTGTGCCAAAGCTCCGAGAGGGAGAACGGGGTCAGACAAGGGTCCGATGCCACTCGCCCCCTCGGAGCTGACGAGGCAGTCTCGGCACCCAGATCCCTCGACAGAAGGCACCATTGAGGTGATCGGAGCCGATCATGGAACCGAAGGGGAAATAGTTATCGGTGCCGACGGATCCACGATTCAAACACCAACAAACTCCGGCTCCAAGCTCAGAGGAGCTGGAGGAGGAACATCGATGGAACCGGGTGGAGCCGACATCTGTTGAGGAGGGCTGGATAACATTTTGGCCAGTGCCTGTGACTTCAACAACCTACGGACTACTCTCTCCATGCCATGGTCCAAGAGTCTAGAGGACCAAGAGGAGTGGGAGGATCTGTGACTGCAGTCACTCTGCAACAGGAGAGACCGAGGGGCCAAATGTATCGACTCTAGAGATGAGGAACTCAGTCTCTTGTGGGTTTGAGATGGCTCCGAAGATACTGGTGGAGCCGACTGGGAAGCAGCCTCCTCAGTTCCAGCCGGAACCGAGGTAGTCGGTAATGTTTGGGCCAATGACGGCTCCAAGCTGGGAGCCGACAATTTGGTCGGTTTAGGAGATTTCACCGGCTGAGCCTTGGCCGGTGAATCGTGGGGCTTAAGGAGACCCCTTAATATTAGCTTATTTTTGTGCTCCTGCAGAGCCCTTGGGCTGAATGCATGGCATACAGAACAAGAGTCCTGCAGGTGCACTGCGCCTAAGCAATAGACACAAGAAGTGTGCCCATCTGTCAGAGACATTTTCTGACAGCATGAGTCACACTTCTTGAATCCAGACACTTTGGATTCTTTAGACATAACTAGTCCTACACAAAAGTCTTTGGCCAAAGGCCCAACAACAAAAAACTACAAACACTATAACTACAGTCAAGAAGTTTTTTTTTTAATAGGAAGCCTCTAACTTAAATGGCTACCTATGAAATAAAAAAGAGGACTAAAACTAAATATAAAACGCTACAATAAGTAGATTAAAAGGGGAAGGGGGGAGGGGAAGAACTCTCTAACTTAAATGAGTTCTAAGGGAAAAATAGAAAAACACTAAAACTACAACAAGCTAATTAACTATAATGTCGAAAGACTAAACTATCAAAAAATAACCCCTAAATCGCTAGAAAAAGTATTAAACTAACTTACAAGAGCCTGAGCCAGTAAGAACGAACCTCGCAGCTGAAGCAGCAAATGAGATCTGGGTAGCTAGCGCTAGGCATCATGGGATAAGGGGTAGCCTTGAGCCAGTAAACAGCTCTCGAGCTGTAGAAGATGGCCAAGTTGTTCCGATCTCAAGAAGCAAGAAACGAAGGCGAGATAGACAATTTAACATCACTAGTTATACAGAAGCTAGATTTTAAGTATGCAAGCCAAACAAGAATACAATTGATGATGTGGAATAATAGCAAATGTGTGAACAATACAGTATTGCAGTTCTGCAGTACAGAGGGAAAGATGGACAGCAGCAGATTAACAATTTTTAGTAAGGGATAGCTTTACAGCTATTGCTATATAGGTGTCAAGATTGAACAGAAGATATGGTAGGTAACTGATACAGTAGATTTTAATGTGGCTGGGTGGCACATGTTCGACTTAGTAAATTGGAAGCACTGAATGTATATATGAGGAGTTGAAACTATACAAAAAGACATTATTGCCCATTTCAAAGGTGATTTATTTGATGAATTACTCACTAATATTTATATGAATGTATCACTTTACAGTAAGAAATTACAGCAGACCAAACAAAGGAAACTTCAAAGAGATTTTAAAGACTTTAGTACCAGGAATGTCTTTGTTTGGCCCAAAAATAATTTTCATTCTAATAACCTGCAACATAATATAGAGGGAACTGAATCTAAACCTAATTCCATCGATATAGCAACAGTGCCTATACAGGCGGAACCAGGACATTTATCTTTCCGTGATGTACTGGTAGGACCACCAAATACTCTCAGCAATGCTACACCCAGCTCTGCTGCTTTACTTCCTGTTACATCACAAGGTCTAACGCCTCCTCAAAATCAGCAGGCGGTTTTGAATACAGGAACTGGAGCATGATTGAAGGCATTGCCACTATTCAACATTGAACATTTTTTACCTTTATCCATGAAGTCGTACCCCAAACTGCAAATGAGATCCAACAGTCAGGGCCGACAAAAAAGAAAGTATTTGTAAGAGAACGACAACAAAGTCAACAGGAGAACCAGAAGGTAAAAGACGTGGCATTTAATTTGTCCAAATATGAGCTATCTCCTTCGAAATTGACTTTATTGAATAAAGGTCTTTCCTTTATTCCATCTACTAGGACAGAAATTAGTGATTTATTAACTGACCTTAAGATGTTTGGATGTAACCTTAGCCTGAAACTTATGTTTAATAAGGGACAGAGTCATAAAACTAGCTATTCCTATGATACATTCAAACAGAAAAGCTCCTATGTTCCTACACTACCCCTCATGTTGAATGTTTTGTGAAAGCCTGTGAAAGAGACGTATATGATTGTTTATATATTAAAAATAAATGTACATATTTTAATTTGTCCCCTGCTGAAATTGAAGCACTATGGTCCCTTAAAATGAATTCCAGCATAACCATTAGACCTGTAGATAAGGGTGGAGGGATAGCCATTATGAACACAGTCGACTATAAAAAGGGTATGTTTACATTAGTGGCAGATACTGAAACTTATGTTGCCATAGATAGTTGTGACTTACTGAAAATATGCAGCAATGTGAATGATAACCTCTATGATTTACTGATGTGCAGATTAATTGATTGTGATCTTTATGAGTTTCTGCACATAGAACACCCTTTGATTCCCTGTATAAAAGGGTTACCCAAATTACATAAACTAACATTTCCACCTCCTATGAGACCCATTGTTGCGGGCGATGGGTGGTTAACACAAACTATGTCTTTATACGTAGAATGGAAACTTGGGCCTGTGGTCAAACAGATATCTACAATCTTAAGGGACACCACCCAACTGTTACGTGATATTGAACAATACAATAGTGAATATATAGATGGTGAAGTTCTTTTAGTTACGTTAGACGTTAAGAATCTGTTTACTTCCATACCAAATGACTATGGGGTAGATGCCATCAGGGATGTTTTGTATAGTTTAACTTGTATGAATAATGATGAAGTCTTTTTGATTTGCACCCTTCTTGAGATGGTACTTACTAATAATGTATTCATGTTTGCATACAACCTTTACTTGCAACAATGGGGTGTTGCTATGGGCACCCCACGTGTGAATTCTTATGCAAATTTGGTAATGTATTTTTGGGAAACTTTACATGTCTTCAAATGCGTCTATCACCCATACATTCTTTTGTACAGACGCTTTGTAGATGATGTTTTATTTCTTTGGAAGGGAGACGTTTCTTTATTATGTGGTTTTGTAAAATACCTGATTTCCTGAAATTTACATCTGCTCATTCAATGCGTAAGATAGATTTTCTTGATGTTTCTGTCCTTAAGAATAGCTCTGGACTTCTTAGTACCAGGTTGTTTCATAAACCATGTTGGAGAAATGGGTTGTTGCACTTTA
Source organism: Protopterus annectens (assembly GCF_019279795.1). Classification (NCBI taxonomy): domain Eukaryota; kingdom Metazoa; phylum Chordata; order Ceratodontiformes; family Protopteridae; genus Protopterus; species Protopterus annectens. Next base: position 552,989,267 of record NC_056748.1, read on the forward strand.
GCAGCATGCATCCCAGATTTATGTTTTTGAACATTGTAAAGGGACAATACCATAGAATAAAAAGAACAAGAAGTTATGAATGATGAAATCGCAGTTCTAGAAAGGCTGTTCAAAGATAGAGGCTACACGGATAATGTAATAAAAAAGGCTAGAGAACAGGTCTTTAAGGATAATAACTTACGTACAAATAATTCAGCTGAACATCGATGTCTGTGCTGTGACAGAAACCTGGTTCAAGGCTCCTGAGAGCACCCCAGCACTAACAGGTTTCACCTCATATCATACGTTCCGGCCCCAAAATCCGGACAACACCAAGAAAGGAGGGGGGGTGTCCATATTCATAAAGGACACCCACACCTCAAGGTTGGTGGCAACGCACGATGCATCGGAGACCATCCAGGTGCAATTAACCATAGGCAAGACTGCTCTGCAATTTGTAGCATGTTACAGGCCACCCTCTCAAACTCAGGAACCTCACATGGCCTTCCTGAAAACATTGGAGGGGATAAATGTATCTCCAAACACCATCATACTAGGTGACTTCAACTACCCTAATATAGACTGGGAACACTACTCAAGCCCGAACACTCTAACCCAAAGATTCCTGGAGTTCATAAACTCAAATGCCATGGAACAACTAGTCACCATCCCCACAAGAGGTGAAAACATACTTGATCTCATCATCACGAACATGGGATCAAAATGTTCAACACCAGAAGTATACCCCTCACTGGTGAGATCAGATCATAAACTAATCTCGCTGGAGGTCCTCATCCGCCCCACCTGAAACAAAAAGACCACAGTGAAAAACTTCTCAAAAGCCGATTTCACACTTCTAAAACTAGTGTGGTCTCCTTTAAGGCCCCTGAGCCAGTGGTAAACATTACTCAAACCGCTGAATCACTTACAAATGCCTTCTACCAGCACCTACAGGACTGCATGGATCAGGCAATCCCAAACAAAACTAAGACTCTCTGTACCAAAGGCAAGCGTCCAGTCTGGTGGACCCCAGCCATAAACAAGCTCTACAACAAAAGGAGGAAGCTACTACAAGATAGAGCAAAATCCTTGAAAGGTAAGACACCTTTGATCATTATAAGTAAAAACTAAGAGCTCTCATAAAATCATCTAAGGCAAATTTTGAGAGAAAAATCGCCAAGGACTCTAAAGACAATCATAAGGCCTTCTTTAGCTATGTTAGAAACCTAGGAGGAAACTCCCAGATATGCTCAGAATTAGTTCAAAATGATGTGAAAATTACTGAACCTACACACATTGCTAACATACTGGCTGACAGGTTCAGTGCAAACTTCTCCCCCTCCCCAAAGGAGAGATATCTATTCCAGAGGATTGTAGCCCCCAAACATCTCCAATGCCCAGGTGAGAACTGCCCTCACTAAGGCAAAAACACAGCATCCATGGGACGGATGGTGTCCCCGGCTGTGTGCTTCATGAACTCAACGAGGAATTAAACCCACAGTTAGGACAGCTGTTTAATCTTAGCCTCACCTCAGGATACGTACCCAAGGAGTGGCGCACGGCGACTGTGGTCCCACTTCATAAGGGTGCCTCCACAGACCCTGGAAATTACCGCCCCATTAGCTTGACAAGCCTTATCTGCAAAGCCATGGAGAGGATCATAATGGAACTCATAAATAAAGACATAGGGAACTTGCAGACTTTGGATCCAACCCAGTTTGGCTTTGTCAAAGGCAGATCCTGCCTCTTAAACTTGGTTGACTTTTTCGAGACAGTCACCAAGGCCATTGATGAGGAAAGGCAGTCCATACAGCCTACCTCGACCTGGCAAAGGCCTTCGACACAATACCCCACTCAGGTATCATCGAAAAACTCATCAGCTTGAATGTAAACCCATACATCACAAGATGGGTTGCAAACTGGCTAAGCGACAGAACCCACAGGGTCAGAGTTGCTGGAGCCATGTCAGACTCAAAGCCTGTCACAAGTGGTGTCCCACAGGGCTCAGTCCTGGGTCCACTCTTGTTCGGCATCTACTTTTCTGAAGTACAAGCAAACACAGGAGGGTTATGGCTGACAAAGTTTGCAGATGACTGCAAACTGGGCCATAGTCGAAAACACATCTGACACAGATATCCTCCAGAAGGGCCTCACAGAAATGGATAACTGGTGCCAGAGCCATGGCCTGAAGTTAAACGCCAAAAATGCATAGTCATACCCTTCGGGAAAAACAAGGTTACCCCTAGCTACCATATAGGTGACAATCCACTGAGCACAGAAAAAGTCATCAGGGATCTGGGGACCCAAGTTGACAGTAGTCTTTCGTTTGACACTCATGTTGCTAAAGTAGTTAGGAAAACCTTCTATATCGCCCACCTGATCATGAAGGGATTCACATCTAGATCAAGGGAGGTCATCGTCCCCTGTACTCATCACTCATTAGACCTATGATTGAGTACAATGCCCGTTCGAATGTATCTGACCAGACACCTGATGCAGCTTGAAAGGCCCCAAAAGTTCCTCACCAAAAGGATAAAGGGTCTCAAAAATATGTCTTATGCTGCCCGACTGAAAGAACTCCAGCTTTATTCAGTCTCATACCGCTTGCTCAGAGGTGACCTGTGCCTGACATATAAGGCCATGTCAAACCCAGATTTGATGAATATGCTTCACCTCAAAAATCTAGATCCCTCAGAACCACAAGGGCGGGAGACTTAAACCTTGACACGGTTATAAATAGAACGTGCTGGAGGGACAGATTCATCACCCAGAGACTCCCTATGCTGTGGAACAAAATCCCGGTACATGTGAGGCAGAGCACCTCGCTGGCCTTGTTCAAGAGGAATCTTGACCAATGGATGGGAGATCGCAGATATACCCCAGGGATTACTTCAGTGTCACTGCTTGACAGAGGCACAGAAAAATGATAGGCATAGTTTTTATTCAAACTAAAGGGGTGGCGAAAGCCACATAACTATGGGCTAGGCTTATAAATGCCCTTGGGCAGATAGCCTAGTATGAACCTATGAACCTATGAACCTATGCAATGGAGTATGCTGCTCTAGACAGACATACATATTCCTTTAGTAAGAAACTCAGTTTCATTGTAAAATATACTAATGACAATAAAGCTGTTACTAGAATAATAAAATGAAATTGGCACATACTAACTATAGAACCTCCTACAGTAGAATTAATAGGAAGATCACCCAGTTTTGTTTATAAAAATAGCTTTAATTTAAAACACATTTTATGCAATGACAAGAAACAGTGGTTAAGACCAAAAATCCCTGTGACCTTTGGCACGTTTCCATGTGGCTCTTGTAACATGTGTAAAGTGATAATGTTAAAAGTTTTTGTCATCCTACTTTAGACTTTGAGTTTTCGCTAAAATTCTATGCCACTTGTTATAATAGCAATTTCGTATATTTAGCTACATGCACATGCTGTAGGTGTTTCTATGTGGGAAAGACTTCCAGGAGGCTTAGAGATAGAATTTATAATCACCTTTATGATATTAAGAATGTCAATATGCAAACTGCCTTGGAAAAACATATCTCTGAGTTTCATACTCATGCTTTTAGGTTTAAAGTATTACAGCTTGTTTCTGTTAGTCAAAGAGGAGGTAATACTAATAACTATTTGGAATGCATAGAATTAAGTTGGATTTTTAAGCGACGAGCACGTCTCCCCTGGATTGAATTCTTTTATTAGTATCAAACCAGTTTTGGAAGCATGACAACTTAAATGAATTCAGTATTGTTTTTATATTGGTTTCGTTCAAATAATTTTAAGTCTTTTTCACTTAATTAACTGAGTATCAGTTACTATAGTGATGTTTGATTTTAAGCTGTGGAATTGATGTATAAATAGAGGTTATGTTCTTACCATAACGTTCCATGTTAGTTGTCTTCTTCTCGCCTTCTTCTTGCTGGATGGGTTCGGAGCCGACCTCGGCTCCGACTAGGCCACTCTAAAAGCCCGAGAGTTGATTCCACCGGCTCGAGGCTCCCCTTATATCCCACAATGCTAGGCGAGAGTTACCTCAGATCTCGTTTGTAAGCTAACCCCAGCTTATAATAGTAACAGTATAACTGTAAACAGAGTCCACCTCTAACAACAGGAAGAAAGAAGGGTGACCTACATCCTGCACCAGGAAATATGCACAACAGCATATGTCTAAGAAAGAGGTGGTAGAAAGAGAGGTCACAATCACAACTCCTCTAGGTCTGTCCAGGCCAGGGGGAAGGAGGGTGGGGCCTTAAGAAGAAGGCGAAGAAGACAACTAACATGGAACGTTATGGTAAGAACATAACTTCTATATGTTAAGTTGTCTATCTCGCCTTCATTCTTGCTGGATGGGACCGCGTCCCTAGCACCTTGTCCCGGGTGGCCTAACGGAACAGACTCCTGAGAACAGTGGAACCAAAGTTAGCTCTATGCCTAGAAGCTAAATCCAACTTATAATGAGAAATGAAAGTGTGAGGAGTAGCCCAAGTAGCCGCTGCACAAATGGTGTCAATAGGCAGTCTGTCTTGGAAGGCTAAAGAAGTAGCCAAAGCTCTGGTGGAATGGGCCTTAGGTTTATTAGGCAGCTTTTGATGTCTAATTTCATATACAAGGGAAATCAAAGATGTTAGCCATCTGGATAATGATACCTTTGAAACTGAAAGTCCCTTTCTGCTTTCCACATAGGAGACAAACAGCTGATCAGATTTTCTGAACTGTTTTGTTCTATCCAAGTAGTACCTCAATTGACGGTGAACATCCAGGCAGTGTAATTTTTGTTCAGACCTATTGGAGTATTCTGGAAAAAAGACAGGTAGAGCAATGCTTTGTTTTAGATTTGACGTCGAGTCCAACTTAGGCAAAAAGGACGGGTTAGTTCGTAGGATACTCTGTCCTTATGAAACAAAAGATAAGGAGGACGACAGCTGAGTGCTCGAAGCTCTGAAACCCTTCTAGCTGATGTAATAGCTACCATAAAAGGAGTCTTGCATGATAATAATTTTAAAGAACAGGAGACTGCAGGTTCGAAAGGGGAGAATCAAAGAAGCAAGAACTAAATTTAGGTCCCAAGGAGAAGGAGGATTTCTTATAGGAGGTCTGAGAAGAAAAACTCCTTTCAAAAAGGCTTTGCAAAGCTTGTGGGACATTAAGGCAGATTCAGAAATACCCACATGAAAGTTAGAAATAGCTGCCAATTGAACTTTAAGTGTAGAGGGAGATGAACCTGCATGGAAGAGTTCAGCTAGAAAATCAAGGACTAATTGGATGGAAGCAGTGAAAGGATCTATGTCCTTTCCTTGAGCCCAATATGTGAAGCGTTTCCACTTACTCAAATAAATCTTCTGAGTGGAAGATTTATGGGAAGCTATCAAAATATCTCTAACAGAGTGAGATAATTGAGGAAGCCTGGCTAAGGTTGGAACTGGAGGAACCAAGCAGTGAGGTTCAGAGAGGGAGGGAGCGATGAAACTGACCCGACTGATGGATCAAAAGATCTGGAACTAGGTCCAGATTCCACGGTCGCTCCAAAGAAATCGATGTAGAAAGGGGAACCACACTTGTCGAGGCCAGTAAGGAGCAATGAGGATCAATGAGGCCTTCTGAGCGATAGCTTTCTGTATCACTTGAGAGATTAGTGGGAAGGGAGGAAATGCATACAGAAGTCCCGGGGCCAAACTTGGACTAGAGCGTCTCTGCTGGGTTGGCCTGGTAAAGGGAACAGAGTGAAATATTCTCTGCACTTGCTGTTTTGGGGAGTAGCAAAAAGATCGCAGCAAGGCTGGCCCCACTTGAGAAAAATTTCTCTCACTACAGAGTCTTTCAGAGACCACTCGTGAGGCATGAGGATAGCTCTGCTCAACTTGTCCGCAATTTGATTGGACTTCCCGGGATGTGCGTTGCTATCAGAAACCGCTGAGAAGAAATCGCCCATTGCCACAGTCTGAGTGCTTCTCGACACAGGGGGTATGACCTGGTTCCACCTTGTTTGTTGATGTACCACACTACAGACATATTGTCTGTTTGGATTGCAATCGTTCCCAAGGGAAGAGAGTCTTGAAGGGCTTGCAACGCTAAAAGCACTGCTCTCATCTCCAGAACATTTATGTGCAAGTGGCATTCGTTTGGTTGCCATGTGCCCTGGACCGTCCTGCCCTGATAATGCCCCCCCCACCCGATCAGGGAGGCATCCGTAGTCAGAGTAGCAACCGGAGAAGGTGGAACAAAGGGTCTTCCCAACAAGAGCTGAGGGGAAGACATCCACCACTTGAGATGATTTTTGCACGCTTGCGTGATTATAATGGTGTGAGACATTGGAAGTTGCTGGTATGACCATTGAGTAAAGAGCATCCATTGAAGGATCCGCATGTGGAATCTGGCTAATGGAAGCAGAGGTATGGCTGCCATAATTCCCAACACTTTCAGAACTAACCTGGCTTTGATTCTGTTGTTGTTGAAAAGGAGTGATACCAGTTTGTGAATGTCTGTTATTCTCTGATGTGTTAGTCTCAGACATGTTTACTGTATCTAGATTTGCCTATGTAGGTAATAGTACGACAAGGCGACAAAACAGACTTTTCGCAATTTATTGAAATACCCAGCTTTTGACAAATGCGAAAAGTGTAATCCCTGGCCATCAGAAGGAGATGCTTGGTGGGAGCTGTGAGGAGCCAGTCGTCCAAATATGGAAACACCTGGAATCCTTGTTGTCTCAGGTGAGTAGCTACCACTGCCATGCATTTGGTAAACACCCGGGGGGCAGTGGTGAGACCAAAGGGCAGGGCCCTGAACTGAAAATGACTGGTTCCCAGCCTGAGGCGGAGGAATCTTCTGGAGCGTCTGTTCATTTTTATGTGATAGTACGCATCCTGAAGGTCTATAGAGCACATCCAGTTTCCTTTGCCCAAAAGGGGAAGGATGGATTGCAGCGTGACCATCCGAAATCTTGTTTTCTTGACTGATCTGTTCAAGACACTGAGATCCAAAATTGGTCTCCAGTCCCCTGTTTTCTTTGGAACTAAAAAGAACCTTGAGTAGATTCTGGATCCTTGCTGGTCTGCTGGAACTGGCTGAATTGCTCTTTTTGCAAGCAGTTTTGAAATCTCCAAAACCGCTAGGTCCCTTTGAGCGGGTGGAACATCTGGAAGGGATTTTTTTGACTGATTTGGAATGCGAAGAAAGGGGATAGAATAGCCTTCGAAATGATGGACTGTACCCATTTGTCTTGAGTCAGGGATAGCCAGGCTTCTGGGTACAGTGACAATCTTCCCCGACTGCCTCGAAAGATGGGCAGTCGGGCAACACCTCAGGGATGCTGAAAGGGCTTGTCAGGGAAGGCTTCCCGATTGCCCTGGTTCTGCGGACCCCCCCTGCCCCTAGGGCGACGTCTACCATTGTTATTTCCGCCTCTGCCTCTGGCGGGGAAACGACTCTGTCGTCAGGCTAAGTCCCTTGAGATTGTTTACGGAACCACATCTTTCCACCCTTCTGGCCTTTGGGGTAAGGCCTAGAAGGAGTAGAAAACGGACTCCGACGGCAGAAAGGGTCTTGCCATCAGTTTCGCACCTAGTCAAGGTTTCTTTCACTTGAGGACCAAAGAGGGATGATCCATCAAACGGCGAGTTAGTGAAAGACGCCTTGAAGGGTCCATAAATTGCATAGCCGCATCCAGGCATGCCTACGTAAGGCCACACCTGTCCCTGCGGCTCTGCTCGCTCCATCAGCCGCGTAAGAAAGAAGGCGCATGGAGGAGTTGGTTATGGAGTTAAGGGTAGCCAGCTGCATGTTCATCTTATCTTGGAAACCCGCAGCTTTAGGGTCCTTTAACATTTCACTCGCTTCCTTGATCAAGTCCCTTTGAAGACGAGTAAAATGGCACAGGTAGTTCAGCGAACGCATGGTAAATGTCGCTGATGAGAACATCCGCTTCCCGTATCTGTCCATGGACCTAGATTCCTTGTTAGGTGGATGGACAGGTACTGAAGGATCAGCTAGCTCCTTCTTAGTGGCAGCAGCTACCACCATAGCATCCACAGAAACTCCTTTTGTTAAGAACTGTTTGTCTGCTGGTGCCGTTATGAACTTGGAGGGTCTCCTGGGAGTGGGGTCCACTGAATCAGGAGCCGTCCATGCCTTCTTAGCAACCACCTGCATGAGGGGGTCAAAGGGGGGAGACACCCAGGAGGTGGAAGGGCGAGAGCCAAATGCCTCAAGATACACAGATTCGTCCTCCGAAGGGTTGAGGGCTGGCCAATTTCCCCTCTGTTTGAGGATCTCCAGAATGTCTGCAAATGAGACATCTTCAGAAGGGGAACGGGGAACCCTCAGAATCATCCAAATCTGTGTCTGACGTGATGGACTCAGGTGAGTCAATGTGTTTCCTCTTACACTTCCTCTTCCGAGGGGCTCTTCTGCCAAATCAGGAGAGGCCTCGGAAGAGGATGAAATCCCACAGGGGTTCCTGAGGAGCTGGCTCTCTGCGGTCCGGGATGAGGGAGTGAGTCGACTTAACCTGAGGCACTGTAGAGGGAGGGGCGGACGGAGCCGACTGTGGAGTAGAGCCAGGCTCTAACACACTCCGCATGACCTCGAATGCACCCCTGTCAGGCAGAGCCAGAGGTCCCCGCTCCGAGAAGCTAAGAACCCCCCTCGGCACCGACAGTGATGGCTCCAAGGCCGATGTCGGAGCCGAACTCACAAGCGCCGAAGCACCGAGAGGGAGAGGGGGGTCGGACAAGGGTCCGATGCCACTCACCCCCTCGGAGCCGACGAGGGAAGTCCGGCGCCGAGATTCTTCCAAGGAAGAAATCGGAGCCGACGACGGAGCCGAAGACAATTGTATCGGCTCTGACGCTATCACAGTCTAGGTTCTGACGCGACCCGGCTCCGAGCTCAAGAGAGTCGAAGGAGGAATATATTGATGGACCGGGACAGGCATCGACTGATGAGTCGGGCTCTGAAGCATCTGGGCCAGTGCCTCGGACTTAAGAAGTCGACTCACTACCCTCTGAAGGTCATGATCCGACAACCTCGATGACCTAGAGGAGTGAGATCTCTGGCTCCGTTCAGACAGCAGGGGAGATCCTGGAGCCGAATGAACGGAGCCAAGATATGGTGACCTGGACCTCTTCCTAGTTGTCGGCTCCGAAGGTCTGGTCGGAGCTGACACGGGAACTTCTAACACCTCGGCTCCGGCCGGAGCCGAGGGAACCACAGAAACTGTGGACTGAGACTCATCGGCTCCAGCCGGAGCCGATGAAGGCAAAGGTTTAGAAACCTTAGGTCTCGGCTCAGTTGTCGGAGCCGAAGACCTAGATGCCTTAGAGGGCTTCCCAGTAGAAACAGAAAGGGAATCCTCTGGCTTGAGTAAGCCCCTTAATATCAATTTATTTTTTCTTTCCTGCAGGACCCTGGGGCTGAAGCCATGGCACACAGCACAGGAGTCCTGCAGGTGCAAAGGTCCCAGACAGTAGACACAAGAAGTGTGAGCATCTGTCAGAGACATTTTCTGACAGCACGCATCACACTTCTTGAATCCGGAGACCTTTGCTTCCTTAGACATTTTGAAAAGGTGTAATCAAACACACACACAAACACACAATTACACCCTGTCAAGTTTAAAGTATAATAAAACCACTAACTAGGTTTTTAAATAAAAAAATAATACACACACTCCCTAGGGAAGAGAAAAGGCCAAAAGGCCCAAGGGAAGAACCTAAAGTTCTTGAGGGAAAAAAACGGGAATTTTTTGGTAGGGGATAAAAATTTCTCTAAACTAAGGGAAATAAGTAAAGATATTAAAATTAAAGGGGTTTAAATAGACTAATTTACACAAGAAAAAGTCACTTACCAAGAACCGGTAGAAAACCAACCTCGATAGCTGTAGCAGCAAACGAGATCTAAGGTAACTCTTGCCTAGCATTGTGGGATATAAGGGGAGCCTCGAGCCGGTGGAACCAACTCTCGGGCTTTTAGAGTGGCCGAGTCGGAGCCGAGGTCGGCTCCGAACCCATCCAGCAAGAATGAAGGCGAGATAGACAACTTAACATGTGACGATTATTTAATTGTTTAATTAATTAATTATGTTGAGTGTGCTATTTAAACTGCAGGTTTACTTTTGTAACTAAGATCTGAAGAAGCGTGGTTCCCGCGTGAAAGCGCTCATCAGTTTGTTTCATTAAATTGCTTTTACCTGGATATTCCTTATCGTGGTGGTCCTTCCTTGTCTGCTTGGTTATATATGAGGAGTCTGAGCCATTAGTGAGATGGGGAGAAAAAGTAGGAAGGCTAGAAATACTGTTTTTTTTTATAGTCAGTGCTGGTATAAGTACATAGCCAGTGGGAGAACAGGTGTTGTTTCAGTGAAGTCTTAAAGCCTTCAGGGTTGCTAGTAAACCTAATTGAAGGAGGGAGAGCATTCCATAGTTTTGCTATATCATATGGGTAATGCACTTGACTGGCAGAAAGGTTAGGTTTTGCTACATTAAGGAGCACCTGACTGACTGATTGGAGAGGTCTATTTGGGTGATACATGGTGAACACAGAGGAGAGGGCAGGACAGGAGAGGGCAGGACAACTAGAAGGTTTATAGATTAACTTATGAGCTGTGGTTAGTTGCAGGTATGTTAGATGTTGGGGAAGTTCTAGCCAGTTTAGATGTTGGAGTGATGTGCAGTGGTGGGAGGAGTGTTTGGCGCTGGTTACAAATTTTGTGATTTTATTGTAGCATGAGTCCAGTTTGGATTTAAGAGAGGACTCACAAAATAGTAAAAAACCACAGAAGAACCAACCAGCAGAATGTGAGCAATCCAAAGGACACCAAGCTTATTGAAGTTAAGCACTTTCCTCTCTATTACAGAGACTTCCTCTGAACAATATTGCACAAAAACCCAGCCAAATATATACCCATCCCTCAATTAACCATTCAAAATTGTGCCAAAAAAATTAAAGCAATATATACACATCAAATTACAGCAGTAAAAATATTGCATATAGCAAATAACAAAAGTAAATACATGTTACCATAAAATATTATACGTTAAATTATTAAATAAAATCCATGTTAACTTTACTAACCTAAAATTCAATCAAGTTTTAAAACACTAGCAATGCTTATAGTTTCATTGATACCTGGGTAACAAGAGGCATTTAAAAACAACTGCCATCTCAATTCCATCATATCCAAATGCACATCTGTAATGCACCCCTGTTCATCCAGCACTAACTGCTGTAAAACCAAAAATTTAAAATCATGTGCTGGATTTTCATTGATATGTCTATACAAAGCACTAGTAACCCTACAATGTCTGATGTCACCCAGGTGTTCACCTATTCTTAATTTAAATTTTCTACAGGTTTTCCCACTGTAGAAACTAGAACATTTTCCACATTTAGCCATATATACAACATTTTTACTATTACAATTGTAGTGGCCTCTAATATTGACAGTCTACAAAAGTGCATAACCAGCGTTTACAGTCAGCTACAAGCGTGGATGAAGAGGTGAGGCATTCTGACCGCTTGCGGGGTAAAGAAGGTGCTTCTACTTCTTCTGCTTTTTTTGGGAAGGGCCCCCAACAATTTGTAGCACCGGGAGCGAAACCGAAGGCTCAAAGGACAAGGAACAATTACTTTTCACTGACAAATTCCACAATTCGGTTTCACATGACAACGTTGAAACCATTAGCTGTTCCTTGTGTTCGCTTGGTTTTAACATTCATGCAGAACACAACAGCATTAATTGTCTGGCAGAAGACTGCTCTTGTAGTTCGAATCAAAAACACAACGACCATGTTGATGACTCTTTGCTGGTATGTACTTTTTGTCATTCTGAACTTGAAGTGAACAATGGCAATGATTTATGCTTGTTGACAGACCTAACCTACTATATTACATCCGATTATAGTATTACTGAAAACACAAATGCTGGTAGTGACATAGTTAATGGTATGACTACTGAATACATTAATTTTGAAACAAATGTAAGTGTTTATCATGAAAATGAAGGTCCTGAATTTTTAATGTCTAATACAAACGGTAATGACAATTGTGAACATATGTTGAATGTTTTGATACAGTGTCTTGACAATCAAATGTTAAACAATGAAGGGCTTAGGCCCAAGATAGTCACTAACTGTAAGGGTGATTTCAAAATTTATAATTATTCAAGGCTGGCTGTGAGTGAAAAGCATGCTGATTTTTTTAACCAAAGGTTTCACCTTCGTTCCATGTAGGATGGGTAACTTGGTGGAATCTATTATTGACTTAAAGAGATAGACTAGGAAGTTAAATTAAAAGTATGGTTTAACCAGGAGGCTGCAGTTGAAAATCAAACCAGGAATAATTGTAAAAAAGCTAGTACTTTTAACCCTCCATTGAACAAAATTGTCGAATTATTTGAAAGAATGTGTGAAAAGGCAATTAGAAAATGTTATATTTACACTGATAAGTTTGATTATTGTAATTTGACTGGGGAGGAAAAGCAGCTTATGCTTGAATTGATTAAAGATTCCACGGTCAGAGCACGAATTTTTGATTAATATTCGGTACATGTCTAATATTGCACACTATACCCGATTCTTGGATGATTTGTTTCTTCTTTGGAAAGGTAAAGAAGACAGTTTAAATGAGTTTCTGGTATATATTAATGAAACAGTTGATTTTTTTTTAATTTACCTATGTTTATAGTAAGAATAAAATTGTCTACTTAGATGTAGAACTTGGGATAGATTGGTGTAATATGAATTTTAACACCAGAATTCACCGAAAGTCTACATTCTCAAATTCCTATTTGGATTATGGGAGTTGGCACCCGCACCATCAAAAGAGGGCCGTAGTTAAAGGCCAGTTAGTGCGGGCTGCCAGAATGGTGAGTTCTGATGTGGATTTTTTGGTAGAATTAGATTTTATTACGCATATGTTTAAACAAAGGGGATATCCTGACTGTCTTTTGGATGACCTTGCTCATGAGGTAACCCACAAACGTAAACAAGGTTTTTATAGACCCATATTGGGCCACGGATTTGTGAGTACTAATAGATTAGTAATAATAAAGTTTTTTACAACTCAGCCTTCATTTTGACATACAATGACATGGCCAATGGTATTATTGATGTGGTAAATGCCAATTGGGATATTCTTCAATTTGATGCTAATGTTGGTTTGAAAGTAGGTAAAAACCCGAGACATGTTTTTAGGAGGAACAAATCTATAAAGAGCATTTTGGAAAGTATTAGACATGAAGGCAGAATCAATACAAAAGTAGGTAATTTTAAATGTAATTCCTGCTCTTTTTGTCCATTTATAATGGAAACTGAAGGTCAAAAATTAGGGTTAATCGGAAGACTGTCAATATTAGAGGCCACTACAATTGTAATAGTAAAAATGTTGTGTATATGGCTAAATGTGGAAAATGTTCTAGTTTCTACACTGGGAAAACCTGTAGAAAATTTAAATTAAGAATAGGTGAACATATGGGTGACATCAGACATTGCTTTGTATAGACATATCAATGAAAATCCAACACATGATTTTAAATTTTTGGTTTTACAGCAGTTAGTGCTGGATGAACAGGGGAGCATTACAGATGTGCATTTGGATATGATGGAATTGAGATGGCAGTTGTTTTTAAATGCTTCTTGTTACCCATGTATCAATGAAACTATAAGCATTGCTAGTGTTTTAAAACTTGATAGAATTTTAGGTTAGTAAAGCTAACATGGATTTTATTTAATAATTTAACATATTATAATATTTTACGGTAACATTTATTTAGTTTTGTTATTTGCTACATCTAATATTTTTACTGCTGTAAGTTGATGTGTATATATTGCTTTAAAAATTTTGGCGCAATTTTGAATGGTTAATTGAGGGGTGTGTATATATTTGGCTGGGTTTTTGTGCAATATTGTTCTGAGGAAGTCTCTGTAATAGAGAGGAAAACATTTAACTTCAATAAACTTGGTGTCCTTTGGGTTGCTCACATTCTGCTGGTTGGTTCATTTAAGAGAGGACTGTATATTAGTAAAGAGACGTGCACCATAGAGCAAGGATGGACGTAGAATGAAGAGGCAAGGGATAGTCTTGCAGCATAGATGAGGAAGTGTTTGTGGCTGCACAGGATGCCTAGCTTCTGATGTTTTTTTTTTTTTTTTTTTTTTTTTTATTTTTTTTTTTTTTATGTTTGTGTTAATATGCTGGCCGAAAGTTAAGGGTTTGTCTATGATGACCCATAGGAAATTGGTATATGGGACTACTTTGAAGCAAATGTTGTTGAGTGAGTTGAAGGTAAATTAATTTTTGTTTAGCGATGCTTTTTGGGGGGGGGTGAATAACATGAATTTGGTTTTATTAGCATTTAGGGTTAAATGGTTATTATACATCCAGGTTTCAGTGGAGGTGAAGGCATTTTAGGTGAGTGTAAGTAGTTCTGAAGTAGACTTGACCAGACAAATGATGGTGGAGTCATCTGCTTATTGGATGACATTAGCATGGGATATGCTCGTATGGAAATCTTTAATGAAAATGCTGAAGAGCAGTGGGCCTAGTATGGATCCTTGTGGGACTCCAATATTAATGTTGAGAAAAAGAGAGATGGATTGGTGCCATCTGGTTGCTTGTTGTCTATCTGTAAGGTAGTTGGAAAACCAGCCTAGGCCCTAGGGTAGGGACAGATATGCCTAAAATGGAGAGTTTAGTCGGAAGAAGTGAGTGGGAGACTGTATCGAATTCCTTAGAAAGTTCAAGAAATAGTGAGTAAGACAAGGTTTCCTGAGTCTTGAGCATGATTGACTGTGTCCAAAAAAGATATATAAGAGCAGTGGTGGTGCTATGACTAGGCGTAAACTCATGTTGGGTTGGGGAGAGGAGGTTGTGGTGTAGTAGGTAGTTAAGTAGTTGGCTATGGATACATTTTTCCAGAATTCTGGAAATGAGAGAGAGGATGGCAATTGGATGGAAGTCAGATATATCATTATTGTTTCAACCTTTTTGGAGAGGGAATATAAATACATTATTTCAGATGGTGGGAATGAAGGAATCTTGAATGGATCTGTTTGGTAGTATACTAATGGGATAGGCTATAGTGTCTGCTGATTTTTGGAGGAATTCTGATGGTAAGTTATTTGGAGCATTTGATCCAGATTTAAGTTTAAGCAGGAGTTTTTTTATGGTGGAGGTAGGTATGGGTACAAGAGAGAAGTTTGGTCTTATTGTAGCAGATGGGTCTGGGGGCATTGGGTTGATTAGTGGGAAGATGCCAGTGAGGTTGAGTTAAAAAGTGAGGCAGTTTCCGCTGGGGCCATGTATGGATCAGGGGAGGCATTATTGCTTTTGCTTGGGTATAATAGAGAGTTTATGGACCTCCAGAACTTTTTAGGATTTTGCATATGGTCGTTTCACCTATTACTGTCTTATTTGTTTTTGATGAGAAGTCACTTTACTTGATTACACAGTTGTTTGTATTGAGTGACGTCTGCAGGGTTTTTACCTGCATGCCATAATTTCCAGGCCTTATCCCTAGCTTTCATAAGTTGTTTGGTGGATTTGATAAGTCAGCTGACCTGGTTGGCTTTCACTCTCCTATGTCTGTGAGGAGCAAGATTGTCTAGTACATGGAGGAATGTTGAGTTAGAGAATTCAGCAGCATTCTTCAGTGGTAGGACTTTAAGCGGATGCCAGCTGATATTTTGTAGAGTATTGTTAAAGGTTTATAGGTTCGTAGGTGTTTACTAGGCTAACGACCACAAGGACATTTTTAAACCTAGCCATGCATCCCGAATCTCTGACAAGTTCTGGTACCCTTGATAATTGTAAGCAGAGGATTAGAAGGTGAAATATTTACAAGCAGGGGCCTGGGAGATGAATCATTTACAGGCTTCATGTGTCCATAAGAGACATAGCTGCCAAACCAGGGAAGAATGTCCTGTTCCTCATCCAATTTTCCAAGTTACAATTGAATTGGGTTAGGGAGGAACTCTGCTTCACATGAATGGAGCGCCTGTTTCAGAAAAGGGGTAGTCTCTGGGATACATACCTGTCTCTCCAGCAGGTCCTATTTATATCACAGGCAAGGCTTAAGTCTTTAGAATGGGTAATTCTGGTGCTGTTTGTTTTGCGGATGTGCAGGAGGTCCATCAGAGTGGGGTCTAGCAATACTTTGTATGCCAGGCATAGATCTCCCCTCAACAGCCTGTAGGAGACAAGATACAGGGCTATGGCCCTGAGGCTGTCTGCATGCGACATGTTACTTACACCCTGTATTCTTTTAGTGAGGAACCTCTGCAGACATTCCAGTTGTTTGATATGCCTGGTTAGGTACATAACTCAAAATGTCCTGAAAAAGGTTGGATTTTGTTTTACAGCCTATGCCTTAATATGTCTTATGTCATTTTGGAAGGACAGAGAGAAATATCTTTGACAGGAAGACCATTTACTTTGGTTTCACTCTCATCCACTTACAGCAGTACTGTGACTGCCCACTTTTGACTGTCAACATCAATCTGCATTTTTAATAACTTTGCTTCCTTTGATTTTTATTGGTGGCCATCTCTGATACAGCAACCATCTCTGATACAGAAATTAAAGGAATTCTTGAATGACAGGCTGAAAAATGTAGCTAATTGTTCTTTACAAAGTAACAACTATTGTTCAGTGTTCACATATTTGAAATTTGACTCGTGATTAATATGTGTTGTTTGGGCTGAGATGGTTTATAGTTAATTCACAGTTTTAAATATTGTAGCTAGAATTAGAGTCTTTGATGTTAATCTTCCTTCCTCAACTCACTAACTTGTTTCAACAAAAAGAATGTATGCAATGCAAAAATGCTGTAACAAAACACCAGAAGAAACAAGCATTTTTCAGAACCACATCGCCACAACAGTCAGGAATTCCTTCTGTGTGGCACACATCATCACTAAGGGCTTTTCATCCAGAAAAAAGGAGGTCATTGTCTCACTGTACTCATCCCTCATTAGACCCATTATAGAGTACAACAACCCATTTGGTATGTACCTCACAAGACATCTGCAACAGCCGGAAAGGCCGCAGAAATACCTCACTAAAAGAATCACAGGCCTAAAGCAGGTGCCCTATGCTGATCATCTAAAAAAACTCCAGCTATACTCTGTGGCATATCGTCTACTCAGAGGCAATCTCTATCTCTGCTTAACATACAAGGCCATGTCAAACCCTGAGTTGTTGGACATGCTCCACTTAAAGAAATCCCAATCTCTCAGAGCCACATGCTCCAGGGATCTAAACCTTGTCATCATAATGAACAAAACATGCTGGAGGGATAGGTTCCTGACCCAGAGACTCCCCATACTCTGGAATAGACTTCCCATACATGTCAAGCAGAGCACCTCTTTGGCCCTCTTCAAAAGGAACCTTGATGACTGGATGGGAGATAGGAAATTTACCCTGGGGATCACGTCAGTCACCCTGCTAGACAGGGATCCAGGGAAGTAAATATTGTGGGAAGAAATATTCAGGGAATTGTTATGGCTAGGCTTGTATAGGCCCTAAGGCCGATAGCCTAGTACCAGCCTATGAACCTATGAACACAAACTCAAATATTGATAGAACATAAGAATGCAAATGAACAGGAAAACAAGCTTAAAAGCCTTGTTTTTGTTCAGACTGAAGGCTACACTCTCTGAAGTGTGATGATGGCATTATGTAAATGATAAGATACATTTAAATGCCATTGTTACAAGCCATTGGTTTCTTAATAGCTCTGTAGTTGGAATAAGTGACTTAACCTTTCACTCTTAGTAGCATAGGTCTCAACCTTTAAGATGCCAATGTGTAGCACAAACCCTAGCAATGTCTGATAGAATGTAGAACACCCTATTTTTGCATTGCACGAAACACGCCATTGCCATGAGGTCTGGTAGAACATTTGTAAAATTCAATAAGACATACTTGAGTCAGATCCAAACCTTTTACTTTATAATCTGCAATACCATAGCCACACCATAAGTGGAAACAGCACTTCTGTACAAAATCAAAACTAAAATCACATGGAAATATCTTAAAAACAGAGTCACTCAGACATCATGTTTTCTTTCACCACAAGATATTTTTTGTTTCCTTTAACCTAACTGATAGACTACAACTTGTAGAAAAAAGTATCATTTAAGTATCTCTCCAGGATTCAGCAAGCCATATTTTCCGTACAGGAACAGAGTAGGAGCTCCTGTGTGGAAAATGGCTGCCGAGCGATCCAGGAAAGTGCCGTTTTCACATGCACGAGCGGCCCTACACTGTTCTAGCACGAAAAACCGGCAAATATGCAAATCACCTCATTTGCTGGTGAAAAACATGCAAATGAGGTGATGTTGTGATTCACCAAGCTGCACAGACTCCGTATAAGAACAGTGTCAGTGCAGAAATGTATTCGGCTAGTAACCTAATACATTTTTGCATCTGACAAAATGAAGGCATGACAACTCGTGTAAAAACATGTATTATGTTTAATGCATATGCCATGGCCAAATATAAGGCCATTGGCATTAAAAACAGTTTATTTTTTTTTTAAATTAAAGTTTTTTTTTTTTCTGATCTCGGCAGTTTAAGCTTAGGGCAGTGGTGCACAAACAGGATCGTGCCGAAAATAAAAAAAGAATGAGAAAAGTCAATTTTAAGTTAATTCTGCATTTTACCATTATAGTCAATAGCATGCAGAATTTAAACATTACCAGGAAGCACTGGTTGTCAAGGGGAAAGGGTCCGTTTTAGTGCAGTAACTAATGACCTACACATTGGGGTATGCAAATGAGGGGGATTATACTGAATCACAAATTTCTTCAAAGTGTCAGCTTGTACCTAACCGTGTAGGTGCAGCAACACAACAGTGCAAGTGTAAGAGCTGAATGACTTCATAAGGGGGTGTATCATGCTTGCTGTAAGCTCATTCAAGCTCTGTGGCCCGTGTTTGCCCTTAGCTAAGCACAGCTAAGGAAGGGGGGGGTGTCAGATGTGCCTGAGCAGTGTGTACATAGCCTAAATGGGTGTGCGTGCCCCGCACCAGGTTTTAAACAAAAAAAAAAAAAAAAAGAGGAAATGGCAGCACTGTTTGCATTTGAGCACTGGGTATGCACGGCGTGCCTCAGAGCTTAAATAGGGAGGAACTTGGAAGGGAAAACAGCAGTAGGAAGGCAATCAAGGAAAACTAGCATAGCTGGCAGGTGGAATGTATCAGAATCAACCAATTACACATGCAGCAGCCCAGCACAATACTATAAACTATGCAAACACCTTTCAGACTGGTTTTTGGGGAAACAGCAGCAGGAAGGCAATCAATGAGCACTAGCATAGCTGGCAGGTGGAATGAATCAGAATCAGCCAATTACACATGCAGCAGCCCAGCACACTACTATAAACTATGTAAACACCTTTCAGACTGGTTTTTGGGGAAACAGCAGTAGGAAGGCACTCAATGAGCACTAGCATAGCTGGCAGGTAGAATGTATCAGAATCAGCCAATTACACATGCAGCAGCCCAGCACACTACTATAAACTATGCAAACACCTTTCAGACTTTTTTTCCCACATACTCTACACCACCGGTGTATACAGACGGGGGAGTTTTAACTGGCAAAACTAACTAAAAATGTTAGAGGCTGCTGCTGCTTTACCCCATCAATATGTGCTAGAGACTGAGGGTGGTGAGGAGAAAAATGCTGACAACCAACCTACAGTGAGGAGGAGGAGAAAAGTGTACAGGCCCAGCATAACCTACCAGGGCCTACATGAGCTGGAGATAGAGGAGAGCTATAGGGTGGCCAGGGACAGTCTACAGCAAATCATTGAGCTGTGCCGGCCATGCCTCACACACAGAACTAACAGAGGGGAATCCATCCCAGTGGATACCAAGGTATGTGTAGGCTTAAGAATACTAGCCACAGGTACTTTCCAAAGACCAACTGGGGATATCATAGGAGTCTCACAGGCATCAGCATCCAGGGTACGCCACCAGTTGCTGGATGCCATGACATCACATGCCAATGAGCACATATATTTCCCCACCACCCGTGAGGCATTCACCAAAAGTATGCGTCTCTTCCACCGTATAGCAAAATACCCTGAGGTAGTTGGTGCTATAGACTGCACGCACATCCACATCAAAGCACCATCCGGCCAGCGGGGTAGGGTCTACATAACTGCAATAATAACCCTGCACATACAGCTACTGCCAGGTCCCAAAAACCATGAATGCATAAAAATAATAACGGGACCAGCAATTCAGGCAGCAATCAATTCTTTAATTTAAGTTAAGTGCAGAAGCACATACAAGAGTATGCTCTTGTATGTGCTTCTGCACTTAACTTAAATTAAAGAATTGATTGCTGCCTGAATTGATGGTCTTGTTATTATTTTTATGCATGTAGGGTCTACATAAACCCCAAGGGCTTACCCTCCATCAGCTGCCAGGTCATGTGCAATGCCCAGGGCATTATCATGAATGTGTGTGCTGGCAGCCCTGGAAGCTATCACGACTCCCACATCTGGCATTGCTCACAGATATATTAGGGGATTTGCCAGGAGGGACATCCCTTATGGCCATCTAGTGGGGGATGCTGGCTATGCACTGTAGCCGTGCCTGATGACACCCATCAGAAATGCACACACACCTGAACAAGAACACCATAATGAAGCACATGACAAACCAGGATCATTGTAGAGTGTGTGTTTGGGATGCTCAAGTCATGGTTCCGCTGCCTTGACATATCCGGTGGAGCCTTGCAGTACTCTCCAGCTACATGTACACAAATGTTCATAGTATGTGCCATGCTACACAATATGATCCTGTGGAAACAGCTGCAGCAGGAACAGCACGGGGCAGGGCCACACAGCCCCCCACCATTGCCAAGACCAGCAGAGGCATAGAGGGATTCAGAGGAGGAACATTCTGAGCCTGACCCTGTAGACAAAAGGAGGCGTGCCCGGTATGCCCAGGCCTTGGCAAAGAAGCAACGCATAGCACACACACTGACACTGTAGGGACCCAGAGACTGATACCTCTCTCCAACTTGCACATACAGTAAAAGGGATGCCAAACATGACACTACCTATGCTTTCAGCAGGGCAGGTGTAGATGACCATAAAGAAAGGCCGGGCTAAGGCCCCCAAATGATGGAAATGGGGAACAGCCCCCCACCAGACCTACACAGACATACTACAACAGGTTTGGCAGTTGCATTCTAGTTCTGAAGGGTAAGAAGTCTGAAACTGAAATTTATGCCATTAAGAGCTAACATGTGTACTCTACTGATATGCCTACTTCCTGCATGATAGGTCACAATACAATATGAAATGGAAGTCAACAGAGTAACCGGAACACCAGTATAGTCATTCCAAATGTTTAAAGTATTCAGGTGTGCACCTCCCCCCACAATCCCATGTAGAAATGCAGTAACAGATGGCCTGAAGCACTCTCAAATGGCCTACAGTCCTCTGGCAAAGGGCCATGCCTCACCCATAGTGCCAATCTATGGAATATCAGGGGGTCCCAACCAACAACATAACACAGTAAACAGAAAACAAATGCAAGGCAATGCTGACAAATGCCAGTAGCATGCCTCCCATGTTCTACTGCAAGGACTGTGGACCAGGCCATAAATACTACTGGGATAAAGGCCCAACTATAGGGATACCTCTGAGATATTGCTCACATAATGTTAGGAAGAGGAGAGAATAACAGGGGTGTGTGTAGAAGCATGGATGTCATGGAGTTTGTAAAGTCTGAAACTCTAATGTCCACCTATACTACTCCCTGTCTGCAAACCCATGAAGGAATAACCACAAACCTGCTTGTAAACCACAATGTAAAGGTAAACTGACCAGATATATGAGTCCTGCCTCTGGATAACCTGGTTTTATCTGTACAGTTGAGAGATATGGCCCCAGCAGGATATGGCCATTCCATGCAGTTGAGAAAAGCACAAGAAGGGGATCCCAAGGCAGCATATTAACGGGTCTATATTATAACTGTGAAACCTCACATACGCGAATACAGAAATGTCGACACATAGTGAGTGAACAGCGAAAACACCAAACATCCTGAACTGCGAAATTCAAAATGTCGAATTGGCATAGTTGGCCAACCCCACCACCACTACGTACTACCTACCCAAACAAAATAAATAATCCACATACATACACTTAACAATACCCTACTTCTAACCCTAAACTAAAGCTTATATATATTGCTGTGTATGCATTTACCTTAACCAGCACCCTATCCCTAAGGTCCGTAACTATTGCACAACTACGTTAAGGAGCTATACCCAAACAAAATAAATAATCCACATACATACACTTAACAAAACCCTACTTCTAACCCTAAACTAAAGCTTGCATATAATACTATGTATGCACTTACCTTAACCCGCACCCTAACCCTAAGGTCCATAACTATTGCACACTTACCTTAAGGAGCTATACTGGAGAAGGGCCAACTATGATGATTCGACATTTCGAATTTCGCGCTTATGACGTTCGGTGTTTTTTGCAGTTTGCTCAATATGTGTCGATGTTTCCGTATTCGCACAACTGCAGTTTTGCGGTTGTAATAGGTAACCCATATTAACAAGGTGCTGCACCATTTACAGAGAACCAGCAGTCTATTGTCTGTAGCTACTCCTCCACAATGGCAGGTGTGTGCCAGAATGTGTAGTCTACATGCCTCAGAATATTGGTCTCAAATTCCTTCATCTTGTATTTCCCTGGTAAATAACTGTGAGCAAAGAATGATAACTGTCAGTAGTTGATGACATGATACATCACAGTGTAAAACAGTACATATATCAGAAAATCTATGCTACAACCAAACATGTCACACAAGCAGCACAGACAGCAATAGTTACAGTATCCCCCATATGTTATGCCCATTGTGTCTCTATATTGGCAACCTATCTACAGTTATCCTGCAGAAACAGTTTGCTAGGTGAAGCTGTAGCACACAAAACCCTGAACTTGAGTCCAACCCTCCCTGGAATGGATGCACACACTCAATATAGAAGGTCATACTGGGCATGCTCAGACACTTATTAATGAAGCCCATGTCTCACAACACAGTGGCCTACAGATATCAGTTATTCGCAGCTGTCTGTGCACACACACCAAATTGTACACCATTGATAATTCACACACACACATACACACATTGGATAGGAATACTCACACATATCCAAGGCCAACATAATATAATATGTCAAACATACACACACAAAGATGTGGGGAAGAGAAAGACAGACAGTGACAGAGAGAATCCTGTTATGAGGCCTTTCCCTCCCAGTACACATCCCATTGGCCTATACCACATGATGTGCTGATGTCATTCACTGTAGAAATACATTTGGTTAGCCCCCAGGCCTATAGTCTCAGTGGTGCTTGTGATAACTGTGTAACACTACAGTCCAAATAAGTATCCATGTAGCAGTTGTAATGTCAGTCCTGTCAAACGTTAAGTTGTGGGAGTGTGTGTGTGTGTTTCTAGATGAATGTGGTTGACGCCATTCACACACACTAAACATCCCTTACCCCTCCTTCCGTACTGCTGCTGATGTCACTCACCTTCAAAGATACCTTTGGACAGCTCTCCAACATATAAGCTCTATGGCGCTTGTGATAACTGCGTAATACTATAGTGTAGCAAATGTAGCAAATTAGTTAGGTAACAGTTCTAACCCTGGTCCTGGCAATCTCTTTGTAGACACCTGATTTTGTCGCCATTCACACTTACTTCACTTCCCTTACCCCTCCTTCAGCACTGCTGCTGATGTCACTCACCTTCAAAGATACCTTTGGACAGCTCTCCAACATGTAAGCTCTGTGGCACTTGTGATAACTGTGTAATACTATAGTGTAGCAAACTAGTTAGGTAGGAGTTCTAATCCTGATCCTAGCAACTGTGAAAATGTGTGTGGTTGTGTGAGAGAGTGTGTGTGTCTTTGTAGATACTTAATTTTGTGGTCATTCACACTTACTACACTTCCCTTACCCCTCCTTTAGCACTGCTGCTGATGTCACTCACCTTAAAGGTATGTTTGGACAATGTTTTATCTATAATCTCTGTGGCACGTGTGACAAATCCGGAAGAATGTAGTAGCAATAACTGCATAGGTAGGGATTTGAATCTCATTTCTGGCAAGTGTTTGTGTGCATGTATGCATATATATGTATGTACCTTAAAGATTCTGGCCCCATTTATACCCAGTACATTTCTCAGTGCCTGACTTTAGCAGTCCTGCAGATATCATTCACCTTAGAAGTACCTGTTGGAAACCCTAAACTATGTAAGGTCAGTAGTGCGTGTGGTAAATGTCTAACCATAATGGTCTGAAAACATAGATAGAGGTTTGAACCTCACTCCTGGCAAATGTAAATGTGTGTATAGGGAAAATATTTTGTGAAAGTTTTCACCCACTACATCACCCAATGGCAGTATTTACAAGGGCTGGTGATGTTCCTCACCTTAGAAGTACCTTGGGACAGTATCCATCCTATAAGTTCCGTGGCTTGTGTGATAAATGCATAGCACTGTAGTAGCAATACATAGCTAGATAGAGGTTCAAAACTCAGTATTGGCAAGTGTGTGTGTGTGTGTGTGTGTGTGTGTGTGTGTGTGTGTGTGTGTGTGTGTGTGTGTGTGTGTGTGTGTGTGTGTGTCTGTCATCAGTATCCTGTGTGGGTGCCGGTGTGATTGTGTAATAACAAGATCAATTGGGGATGGGTTTTGTTAAATTATTATATTGAGGACCTAGTATATGTCCCAATGTCCACATTACAAGGCCAACAGTTGTCAAATACCACAGAGGTTGGTGAAGACAATTAGTGTAGACAATCCACAGCCCTAAATGTCTAGTGCTATGTGCAATGACTATGTGACAGACCACTCTACCCACAGATCATACACAAACACACTTGGCTAGGCAGCAACCAATATATCGGTAGTTCTCCTGCAAATTGCCTCACAGATAGTACCCACAGTGTGATTTCAGTGGACTACATGCCTGTTGATGACAACAGTGCCACTGACATCAGAAAGTACTTTGATATGTTACATCTCCTGACTGAGTGGGTGTTATCCAGCAAGTAAAAGGACATGGCACCCTGTTTCATCCCCTCAATCAATGTGTACAGTGGCCCTTTTGCCATGTTCTCCACTGGACACCTGCAGCAACTGTAGAGTCTGCAAACATACCCCACAAAGGGAATAGCATGCCTTATACACATGCCCTGTACGGACAGACTCCAATAACTCCAATGAATCCCTGTATCATACTGTCTATGTAGGTGCAGTCACTACCTCAGTTACATAGCCAGGTCTCAACAAATGAGGTCAGGAATGCTACTTCTGAAGGTACCAGTCTGTCCACACAACATGCCCCAGAGACCTGAAGCACACTTCCACACTTCAAAGAATATGCATGTGGGACATGTGCACAACCCAGACACTGTCCATGTTATGGAATATAAATCACATACATGTGAAACAGTGCACATCACTGGCCACTCACAATGAAAATCTGGATGAGTGGATGGGGAATAAAATACCCACACCTGGGGACCACTCCAGTGACTATACTCCTGAGCCACACTGGGGACTATGTTCATGTTGCCTGATGTCAGGGTATTCCCTTGGGCTAGCTTTATAGAGCCTTCATGCCCATTCACCTACTACACACCTATGAAGCAATGAACCTATGGATCTCAGTACTGGCAAATGCGCGCATGTGTGTGTGTATGTGTGTGTGTGTGTGTGTGTGTGTGTGTGTGTGTGTGTGTGTGTGTGTGTGTGTGTGTGTGTGTGTGTGTGTGTGTGTGTGTATGTGTCTGTGTGTGAATAGTAATCTCAGTGTGTTTGGTTGATGAATATCCCCTGTGGTTGTGGTTATTAGCAATCAGAGTTTTGCCCAAACCACAACATGTACCATTCTCCATTCTACAACAGATGTTGTAAATCAACATATACCTATGTACAACCCTCAGCCCTATAATCTGTGTTACAGATCGGGGATTTCCGTGCATATACTGTACCCTGCTTATGACATGGTAGATGTGTTACCACACTGCCATACCCTGTGGTCTTGCTGCAGGGCTGTATCCTAGTGACACACAGATGCCTAGAACGGAAATGGGATATAGCATGTGAGAACACATTCACTCAGCACTTCACTTGTGGGGGGAGAGAGGAGTAAGGCAGGCATTGAATTTGTTGCCAAGACTGTGGCCAATATCTGTTGTCTCAGGATAGGTATTAGCATTGTGCAGTAACTCGCAGCACTTGTGTTTAATGCTGTGGAGGTTGTTGATGTAACTATCAAAGGCTGTTGTGACTGTCGTCAGTGTCTGCTGCATCTCTGCCATCATAGATGCCTGTAGGAGATTCCATGAGGGATCCAAAGCTGTGTTTAAGGCTAATAAGGAAGTTCAACAGTCATGGGATACCACCTTTCTCTGCAACAGTGTCCTCCTTCTGATGTACACTTTAGTAATGGCAGGGGACCATCACATTGTCTCCCAGTATTTGGAGGACAGTGTCTGGGTTCGGTTGGCTCTGACTAGTACCATGCATTCATGTACCTGTTTGTACAGTGCCTATGTGTATGATTCCACAGTCATGCAGCTATTTTCTATTGTCATGGGTGCAGTGAAGACATCCACTCCTGTTTTCATGGCTGCAAAGACAGCTTTGGAGAGGTTTTGCAAGGTGGTTACTTTTATGGGGGGTGTGGCTGACATGTTGAGTTCCATGTTGATTACAGCCTGTGTGAATCTCAGCATGCAGGGATTGACATCTGTAGATGAGCAACAGTCCCATATTTAAGTAGTCAACACAGGTTAAAGTTGTTGCATCCTCTACCAGGGGTCAGTATGAGCTGGTCCAGGGCAATGGAAATGATGAATCCCAGAAGTGTTGGGCCACTGTACTGGCACTTGGCCATTTTCCCAAGGTGATAGAGGGGTAGTTGAAGACTCATACTATATCAGTGTTGCCTTGGACAATCATATATTGTAGGATGTTGAGGAATGTGCATTGACAGTCTAGGGACATAGATCTGGACCCATAACAGGCTATGGTCTGGATTGCACTATTACCCCAAGGCAGTTGTATCGGAAGTATCTTCAATGCATTATGATGGGATATTAGTCTGGAGGTGCTCCTAGCCATAATGAATATGGAGACAACACCACCTGTGGAGGTGTGGTGTGGTCCATGTTTGATGGCTGACAGCTGTGGAATGCATCATAGCCTGATACTGCAGGTCTGCTCTGCCGCTGTGAACTACCTCTCCATTACAGCAGATATGTGTCCTCCACTCCAACTGCTATGAGTGACTGCATCCTGACAGTTATATGTTTACTGTTGAGCAGCATGACCCTCAGATTGCATACATGTGTTGCTGTTATGGTGGTAATAACATTAGGAACACTGCCTAATAAGGCATCATAGGGGTGGCAAGACACTTAACCAGTACCTGGAAACCAAGAGGTGACAGATGTAGGACATCTGTGGCAAGTCATTTGGTTCTGTCAATCATGTCATCCCAAGCAGAGAAGTACTGGATCCCCTGAGAATGACACATAACATGTAAGCCAATGATGCAATCAATCTGTTGATAGTACCACAGCATCATTCTGGGTGACAGTGGTACACTGACCAGGGCTACTATCACACCTGCCTGGACCACATAATCAGAGAGTTCAACCACATCTCTTGTCATGTAGTCCAGGTAGGTGTGTCCCAAGTCATTCACACCCACATGGATACACAGTGATACTCGTAGTTGCTGTGGAGAGCCATAACTGTTTGTATCATGAGTTGGATGCTGGCATGTGATAGATATTTGTCTGTTACCTGCTCCATATTTAACTTAGTGAGTGGGATATGTGTGTGCCTCAGTATTGAGTTGCCCATGATCACTGTATTGTGCAAGCTGGTTAGCTTTAGGAGCTTGGGTTGAGGGGCACACTGTGTAGGTTAAATATGTGTCCTTTGGCATGTGTCATGTTGCAGTGCCTGAGTGGGTGTCTGACTTGCTGGTCTGTGCTGTTTGGTTAAATGCCCATTGTGTACATCTGGGAAGGTGGGTGTGTGGCTTTTCACTGTAAGTCATGGCTGCCAATTTGGGTGTCATGGTGAGCTATGTATTCCACATGGTGTGGTGCAGGTCTTGATCATATCCTCATGACCTGCTAGTCCAGTCTTTGCTGGAGAGTGCATATGTCCACATTGGGTGATATATGGGTAACCCTCACATGTCTGAGTCTTTGGAGTTTAGAGGGGAGGGTTGTCTGTGTACATGAGGCAGTTGCAACAGTGCCTCAGAATGGACAAGTGCTCCAGGTTAAGGGGTGAAAGCACAAATAACCACCCTACAAACATGCCAGGGGGGGTGGACATAACTAGTAAGTACTGGGGCTACATCTGTGATGAACGAGTAATGCTGACAGCTCCCAAGTGTGCCACATGTCTTGATACAATAACCTGGTGAAGTGCCATGCCATAATGCTAGTTGAAGTGCAAGACAGGAAGAACTAGTATGATGTACGGATGGAACAGAAGGCAGACTGTCTGCCATCTGTAATACTTTACCACAGCTGTGCAGTTACCAGCAGCTTTGGTCATATGAAAGTTCAGTAAGCTCTGTAGCATGTGCGGTAACTGTGTAACACTATAGTAGACATACCTAGATAGACAAGAGTTGTATGTATGTGTGTGTGAATCATGTACTGTCTGGCTTATACCATTTTTGACCTGTGTACTACCCTTTACACTTCCCTTCACTCCAATTTAGTAGTCCTGTTCATGTCATCCACCTTAGAAGTACCTTTGGAAGAGGTGGAAATGTATAAGCTCTGTGGCGTGTCTGATAACTGCATAGCACTATAGTAGGAATACCTAGATAGGCAGAAGTTCTAATCCCCATAGTGGCAAGTGTGTGCATGTGTGAGTGAATCATGTCCTGTCTGGCTTATACCATTTTTTACCTGTGTACTACCCTTCACACTTCTCTTCACTCCGATTTAGTAGTCCTGTTGATGTCATTCACCTTAGATAAGCTCTGTGGTGCATCTGATGACTGTATAGCACTATAGCAGGAATACCTAGATAGGCAGAAGTTCTAAGCCTAATGCTGGCAATTGTTTGTGTGGGTGAGGATCATATCTTGTGTGGCTTATACCATTTTGATCTGTACACCATACATGGCTGGTGACCACCTCCCGCTGCCATTACTTTATATAGTGTGGTAACAGCATCTGCCTCACATGCAGCAGGTTAAACCATTGTACAGTCCTCTGTATAGATGTGTCTGGCATATCCATATGTTTGCAACCTATACGTGGTCAGAAGTGGTCTATGTGACTTAACGTCTTAACAATGCCCATGTATGTGATATTATAGCCCAATAGGCCACAGTGAGTGTACTGACACATATGGCAGCATGAGGTATCATACCTGACTGAAACATCATGCTGATATTACTTCTGCCAGCCTCACAGGTGGCCAGCCTTGTAGGTGCAATACATGAGTCCAGAAGCATGGTTTTACAGGTGAACTGTTCTTGTTATGGGTCACATTAAAGGCTGAAAGAGGTGTCAACTATCATATTGTGGTTCTAATTAGTATGGAACAGGAGCACCTTGCATCTTAAGAGGGGTGTGTACACAATTTATATCCACTGTATACCACTAATGTGTCATGCATGATGCTACCTTAGACCGTTTGTCCAGCCCATTTTGCTGGCCTCTGTCCATATGTCTTGGCACTGACAAGTTGTGAGGTATGCTACAGGAATGTTGAATTCACATCAGATAGGCTCCAGTGGTGACCACTGTGATGCAATACAGTTAACCCCAGCACAAGTGAACATGCATAACAAGCAATATAGCTATTACATAAACCAATATAGCTATTAGTGATGGTTGTGTGCATGGTAAATTGCTTGTGCTTCACATGCCTGGGGTATTGCCAGGCAACAACAGAACAATGTCATACTCACCAGCTTCAGGCTGCTATCTCATATGCAGACCAGAAGGTCCTAGATAGTTGTGAGAGGGAGTTATTGTCAGCAGACTCAAATGTGGCCTTGGTACAGGATGGATGCAGCATGTCTGCACATCTACAGTACTAACCATAATAATACACAATGTCCTGTCCTCACCATAGATGTGCACCTCTGTGCATTGGAAAACCCCATCCACAACTGCAATTGGACCTGACACATGCATGTAGATACAATACAGATGCATGTATGTCTGATACATTAGTGTACTAATCCCCACTGGGCCCTTACCTGCACGCTCCTCATCTAGAGAGAGAGTGTGTGTGTGTGTGTGTGTGTGTGTGTGTGTGTGTGTGTGTGTGTGTGTGTGTGTATGTGTGTGCAACCCACCTCCACAATGCTTCCTTCAGCATCATGGCTTGTGCATTGGGCATGTGCCACAAGTTTGGTGAGGAGCTCTTCGGAGGGTGTCATTGGGAGCTGGATGGCTGGGCCCCCACCTATGGCTAGCCGGTCCCTCGCTACAGCAGCAGCAGCCCATTGACAAGCATGGCAGATGAGGTCAGTTGCCAGATGCTGCACATGCTCATAAGTTGTGCTGTGCAGGCTAGCCTCATTTACCCTGTGGACCACACTGTTCCACAGGGTGGTCCTCTCCCGCACATCTTCTGCTCCCTGTCCAAATAACAGGGCATACTGTCCAAACATATACTGGGTGATGATGTCAGTTTCCCCAATAGAGAATGCTGGTAGGCAAGCACTCTGCATGTTACCTGGAAGACATAAACAGGAAAAGGTTCACATGACCTCATACAGTTGTCTAAATGCACATCCACAGTGGTTATTAATTGCAAATAATCTACACAACACCAAAACCCTCCAAACTATCATGGCTATAGCAGCTTGCATTACACGCCTGTCCCTGAGATATCTTATTCCCCCCAATGTTGGACACTTGATTGCATAATCCTCTATTCACCATTCATTTTTGTGTAGAGGGTTGACAGTGGGCATCTTCCATGTGGATGGTGGCAGGTCTGTGTTTGACTGTGGTGTGTAATGAAGCTGTGAGCACATGCCTGAGTTCATGTAGGAGGCAGACAGTGATGTTATTATGTCCCATGGAGATATGCTGTTGTTGCCTTCAGTAGGCAATATGTACATGCTCACCATTGCTGAAGGGAGGAATGTGGTTGATGTGCATATCCCCCTGTACAAGTGGGGCAGACAGGATGGCTATGTTCCACCTAACCTGTGTGATCCAGGTTGCATATATCCATGGAATGTGTGTATGAGGTGTTCTTTACCCCCACTACAGTGTGATTTGTGTTGTTTCCTCTGAGACTTATGACATATGTTGAGACACAGTTGCAATTGTCCTTGGTGGTGTGGATATGTCTGATTTATAGCCATAGTCAGCCTTACAGGAAGTCACCTGTGAACTTAAATGCTTGCTCAGATCATACATTTCAACCTGGAAACATCAAAAATCTGGACAAGGCTCATGAAAAATAGGTACAAATCTGTATGCTGATTAATATAAAATTTGCATACATAATTACATAACCCCGCCCACCCCAATATATATATATATATATATATATATATATATATATATATATATATATACATATATACATATATATATATATATATATATATATATATATATATATATATATATATATCTGTATATACACACACACACACACACACACACACACACACACACACACACACATTTTCCGTACTGTTGAATGAATGTGCTGCATGATATGTTTGAATAAACATAAGATGTATATACAGCTCCAATGGCTTAGTGGTAACTTGCTCTGGCTAGGGGGTACAGGTTCCTGGGTTCAAGACTTGCTTGGGCTGATTATTTTGTTGCAGGGCAGAACAAGGGCTGTTGGATACAATGTGATTAAGGTACTGTTAAGATGTAAGCTGTTTTGTGTGGGTTTGTGCAGCAGTAAGCAATGGTTAGCTATGCCGACAGACAGTCTTAAAAGTACTTAATCTGTGTAGGCATTGCTTAGCACCATGCAAACAGACTTAGTCTTGCTTATTACTGCTTACTCCCACTTACCTCCATGCTAATTTCTTTAAAAGAAAAAGGGGTGATAGGAAAGTGGTGAAAAAGGGGGCACAAAGAGGGTAAAACAATAGGAAAGATAGCTAGGGATGTGCAGGATGGATGTAGGGAAGTTCCATAGCTATCCATTTCTTCTACAGCAACAGCTGTGCATATATACTGAATTTGGAGGTACATTTGGACACTCAAACCCCTGAGAGAGAGGGGTGAGGACAACAATAATGTGTTATGAAGCCAATTAGACATGAGACATGTGTGCAGGGAACAGATTGCCCATTTTTTTTAAGGTGAGAGTGGGATGTTGGGGAAGGAGAGTAGGTATATTTGGGGAGGTAAGTTGGGTAGGAAGACAGACAAGCTAGACAAGACAGCAGACAGGGGCGGTGTATGACACATGTGGGGGGTAAGCACCTTAGACGGGAAGGGTGATTAGAAATCGGTAGCACATGAGCCCCCATATAGATACAGTGGGACTGAGGTCCCCACCCATGGTCAGTCACCACTGCACCTTCATGGCCCCAAAGGTGGCTGTGCTTGGGGCTGAGCAGGAGGGGCAGGCTGACCCTCAAGATGTGCTACGCGGCCCTCAAGCTGGCAAAGCTGATCTCCAAACTCCTTTTGGAGCTCACTACACACCACACCCTGGACCTGAGCATGGGTGACAGGCCCCTGTCCGCACTTGCTCCCAGGGGGGACAAGCCCCATCCCCTGAGGAAGTTCCACCCAAGGATGATGCAGACCAAGCAAACAAGCCAGATCCAGGGTGGGTCCCAGACATGCTGGGGCCCAATGCCATGGCCAGATCAAGTGGGACAGGTGGATATGCTGGGATTGGCCTTCCCACACATGCTATGGGGTGGATATTTTACAACATATGTTGGTTTGTTGTGCAGAACCAGATTCCAGGATTAGTTATATTAGCATGCATAGATGTTCAATTAGACCTTGTTAAACAATTTCAGTCAGTTGCATAGCAAACAAAACACATGCAGATATATAACAACAGTGGATGTTATAACAGCATGAAGGTTACATTGATAGCAACAGGCCACCAATCATATCATGTAAACAGGGTAAATTCACATTCAAACATTTAGTTTTACAACAATAGGGAACATGTCCCAACAGTAGTTATGCAAAGGATATTACCAATTCATTGATGCAGTTATATTATTGTTGCAAATTAGGTGGGGGAGAGAGGGAGATAAATTAACAACTATCTATTAGTACATTGCTCACAACTGTTCTGATAATTAGTCTAATCACTACACTGTAGATAAGACCTCACATTACACATACCTATGGCCTTGGGGTTGGGCAGTAGGTGTTGTTCACAGTGTATAAGTACAGACTTCATACAGCTAATATACAGCTTTCCTTACCTGGCAATCCTGTGGAGGAAATGTCTGTTAACACTACCTGACTGTGTATACACATATTCACAGAAGTCAACTTTACATACATGCACTCATACTGCGTGCTTGTGTGCTACTGCCATAGTCCACCTGAATTTCCATCACACACCCTGGATGTTGTAAGCAGTGACCACTAGCCACGACAGCAAAACACTTGGAGGACATTTCTTGGGGAACACTACTTGGTTTATGTACTTATCTTGCTGTCATTTGCAGCCTTGTGGTTGGGCAGTGGGTGGTGGATACAGTGTATAATTACAGACTTTATACAGCTAATATACAGCTTTCCTTACCTGCCAAACATGTGGAGGGAATGCATGTTAACACTACCTTACTGTTTCTACATGTTTTACAATTCTAGAATCTTGGCCAGATGAGCCTCAATTACTTACTGCTATCAGAGCCGTGGTTACTGTTCAAAGTCTGTACACATGTAGCATCTTAATAACACATAGCAAATGAAACACAACAGTCTGGGGTTTATTGTTTTATTTATGGGTAATCACACTTTTATTTCTATGTACCCAGTACATCGCTATTACTCTGCTACTTTGTCATTTATTCAGTACAAGCGATACACATATTTCAGTACTAACAGGTGACATTCTACTCCTTTCTGTTATTAGCCCTAAATACTGCAAGCTAGATTTGTACTCACCAGCCTCACTACGCAGCTTCTGCAGTCTGCTAGCATGAGCTTCCATGTTCACAGTTCTCTCATCTGCAGCTGTACAGGGGACAGAAAAACATTTATGCATACCTATCCATTACATACTCAGACCAGACTATCTTAATAGTAATTGATACTGATACTTACACACATTTGAGACATCCTCTTGTCGAGCTTGTTGGATCCACTGTTCCAACATATCCCCCTTCCTATGCTTCAGATTAGTGTAATGGTGCCAAACCTGCTCACCAGTCCGAGGAATACCAGTAGCACCAGTGAGGTCACGTGCAAGATGGTCCCAGACCTCCACTTTGTACTGAGTGCCCTGGTAGTGGCCCTGCAGCAGTCTCCTTTCATGTTTTTTCACAAGGAGTCAGACCATGACCCTGGACTCCTGGATGCCCCAGCATTGCACCTGAAAGCATGATCCCTTTCCTACTCCAACCATTGTGCCTGCACTGATGCCTACGAGGTTTAAATAGGGCTGATTTCCCACACTTGGACAATTTTGGAAATGCTAAGCTGAGCTACGGCAAACTCACTAAGCTAAGGTGAGCATTGCTTAAAGGGGTAGATGCTAAGCACTGCTTATCAATGTGCAAATTCACTTAGCCAAGATAATTCTTGCTTAGCATTTACATTTAAGCAATGCTAACACTGGCTCAGCTTAGCTGAGCACAACTTAGCATTGTTCAGCTTTCATTTTATGCACTATCATGATTGTGGACTTCATTCCTCATTAATGACAGGTTATCTAATATATGTTGACCTTCTAAAACATCCCCTAGGTGCCTTCATGACATTACATTTTGTGTGACTATACTGTATGGGGCACTTGTGTTTATATGAGGGTTTCAAAGATTTATTACACTGACACCTCACATCTGGACTACTACACTACTCTGATTGACAAATATATGTTACTTACTACCTAATTATTAAAAAAAAAGAAAAAAATATATACTGCTTTCACATGTAAAATGTGAATTGGCTTCAGTGGGGAATCAAACCAGAAGCAACTACTTGCAAAGTGAACACTCTAACCACTTCGCTATTTCCACATTGTTGAGTTTTGAAGTATATGCCTATTTCACTCCTTGTGATGTGTAGCTAGGCTAAGCATAGCTACATAGTGGGCACACATGCTCAGCTATGCTTAAACTTTATTGCAGACAGAAAAAAAATTAAATAGATGTGTTTAATTTCTTTACTGTAGGGGTATGCAGATTGCTTTCTGCAGCAATGATCTGGGGAAAGCCTTGACTGATGGGGGGACAAATAGGGACAGATTTTAAATATTGCTCTTACTAACTTAGAAAGTTGAGACAATAATGCTTTTGCATTCACTTTTGGTCCAGCCCAGTGGACCTTCCCAGTAAACAAATGGATTGATACATTACATAACTAAACACGAGATATGCTCCACGAACTAACAATAGGGTCCACAGATACATAACTCTCTCTGCTTCTGAATTGCTGTATGGCAATTCTGGAGTGCAGGGGGTGTTTGTATTGTGAGAACTGAGCTCTCAGACACACACCCCTGTGCTTGTACACAGATCCATGTCCATGTAAGAGCTGAGCAGCGCACCTTCATTAATTTTCAAGGCGCACTGCCGCTCTACATGGACACAAACCCTTCCATGCAAGAATAGCTTATTCTTGTACGGAAGTTTCAGGAATCCCAGAGTCTGTCTCTCTAATTCTTTAGTTCATTAGGAGAGTTACTGAGGGACCTACATGTAACTTTTACAAAGTTAAAAAAATAAGTAGGCAACTGCTTCTGAATTTACATATGATCAGGGAATAAATAACTTCTGAAAATACTGCTAAGTTTTCAAGTGTGATTTTCACATGCAAATATTTTTTAAATGCATTGAGTGACAGGCCATTTGAGACTTCAGTTAAAGTTAAGGTTTTATAAAAGCAAACCACTTAGAAGAGAGCAAAGTCTGATTTAAAACTATCTTCTAGTTAAATGCAGAAGGAGTTATGCCAAAAGATGTACTGCCACTCTCCACAGACACTGAGAAATTCAGAGTGCTGCCATCTGAAGTAATTGGAGTGACAAGAAGATAGTGCTTTTGTCTTGTAATGTAATACAGACTACATTATGAGAGGGTAGTGAAAATGCTTTAAAACAATCTTTGGCTCCCTTCACCTCAGGAACCATTACTTGATTGGTTCTTCTACCATGATAATAACTGGCTGTAATTGTGGTATATGAACCAGTCAAAAAATGTGTAACACAGCCAATGCTGTTCATTGCAGAACAGCGGAGCAGCTATCTGACTGGTTCATATACCGCAGTGCTGATTGGCAGTAATTGCATTATACAAACCAATCAAAAGGCATGTAGCTGAGCCAATGCTGTTCTGTATGGAACAGCAGAACAGTGGGCTCATTTATGTTCAAATGCAGAGTGTTCGGCACAATCCAGAGCACTTGCTTGCTCCGCTTAGCAGCCGTCTTGATGTAACAGTTGAGACAAATGTAGGAATAAATTCAGACATAAAACAAATGGAATAATTATTCAGTGATGCCTTTTCTGTATGTGGCATGTTTAGAGATGGATTATTGGGAATAAAAATCAGTTTTTGTAAAGAAAAACTTGACATTTCGGGGGGGGGGGGTTCTCCTTTAAGTTGCACTCACCCATAACAGTAAATGTTTGAATTCTTCACTGCTGCACTAGCTGCACCCACCCTCCATCCCCCTTCTTGTATATAGTTTTGGTGGAAAGTTGTTTTGTTGTTGTTTATATCTCGGTTAGTTCATTTTGAGTTCAGTTTGAGTTCTCCATGTTTTTTGTTTTGTTTTTTTTTTTTTGGAAGGTAAGATAGTCCTGATGATTTTTAGTCACTTTGGCTGTCCATATAGCTCCCTCTAAAAAGGGCTCAACCTATCTGCAGCCAGAATGATATTATGAGAGAGGATGAAATCTATGGGAAATTGAACAGTCACTGAATCCTTGGTAGGATACACCCCTAGGCTACTGCAGCAGTAAAGAATTCCAACATCTACTGTTTTAGGTAAGCACAATTTACACAAGTCTACTTATATATATTTACAGCACTGCAATGTGCAACAGACATTTTGCAATGCGTAGAGCTTGGGAACATAATTGCTGTTTAACAACAAATAGGTAGAGCAGTACTCCTAATGAGGTACACTTACAATATATAAGCTGACTGTTTCATGAAAACTTCTATCAGGAGTTCTCCCCAGCTTTGTGCATGGCATCATGTAAAACTCAACATAATGTATAAATGATTGGCTCATCACCCAGGTGCTGCAAATCTGAAATGCTAATAAGTTGAGCTCTAATTAGCCTGCACATCATGGCCAGAGGGTGGAATCTACATAATATAACTGTGTCCTGGAGCAGGGATCATCATGATATTACAGAAGACACATTTCCTTTTGAGTGAGTAAGCTGTTGCAGTATGCTTTTGTTCCCATTAAAGCACAGATCACACAAATTTCAGGTACGTGTTACATTTCAAAACTGCTTCTTTGATGTTATTATATCTGTGTACTTTGCAGTTGTAAATGACACATACGACTGTTTAGTTGTTATTCCCTGTATCCTGAATTTTACAAGCTGTCTGAATGTGTCCTGTCTGTGCTAGAATCTGAACACAGTAAACTTACATGGTGTGAACTTTAGTTTGCCACATACCATTGTAATGTTGTTTACCTTCAAACTTCTGTGTTGAGGTTCATTTTAACAATGACTTGTTGCTTGACTTTTGTGTACATTGTGACTATTTGGATTGAGAAGGTCATGTGCCTGATGGCATTACAGTTATCCAGGTATTATTATTTTGTTGTTTTTGCCTGGGTTAGGAATAATTGCAAAGTCTGGGATGTTATAGCTTTTTTGGTAGGTATACCTATCTTACTATCAGTCCCTAGAACAAAACTGCCTTATACATGTATTAGTAGCATTCCCTTACATGCTATTGTGAGTACTAGCCATGGGGGACCATGGCTGCTAATCACAACATTTTCCATATTTGCAGGGATATGAGTGTCACACAGTCAGCTACAGCCAAATCCAGCTGTAGGCCTCAGTTTACTGGGGCTGGGAATGAGATGGCATTGCAGGCTTTACATCTCCATAGTAGATGGCTCATTGCTTTGCAGCTCTCGAACATGCCCTTCCATGACCATATCTGGTGACAGGTTGTTGAGAATGTGAATGTTGGTGGCCTGGGACAAAACTAAGGAATGGCATGGTGGAATGGCAGTGGCATTCTTCATAATGCCACCATCAGAGTGGAGGTGGTTGCATGGGTGTGGAGGGCTACATCTTGTGGGCCTACTAATGAACCACTACTAACAGAGACAGAGGAATTCCTGGTCTTGCTGAAGTACCCTGTGCTGGATGTGGGGGCAGAAATAATTAGGTACCGGGGGATTTCAACATCTGATCCCTAAAGTATGTGTTCAAAACTTTCTTATGTCCCAAATTTGCAGGTTTTACTCATATTACTGTTTTATAATACCTATCTCATATTCTGGATACATATATATATATATATATATATATATATATATATATATATATATATATATATATATATATATATATATATATATCTGGCATAGAATTGCAACAACCACCTGCACAAGGTGAGAGCATGACTGAATTTATGTTATATTTTATTATAGTTGTCATGATATTTTTTGTGCCTCAAGTATGTGTTCAAAACTTTAGTCTCAAATATGTAGCTTTTATTGATCTTATTTGTGTGTAGTACCTATCTCATGTACTCCGGATAGGTACATTTGGCACAGAGTTGCAACAACCACCTGTACAAGGTATGAGCATGGTTGAATTTATGTTATCTTTTATTATAGTTGTCATGATATCTCTTGTATGTGTAGTTGTGGTGGTTAGGCAAAGCTACACTGAATATCTTTTATTTTGCTGTGTTCACAGGGGATGTATTGTCTGTCAGCAGCAGTGTGGAACTACCCTATCTGATACTGGAGGACCTCTGATCTCTGATTATGATTGTGAGGGTATGTGTTCAAAACTTTAGTCTCAAATATGTAGCTTTTATTGATCTTATTTGTGTGTAGTACCTATCTCATGTACTCCGGATAGGTACATTTGGCACAGAGTTGCAACAACCACCTGTACAAGGTATGAGCATGGTTGAATTTATGTTATCTTTTATTATAGTTGTCATGATATCTCTTGTATGTGTAGTTGTGGTGGTTAGGCAAAGCTACACTGAATATCTTTTATTTTGCTGTGTTCACAGGGGATGTATTGTCTGTCAGCAGCAGTGTGGAACTACCCTATCTGATACTGGAGGACCTCTGATCTCTGATTATGATTGTGAGGGCAATCAGGCACTGTCAAGGGTTGCATAACATTTATCGGACAGAGATATTATAAAACCCACATCACCTCCACAAACAATGGACACAGTCTCTCTGCCTGTGCATACCCATGATACACTACCATCTGAAAGTGGACATTTTGATGAGGGTAGTGTGGTGTACCCAGACATAGACATATCAGAACATGCTCCTAACCATCGTAGGTTGGAGTTACCATACAGGAGGGTTGGTAGTGTGTTCACAGAGGGTATGTTTACCATCCTCCCCTGAGGATGGTGTGTCAGTAGCTGCCACTCACCATATTTACAGGACCATCATAGAGGCACAGACAAATTGCACTAGGTCCTTGGCAGAGGTTGAGAGGGTCATCCAAGCAGTGCATGCTGACTTATGGGATTGCAGGTATTGTGTGTGTGACTCCTTGGACAGGGTAAATGATGCAATTGAACATGCAATGTCTGTTCTAGATTGTTTGTTAGGGGCAAGTGCCGGTCCTCAAGTCCAGTCATCTGTAACATCCTCAGATGTTACCTGTCATGACAATGGACAGGTGAGGGTGGCATAATGGTTAAGATGTTTACCTTATACACATAAAGTGCAGGGTTTGATTCTAACATGGAGTAATTATCTAGGCTTAAAATAGCCTACAAGGACAGCTAGCCTAATACTAATCTATGAACCTAATCTATAGCACTTCCACTGCTACAACAGTGGTGGGTACATCTACACCCAGGAGAGGCCATTCCTGTGGTCATGATCATACTGACATCTCTTCAGGCAGATGTTGGTCACATTCAGGTAGCACACTGACATCTAGTCAGGGTTGTGAAACAGCCAGTGCAACTCACAAGAGAGGTACTTCTCATGTGCAGTGACAAACACTAGAGTGAACCCTCTGCCGTTCCTGCCTTGGATCTGCCCAGTATACCACAGTCCAGAGCTGTCCAGCATGCATAGGCTGTGTCCCTGCAGAAACACACAGAAACCAAGACAGCCCACAGCTCATCCCTCACACACAGTGCGACAGGCACTCTGAGCAGTAAACCACCCCCCAATGCACCATACATTTACACACTCAGCCAGGGGTGAGATAGTCAGTGCAGCTTTGCCTAACCATCACAACTACACATACAAGAGATATCATGACAACTATAATAAAAGATAATATAAATTCAACCATGCTAATACCTTGTGCAGGTGGTTGTTGCAATTCTGTGCCAGATGTACCTATCCAGAATACATGAGATGAGTATTATAAACAAGTAAGATCAGTAAAACCTACAAATTTGGGCCATACCAAAGTTTTGAAAACATACCTGAGACGCAAAAAATATCATGACAACTATAATAAAAGATAACAAATTCAAGCATGCTAATACCTTGTGCAGGTGGTTTTTGCAACTTTGTGGTAGATTTACCTATCCAGAACATATAAGATAGGTGTTATAAACAAGTAATATGAGTAAAAGCTGCAAATTTGGGACATATCAAAGTTTTGAGCACATACTTTAGGCATCACCTGTTGAAATCCTCTGGTGCCTATCCATCTCTGCCCCTGCATCTAGCACAGGTTGCTGGCCTTCGAAAAGACCAGGAACTCCTTTGTCTCAGTAAGTAGTGGTTCAATAGAAGGCCCACCACATGAAGTCCTCCACACCCATTCTACCACCTCCACTCTTATGGTGGCATTACGAATCATGCCACTGACTGTCCTCATACCATTCCTTAGTTTTGTCCCAGGCCACCAACAACATTCACATCGTCAACAATGTCAAAGTGTTTATTGCACAGACACAAGGTACAGGGTTTAAATCACATCTTTGAAGGAAAAATTGGTTAGGCTTAAATTGGCCAACAAAGGCAGCTAGCCTAGTATTTATTTATGTATTTATTTATTTGGCATTTGTTAACCAGGTTAGTCTGATTGAGCAGTAAGCCCTTTTTCAGCAGAGGCCCGAGGAGAAAAGCACCAAAACATATAAAACATATACAAATACAGAGGTCAACTAATGAACATAACAAGGAACTTACATGGTATACCAACAGCAATCAGACTTATTAACATAAGAATTAAATAGCTGCATACACACAGAGAGTAAGACTGCAATTAGCACTTGGCAAATAACAAGTTAAACTATGTCATTTAGCTATATACATTTGACTGAGAGAAAACAGGTTATTTATAGCCATAGACAGTTCTTGATTTCTAGACAGATGTCTGCAGGAAGAAAAAAAAGCAATAGTGATATAGTGGCTGTAACATTGTATTAACAGAGATATAGGGGGAAGGAAGAAAGATAGTACTTACCTATGAACCTATAACTGCAGTCCTTCATTTTATCACACATCAGTAGTCCCACTCACACACTTTCCTGTGAAAAATGTGCACTCATGTACACCCTCCCCCAAATTTGTATATGATGATAACTGTGGCCTGCCCCTATAACATTCTAGCTTAGGCTGCCTGTATTTGATGCACAGAGTGGCCAGTCTATGCATATGTTAACACAGTCTGGTGTTTCTGTATGTATCAGGATTACTTGTGTGTATCTGCTTATGTGCTGTACATTTATTAGATACAGTTTCATTCCCAGCCTGTGCAAATGATGATAAATGTGGCAAGGACTTTGCTCATTTTCTGACTTGGGCAACCTAAGCCTGACGCAGAGTGGCCACATAACAGGTTTTCCATTGTTGTGTCAACCCCTGACATTTTTTAGAGTTGTTCTGTGCTTAAACACAAGCACACAGTTTTGTACATTGCTAATGCATACATAGTGTGATTGAGCTGCATTTCTTGTCTCTGAAATGCTGCCCATCTTTTTTTTTACTTCATTAGCATGCAGCATGCTCTTTATATGGTTATTAGCATATACCTCTGCTATGTCTGATTTTCCAGGTGGCCACGTCATGTTAGAGAGTTTCTTGAACTGCACGCACCCTACTCATCCCTTCTTGTCATGCAGTCATGCTTAGTGCAATGTGCTGGGTGTTTATGACTCCTGCCCAAATTTCTTTTTTCTTTTTTAGTTTCATTTTTGTCTCATGCCTCATAAACCCCTTTCCCAGGAGTATAGTAATATTGTGAATCTTTGTGTTGTATGGCTAACATAAAACATGACTGTGATGTCCCCATGCTGGGCCAATAATCAAGGAGCCTGAATCCTCACCACTGGCATTGGAGAGGGACTTGCACTTGGTATACAAATGGCTACATCAGTATTTCCAGATACAGACCCCTCTGCATTAAGCACAATTTCCCTTAAGAGCACACAGGGAACACACTCAGCCCAGGATCTAGATTTCTCTATATCTGTCTCCCTCCAGGTCCCCAATAAGGCTCCTCACTGGTACAGCTGTAGGGTTAGGTCCTCAACCGAGTGCTCAAGCCAAGTCCTCCAGCACTCTCTCTGTGAACCCAGTGCTTCGTGTCCTTGTCCCAGTAGCTGACACACACACTCTTTGAGATTTGATGTTACACACACACACACACACACACACCTACCTGGGAAAGTCTGGTACAGATTTGTCTGTTGTGTCCCCTTCTGCCCAGAGTATAAGGTAGTTATCACCACCAGCAGACACTCCACAATCAGCTACTTTAAGGTCCTTAACAAAGGGTGTGCAATTGTACTGTGTAATATTAATAGTAATACAAATGGTAGTAGTTGACCCAGACAGCTACGCCTACTGGAGTGGCTCACACAGTGTCACCAAATAAATATAAGCACTCTCAAAGCTTAAATATTTTCTAAAAGGGACCAACCACAATGAAAATTGTAAATATATGTAATAATAAATAATAAAAAAAACAAGAAAACACTAAATATATATTTACAGTAAACTACAGAGTTCAGAGTTCAAATCACAAGAAATATTGAAAATAATATTGATGGACAGCCTCAAACAAATAAAGAAAAACACTCTCTAAACTAAGCTACATTATATTCCTGACTGAACCTAGGAGAATCACTATTCCCTAATAACTTACTTGAGAGAGTAAGGCACAATGAAATACGTGGGCAATCTTTCTAGTCAGGTTCCCCAAAACAGAATACTCAGTACTCAGAGATTACTCCCTGTAAAATATAATATCCAAGATGGCTTGGAGAATGACCTTATCTGGTCATCTGACTATAGGTTTTCACAGTATCCCCCTTTGAAGCTGAGACAGGAATTTAGCATAGATGGCTACAATACACATCTAAATGTTTATGGCAATACCTGGGGCTTCCCCTCTTTTAATGAGCTAATGAGCAAAGGCTTCTTCCAGACCCACCATCTTTGGTCCTATTCAGCATAGTGGTGTGCCGTTTTAATGGTTTAACAGCTCATTTACATTTCCCTTATTTTTTCC
The DNA here is from genome assembly GCF_019279795.1 of Protopterus annectens. NCBI lineage: Eukaryota > Metazoa > Chordata > Ceratodontiformes > Protopteridae > Protopterus > Protopterus annectens. The sequence goes on from NC_056748.1 coordinate 553,033,164, forward strand.
TAAAATAAGCTAGCTGGTTAACCTCTGCTAACCCAGTATCCTCTATTAAAACATACATTTAATTCAGTTACAATAATATATGTTAATTTCTTTTCATTCCAGCAGGGTGCACTGTTGATACATTTTAACACAGGCAAACCTCACAAATACGTTTTCAGCACAAACATCTGTGCAAATCAGTTTGATATAAAAATGACATATAATTATTTACAAAATTCCAGTTATCTGTGCTGCCCTATTTCTCCTGGCATGGCTGGCAGTATGTCCTATAGTCACAATGGCAAACTTTTTATTGCATTATAAATAAAAAAATGAACAGTAGACTATCCCTCTTATACTGGATGTATATTCACTATTTCACATCTTAACAGAGTGGTCATAAGTTCCAGTAATTCATTAAAACACAATAGCACTTTTTTCGACTTTTGCTTTTACATTTTAATAGTTTTGCAAAACCAATTTTTTATCAATATAAATATATATATATATATATATATATATATAATATATATATATATATATTTTCCCCCCACATGAAATCTGGATAAAATGAAAAAGTCAAAAGAAATTTCTAGAAGCATCCATTCACCACAAAGTCAGACTATATGATATCATGTAAACACCCATGCCAAAAACTGTGTTTCTTGCTCGTCGGCAGACTATACAATGTCATGTAAATATCCATGCCAAAAGGCTGTCTTTCATGCTGGTTGAAAGATTAAAATGCAAAACTTCAGGAGAGAACTGTGAATTAATTTACTACAGCATGCATAGTTGGGTATATGGCTGACAGCTGCTGCATGTGTACTATATGACCCTGAGAAGATTTGCTATCCAGATTAAATATGTGGCTTATTTTCCAGCCAGTCATGTCATATTAGAGTGTAAGTATATCAACATTCCTTGTGCTTCTTATATAGTTAATATTTTTTCCACTTGATTTTGAATGTTTAGATCTAAAGACACCCAGAAACATTTTAAAGTTTTGTAATTAATGTAGCAGCATGTCAAATTTTGCATTGTTTTGCCACAAAGTTTTAAAGTTCTAGTTAGGCTGCAAATGTGTGGTCTCAGATTAAATGCCACTCTGATGCTTATCAATAAAATGCTGTGGTATTCCTTATATTTAGACCACCATTTTATAATCTACTAACCAACTTTAGTAGAAAGCATAAACTGATGGCTTATCTGAGAGCTGATTAAAATAATGTACCCATAAGAATCTCAAGTGTTTCACACTGTTATACTTGTACACTCCTCTCACTCCAAAAATGCAGAGCATGTCAAACAAATCTCCTGGCTTATACAAGAAAGGCAAATATGATTTAGGAATTTACAGCTCTTTACAGTGTTCATACTGCACCCTTTAGTAGATGCTTCTTGTTAAGTTAGTAAAACTATTATCAAGATATCTGCATGTGCTAGCTATATCAAGTACCTTAGCAGTGCTGTAAAATGTTTATCTAGATGATCTGCCCAGTCTGAAATATGATGCGAACCCCAAGTGCCTGACATGCTAGGGAGCCAAGTGCCTTTTCACAGGAGAACTTACTGTTCTAACAAATGGGAATGTTGCTGACATCCATGAAAGCTGAACCTAATGGCTATATGGCATGTTTACCTAGAAATCTGTTTATGGATCGCATGGATGAGTGGTTTATTTGGAAAGGCTATTTGTACTCTTTGTAAAACATATGTTTTAGGTAGAAGTAAACAAGAGATATTAGGGTATTATGTAAAAATGGCAAATAGAGTGAGTTTATTACATAAGCATGTATGGACAGACACACACACACACACACACACACACACACACAGAGCTTGCACATACACAGTCACATGAAAGATGACTGCTGGTAATATAAAAATGTAAAAAGTGATCATACAAAGAACAAAAATATAATCATGAAACTGATGTATTCAGGTTTAGGGCCCCTGATAGCCACTTAGGAGGCAGGTGACTTTAGTGCTATAATATACAATCTGAAGTTGTTAATCTTCCATTCCTCACTGATGGGTACGTTTCTGAACCCTCGGAACCGAGTCGGCCAAATACCAAGCTGGCGTACACCAAACTCTTGAGCCATGCTACTACCCACAATGCCCTTCATCCCATACCCCAGATCTCGTTTACTGCGCAGCCATATAGCAGCATTTTCACCGAACTCTCCAGCTAAGTAGTTTTGACTTATTTAAACTGTGTTATTTCCCCAATAATTTCTCTACTAGTGTCTTTCTTATAGTCTTGCTCTCTACCCACAGGTATTCTTTTTCTTACCATTGTTAGTATTTTCTTGCCTTTTCTTTACTTTTTACCACCCTCATGATAACTCTTCATACCATTGCTGGTAGTCTGGCCTTTTTCTCCTTCTCTTCTCTGTCTAAGTGTTAGTATGTCTGAGAAAAAGGGTACTTCAGGTTTTAAACTCTGCATGTCGTGCAGTGGTAAATTACCAAACAGCGACTTGCATTTTAAATGCGTTTATTGTTTAGGCATTTCACACCTTTCTGTGACGCCCCCATGTGATATTTGTGCGAATTTTAGTCAACAGACGTTGAATGAATGGCGTAACAAGTTGATTTTGAAAGGATTGCTTTCCTCTTCTTTCTTGGAGGCTAATTCTGCAGAGGTCTCAACCCCTCCAGTTAAGGATAAGAAGCACCCCCACTCAGACCCCTCTTCACAGCCGGTGACAGGGCCAAAAATCATCGATCTAAGGCCTGTAGATCTTCCTTCGAGCATCGGCTCGGTGACACCGATTTCAGCACCGAGCACAGTTTCTGGGAAATCTGAATTGTCGGTTCCGGGCTCGGCACTGATGACTACTGAACCAGTGATTAGTTTGGTTCTGACCAGTCTTGTTCTGGACACTTCGGCACTGACCTCACCTTTACAGGCACCGGCTCCGATGACCTCAGATCCGATTTTTGACTACTACCCCGATTGCAATTTCGGCTCCGAGTCCCATCTCAGTGCCGACTTTACCATTTACGCAATTCAAATCAGAATCTTTGGCTCTGTTGTGTTCCTTACCATGGAAAAACAGACTGAAACTGGAGAAATCTCTTTATAAAAAACACAAATAACAATACAGCAAAGTTTTCAGGTTTAAAACCCTTCCTCAGTGCATTACAATCCTTCAATGGAAGACATATTGAATAAATAAGGGTCTAATAGTCATGTGGCCTACAGCCCATTAGTCACATGACATACATAAATATATTTCATTATACATTAAAACTTATACATTTTAAATAACATAAAACAAATATATTAATTAATAAAGTGTTACCATAACCTAGTTTGTTGTAAATGCTTTAAAACTGGTTTTAATGTAACCATGTCATTAAGTCCTGGGAAGTGATCTGCTTCTAGTCTAACTATCCATTGATACTCCTTTAGTTCAAGTATGTTGTTAGTGTCCCCACCTCGGAGTGTTTTGTCAACAATGCAAATAACTCTAAAGGAGAAACTGTGTTGATTACCTTGTTCCTTTATATGTTTATATAGCGCATTTGTAGTTATTGCTCTTTTGATTTCTGATCTATGTTCAATGATCCTATCTTTTAGCCTTCTCACAGTTTTTCCTATATAGAATGAAGTACATTGTGTACAAGTAGCCATGTATACTACTGATGCAGTGTTGCAGGTAGCTTTTATGTTAAAATTATAATGTTTTTTTGTTGTGGGATGTATGAACTGATAGTTATTACCATCTGTAATTTCAGGACAACATGGACCAGGTATTCATCTTCTGTGGATCCTTTTGCCAGGCAAGCCTACAGTCCCTTTCTGGACTGGCCTGAATCCCCTTCCGTGATATCGGTTAGGTCTGCCAGGAGCGTGTCCGAAATAGACATTGTTCATCTCGTGGATCAGGTATTGACTGCAAGAGGAATCTCCAGACCCTGTTCCGCTTTGGGTGTTGGGATTTTTCCTCCTTTGACTACTTCCTATTCTCCTGATGGGGATCTTTCGGTTCCAAGGCCCCCTTGCCCATTGCTTTCAACGGGACCCCTTCCTTTGGCACCGACTACTATGATGCCTGAAGCATCTAAGCCCTGGTGGGCATCAGTTCCAATGACAGCCCATCTTACTCAACCCCTTGCTTCAGGGGTGGAATATTCGGTTTCGGCCCCGGCACTGATGGACTTTTTGGTTCCCGTCACGGATCAGAGAGTTATATCCGCACCAAACCCTTCTCAAACTCCATTCTTGGAGGTGGGTCATTTGGAGCGGGGTGTGACCCTGGTTCCGATTCAGTCCTCTTCGGTTCTGGGCTCCCCTCCCTCTTCAGGTGGGCCCGCCTTCCGGATTATGGAAAGGGCGCTGGTGGCTAGCAATCCTCCTCCTTCAGCTCCGCCTTTGGTTCCCCCCCAACTCAGCCATTGCCAGCCCTTAGCAGGGTACCACTAATCCAAAGCACCCCGCTTTCTGAGGCCTCTTCGGACATTCCCACCAAAGAGCCCTCTCAGAAGAGGGTGTGCAAAAGAAAACACATGGACTCACCTGAAGAGTCCCTTACTGAGGATATGGATTACGATGATGGGGAAGGTTCCCCTAGATCACCCCCTGATGATGTTTCCTTTGGGGACATCTTGGAGATTTTGAGTCAGCGGGGTGACTGGAAATCTTCCACGCCTTCCCTGGAGGAATCCGTATTCTTACAAGCTTTCCATTCCTGGCCCACTACGTCCTGGGTGACCCCCCCCCTGCAGATGAGTTGGTCAAATTCATCGTGCAGTGAGCATGGAAGAGTCTGTATTCAGTAGAAGCTATCACCAGGAGATCAGACAAAGTACTTTCTCCTCCAGAGGATCAACCCCATTGGTTGAAAAGCTTGCCAGTAGACGTTGTGGTGGTGCTGGCGGCCCCAAAGTAGGACTTGGCAGAAGAGAGTCCTGCTTTTCATCTGCCCAACAGGGAGTCCCGGGCAGTGGGCAGGCTAGGGAGGTAAGTTTTTGCTGCAGCGACCTTTGCCGTGCATTTGCTGAATTTCTTGGCACACTTTACGAGACTCCAGAGAGACCTTATTTCCGAACTCTCTGGTAGCCTCACGGGTCAAATGTCAGATGGAACATGTGACAAAGTGGCCTCCCAACTTGCCACCCTTTGAAGCGATTTGGAATTCCTCCATGAGGTTGCTCTCCCACACAACTGAAGGAGCAGTTAGAGCAGCAGGTGCTGGCGTGGTTGTCCGATGTCATGCCTGGATGCACATTTCTGACCTACTGGATTCCTTCAAGTCTTCCTTTTTGAATGCCCCTACTGAGCCCTCTGTGCTCTTTGGTTCTAAGGTCAAGGATACTTTGGCCAGGTGCGAGCAGGACGGAAAGACCTTGTCTGCCATGGGCCTGCCCTTCTCCAAACCTTAGCATTCCTTCTCCAGGAACCAGAGGAGTGGAATGTTGTGGCACAAGAAGTCGCAAGGTTTCTTTCGTGACATATGGGGCGAGGACTCCTCCAGAAGCAGAGGAGGGTTCGACGGTGGAAGACGCCCCTTTAGGGGCAGAGGGGGTTACCGGAATCAGGGCTCCAGAGATTCTTTCTCTGGTAGGCCCTATCAGTGCTCCTGAAGGGTTGCCCGATTGCGTTCCTCTGGAAGCAGTTGGGGCGCGTTTCTCTCTGCACCAAGCAGCCTGGTCCTCCATTACCGACGATCTATGGGTGCAGAGAATTATCACCAGAGGCTATCACATTCCCCTCAAATCCTTTCCAAGACCTCAATTCTCCCTTCCTGATGTACCACCCAGTAAAAGGGAGGAGGCAGCTTCCGAAATCAAGAAGCTTCTTCTAAAGCGAGTCATCCAAAAGGTCCCCCCAGATCAATGTGGATTAGGGTTCTACTCCAGACTCTTTTTGGTGCCAAAAAAGATGGGGGACTGGAGGCCCATTCTGGATCTCAGTTGTTTGAATGTGTCAGTTATACAGACCAAGTTCCCCATGGTCACTATTCAATCCATCCTTCCATGCCTTCGGGAGGGTGTGTGGAGGTGCTGTCTAGATCTCCAGGATGCGTATTACCACATCAAAATGGACAAACGCCCCAGGAGATTTTTGTGCTTCCAGTTGGGAACCAATAATTTTCAAATCAGAGCCCTGCCTTTCGTTCTCTCGATGGTCCCCAGAGTGTTCACGAAATGTCTAGCAGTGGTGACAGCTCACTTGAGACTTCACAGATTCCAGGTGTTTCCTTATCTGGACGATTGGCTCCTCTCCGCCCCCACCAAGCATCTACTGACCAGGGCCCTTCGCCACACTCTGTCTCTGGTGGAGTCTCTGGGTATTACTATCAATTGGGAAAAATCCAACCTCCAGCCCTCACAACAACTGGAATTCATAGGGGCTATGTTCAACACTCGGCTCAGCCTAATATCTCTTTATCACAGGCTCTTAAGACTGAGAACACAAGTGCAAGTGATGCTTGACCACAGGAAAGTGTCTGCAAGGGAAGCTCTGCAGGCTCTGGGTTCCATGGCGGCAGCCATTCCCATTGTTCCATTGGCCAGGCTTCATATGCGCCTGTTACAGTGGCTTCTTCAAACACAATGGATACACAATCTTCATCCCTTGAACGTACTAATCCTCATCACTGATCTCTGCAAACAGGATCTCCTCTGGTGGATGAGAATGGACGAAAGTCTTTGGTGTCACCCCTTTCAACCTCTTCAGCCCAGTGCCACGGTGACTACGGATGCTTCCCTGATAGGGTGGGGAGGCAATTTTCATGGAAAATCTGTTCAAGGCATGTGGTCTCCTCTAGAAGTCGACTTACACATCAGCGTTCTAGAGCTCAGAGCTGTGTTACTGGTGTCACAAGCTCTCCACCCTCTTCTTCCTCTCAGACTGATTGCTATCCAGTCTGACAACATGCCTGTGGTCTGGTACATCAACAAGCAGGGAGGGACCAGATCTTACCCACTTTGCCGCGAAGCTATGAGAATTTGGCAGTGGGTGATAGCTTCCAACCATTTCCTGATTGCTACACACATCCCAGAGAGTTCCAATGTGATTGCAGACAGGCTGAGCAGATGCATCCTGCTTTCTCATGAGTGGTCTCTCAAACCGAGAGTGGCGGAGGAAATTTTCTGCCGCTGGGGCCGGCCTTGCTGCGATCTGTTTGCGTCCCCTTCCAATACGAAGTGCAGCAGCTACTTTGCCCTCTTTTTTCCACAGGGGGAATCCCGAGAGATGCTCTGACTCTCGATTGGCCCACGGGTCCCCTGTACGCTTATCCTCCCATCCCCTTGATACCCTTGGTCTTAAGGAAAGCTACTCGGTTGAGAAGCAGAATGATTCTCATTGCTCCATTCTGGCCTCGTCAGGTTTGGTTCCCCTTCCTTCAACCGCACCTGCTCTGACGTCCTTGGATTCTAGACTTCTGTCAGGATCTCATTTCTCACTCTCAAGGGTTGTCATCTCCAGATCTGGCCACGCTCAAACTGACAGCTTGGTTGCTCCACTTCCATTAGTAGCCAGGCTTGAATCACTTTCTTCTCCAGTATGGAATATTATTTTGTCCTCCCACAAACCTTCTACCAGAAAACTTTATAAAGACAAGTGAAAATGTTTTTCCTTGTGGGCACAAGAGCTGTCTCTAGATCCTGTTTCTGTTCCAGTAGCTACGGTTCTTCAATACCTGACCAAGCTTTTCCTTAACGGGGCTTCTGCATCCACAATTCGGGTGCATCTAGCTGCCATCTCAAATTTCCATGATGGTTCAGACGGAATTCCTTTTATTTCTTCTCGTCTGTGTAAGACCTTCTTGAAGGGGATTTTTCATTCTAGACCTCCCTTTAGGCAGCCTGTGGAATCATGGAATCTGTCTAGGGTGCTTCAAACTTTGACTCTACCTCCCTTCGAGCCGGCTGCAACCTATGATGTGAAGTTTCTGTCCTGGAAGTCCTTGTTTCTGGTGGCAGTTACTTCAGCCAGATGTGTATCAGAGCTGCAAGCATTATGCATTAAGAGTTCTTATTTGATTTTCCATAAGGACAGAGTATCAATTCGCACCAATCCCACTTTCTTACCCAACGTGGTTTTGAAATTTTCTATTAATCAGTCCGTTGAGTTGCCCGTGTTTTTCCCTAATTATACCAACAAAGAGGAATACTGTCTCCATTCCTTGGATGTCCACAGACAGTTGTGTTTTTATTTGGACAGGACAAAGTCTTTTTGAAAGTCAGATCAGCTTTTTGTTGCCTTTGTGGGCTCTAGAAAGGGATCAGCAGTGTCTAAGGTTACCTTGTCTAAATGGCTTAGGGATTGCATCTCCTTTGTTTATTCTCTGGAGGAGGAATCAGCTCCTGGCTGCATTAAACCTCATTCCACTAGAGCTGTGGCCGCTTCTGTTGCCTTTAATGCTAGGGCTTCCATGGATGATATTTGTGCAGCTGCCACATAGGTTAAACCCCATACCTTTATCAAGCATTACAAATTGGATCTGATCTCCAGGGGAAGAACTATCTTTGGCTCTATGATTCTCCGGAATGTTCTTCTATGAGGGCCATCCAGATTCTGTAGTAGCTAGGGACTCGGTCCATCAGTGAGGAATGGAAGAAGATTAACAACATCAGATAAAGAAGTTATGTCTTACCATAACATTCCATCCAAGTTGTTGATCTTCTTCCATTCATCACACCCTATAACCTTCCCCTGCCAAAGGCTCTTGGCGGATCTTTGGGTCATTTTGGTGTGTTAGGGTGTTTGTGCAGAGATGGCCTCTGCCTTTGTTTCTGTTTCTTATATATGTTGCTACTATATGTTCTGCAAACTTGATCTGTGGTATGGGATGAAGGACATTGTTGGTAGTAGTGTGGCTTGAGAGTTTGGTGTACGCTAGCTTGGTATTTGGCTGACACCGTTCCGAGGGTTCGGAACCGTACCCATCAGTGATGAATGGAAGTAGATGAACAACTCAGATGGAATGTTATGGTAAGACATAACTTCTTTTTGCTGTAAGAATTAAGAATCAATGACTGGAGGACCTTACTGCTTTAATGATGTCATGTGCTGCAGGAGTTAAATATGATAAACTGTGATTAATAGTGTATGTTAAAGAAATGGCTCTGTATCTGATTTGCAAAATCCATAAGAGTGTGTCTCACAATTGTGAAAATAGTGGAACTGCCAAGGGAATACAGCAAACACTGAAACTCATTATAACACCATTATGTACACTTCTAATGTGCTCCACTATTTCTGGATCCCTATGAAAATCCAGAGTTACAGGCTTGCAAATGTACCACCACAACAAAACTCCTCAAATGCATACCTATTGAACATGTAAAGAAAAATCACGAAAACATTTTTATGCAGCTCACTTGCACCTCCATTTGAGGGACATCCCCCACACTCACACAGCTCTGGAGAAAAGAAAAAGCAATCACTGGGAGTGCACAACTCACTTACCTCTCATCTTGCAGTAGTGCCAAAACAAAAGTTATGTACTGTCCATAGTTATGCATTTGGGGTGTCCATTTTTATTCTTACCCAACTGATGGGTCTCACATCTGACCTCAGATCTGACTTGGTCACTTTTACTAGACCCAAGGATCCTGGCATACCTCAAATCGAGCTTACTGACCCAACATTAGCATATACATGACATCATATTATAATGAAGTAACAAGATAAAGACATACAGAAAGGATGGAGCTCAAAACAGGGAACAGGTGGTTTCCCAAAAGGACATCCCTTAATCCTTAACAGAAAGAGAGGGAAGGGGGTGGGGAGTTGAGGAAGAATGAAAATGGACAGCACATATGCAGTGTTATGGTGAGTACATAACTTTTGTATCTGATGTTGTCATTTTCATTCATTCATCAACTGATGGAACACAGTCCTCAGTTAGATAAACATTGGATGGTCCTCATGGAAGGATATTCTGGAGTACAGCAGAGCTAAATGTTACACTAATTCTGGATAGTATGTCTACCTTTTAATGAGCAATAAATGCCTGAGCATTGGACGAAATAGTAACTGTACAAATAACATCTATGGGCGGTCTTGACCAAAAAGCAGATAATGTGGCTACAGACCTTGAGGAATGTGCTTTGGGGGCTTAGGTAAAAATAAACTTCTTTCTTTATATCAAAAGATACACAATCAGGTAACCATTTAGCCAGGGTCACTTTAGAAACTGCTTTACCCACTTTGTTCTTGGAGAAGGATACAAACAATTGGTCAGTTTTCCTGGAATCTTGTGTTCTGTATAGATAACATCCTGTATTCAAACTGGAACCTTAGTTTGAGAGACAGCCTTACAGAACTATATTCAAGTTTATAGAGCTAAGTATATTTTCTGTGTTATTCTGTATTATAGAGCTAAATTGTCTGCTTGATATCTGTGTCTTACTGCTCTGCAAATCTATAGAAAACAGTATATATATTTTTTTATAATTTGCACATTCCTTACATCTGTGTTGAAACTGCCCCCCACCCCCCTCATTTCCTGCCTCGTCTTTCAGCTGATATAATTTAGCTAGTGCTGTGTCTCCTTTTAATTAACAACCTGTATTCAAACTGGAACCTTAGTTTGAGAGACAGCCTTACAGAACTATATTCAAGTTTATAGAGCTAAGTATATTTTCTGTGTTATTCTGTATTATAGAGCTAAATTGTCTGCTTGATATCTGTGTCTTACTGCTCTGCAAATCTATAGAAAACAGTATATATATTTTTTATAATTTGCACATTCCTTACATCTGTGTTGAAACTGCCCCCACCCCTCATTTCCTGCCTTGTCTTTCAGCTGATATAATTTAGCTAGTGCTGTGTCTCCTTTTAATTAACAACCTGTATTCAAACTGGAACCTTAGTTTGAGAGACAGCCTTACAGAACTATATTCAAGTTTATAGACCTAAGTATATTTTCTGTGTTATTCTGTATTATAGAGCTAAATTGTCTGCTTGATATCTGTGTCTTACTGCTCTGCAAATCTATAGAAAACAGTATATATATTTTTTTATAATTTGCACATTCCTTACATCTGTGTTGAAACTGCCCCCCAACCCCCTCATTTCCTGCCTCATCTTTCAGCTGATATAATTTAGCTAGTGCTGTGTCTCCTTTTAATTAACAACCTGTATTCAAACTGGAACCTTAGTTTGAGAGACAGCCTTACAGAACTATATTCAAGTTTATAGAGCTAAGTATATTTTCTGTGTCATTCTGTATTATAGAGCTAAATTGTCTGCTTGATATCTGTGTCTTACTGCTCTGCAAATCTATAGAAAACAGTATATATATTTTTTTATAATTTGCACATTCCTTACATCTGTGTTGAAACTGCCCCCCCTCATTTCCTGCCTTGTCTTTCAGCTGATATAATTTAGCTAGTGCTGTGTCTCCTTTTAATTAACAACCTGTATTCAAACTGGAACCTTAGTTTGAGAGACAGCCTTACAGAACTATATTCAAGTTTATAGAGCTAAGTATATTTTCTGTGTTATTCTGTATTATAGAGCTAAATTGTCTGCTTGATATCTGTGTCTTACTGCTCTGCAAATCTATAGAAAACATTATATATTTTTTATAATTTGCACATTCCTTACATCTGTGTTGAAACTGCCCCCACCCCCTCATTTCCTGCCTCGTCTTTCAGCTGATATAATTTAGCTAGTGCTGTGTCTCCTTTTAATTAACAACCTGTATTCAAACTGGAACCTTAGTTTGAGAGACAGCCTTACAGAACTATATTCAAGTTTATAGAGCTAAGTATATTTTCTGTGTTATTCTGTATTATAGAGCTAAATTGTCTGCTTGATATCTGTGTCTTACTGCTCTGCAAATCTATAGAAAACAGTATATATATTTTTTATAATTTGCACATTCCTTACATCTGTGTTGAAACTGCCCCCCACCCCCCTCATTTCCTGCCTCGTCTTTCAGCTGATATAATTTAGCTAGTGCTGTGTCTCCTTTTAATTAACAACCTGTATTCAAACTGGAACCTTAGTTTGAGAGACAGCCTTACAGAACTATATTCAAGTTTATAGAGCTAAGTATATTTTCTGTGTTATTCTGTATTATAGAGCTAAATTGTCTGCTTGATATCTGTGTCTTACTGCTCTGCAAATCTATAGAAAACAGTATATATATTTTTATAATTTGCACATTCCTTACATCTGTGTTGAAACTGCCCCCCCCCCTCATTTCCTGCCTCGTCTTTCAGCTGATATAATTTAGCTAGTGCTGTGTCTCCTTTTAATTAACAACCTGTATTCAAACTGGAACCTTAGTTTGAGAGACAGCCTTACAGAACTATATTCAAGTTTATAGAGCTAAGTATATTTTCTGTGTTATTCTGTATTATAGAGCTAAATTGTCTGCTTGATATCTGTGTCTTACTGCTCTGCAAATCTATAGAAAACAGTATATATATTTTTTATAATTTGCACATTCCTTACATCTGTGTTGAAACTGCCCCCACCCCCTCATTTCCTGCCTCGTCTTTCAGCTGATATAATTTAGCTAGTGCTGTGTCTCCTTTTAATTAACAACCTGTATTCAAACTGGAACCTTAGTTTGAGAGACAGCCTTACAGAACTATATTCAAGTTTATAGAGCTAAGTATATTTTCTGTGTTATTCTGTATTATAGAGCTAAATTGTCTGCTTGATATCTGTGTCTTACTGCTCTGCAAATCTATAGAAAACAGTATATATATTTTTATAATTTGCACATTTCTTACATCTGTGTTGAAACTGCCCCCACCCCCTCATTTCCTGCCTCGTCTTTCAGCTGATATAATTTAGCTAGTGCTGTGTCTCCTTTTAATTAACAACCTGTATTCAAACTGGAACCTTAGTTTGAGAGACAGCCTTACAGAACTATATTCAAGTTTATAGAGCTTTTTTTTTTTAAGTTTTTTAAAATTTTTTTTGTGTTTTTTTTTCTTGGGTTTTTTTTTTTTTTTTTTAAAA